>NW_026652289.1:16984519-17110695 GCF_009828535.3 Hylobates moloch
AAAAAAAAAAAAAAAAAAAAAAAAATTAGCTGGGTGTGGTGGGATGTGTCTGTAATCCCAGCTACTCAGAGGCTGAGGCACGAGAGAACCGTTTGAACCTGGGAGGCGGAGGTTGCAGTGAGCTGAGATTGCACCACTGCACTCCAGCCTGGGCGACAGAGCGAGACTCTCAAAAAAAAAAAAGTAGAAGACTATTAAATGACATATAGATACAAATATTATATTAAAATGCAGATAATATAACAATAATATGCAGTTCTATACCATTTTCATATTTTAAAACATATTCATTTAGAGATACAAACATTAAAGATTCAATTAATGAAATATACCTAAAGTTTCAGAGGAATCATCGATTGGAACAGTTTTTCCCTTTGTCCGTTTCTTTCCCATGTTGGCACTTTATGGATTACTTACTGACACAAAATAACAATCTAGAAAACAAGATAAAGTTAGCTTGACCAAAAAAAAAAGTATGTCTTATATTTCTCTACGAAACAGTAATATAACTAAGCCACATATATTATGCATGTCTATCACACTGTAATTTACAAAGACCAATCACATATAATCATCTAATTTTCAGCAGGAACTCAAGTAGATAGAATAGTTATCTCCCGTTTTTCATAGCATAGGAAAGTGATTCTTAGCAAGCTTAAGAGGTTTTCAATATATGTTTTTTTTTTTTTGAGACAGAGTCTCGCTCTGTCGCCCAGGCTAGAGTGCAGTGGCGCAATCTCGGCTCACTGCAAGCTCCGCCTCCCAGGTTCACGCCATTCTCCTGCCTCAGCCTCTCCGAGTAGCTGGGACTACAGGCGCCCTTCACCACGCCCGGCTAATTTTTTTGTATTTTTAGTAGAGACGGGGTTTCACCATGGTCTCGATCTCCTGACCTCGTGATCCACCCGCCTCGGCCTCCCAAAGTGCTGGGATTACAAGCGTGAGCCACCGCGCCCGGCGGTTTTCAATATATGTAAAGGTCAGGAGAAAACCTTGGTCATCTTACACAGATCTTGAACAGTCTCAGAACTTGATACTGTTAGGAAGCTGACTCCTCACTAAATACATGTGAAATAATGGTGGCACTTTAATCAGAAAACTGATTTTCTTCCCTTCTAAGCTACCTTTCTTAGCTCTGCAGTCTATGCAAATTAAATTGACAATTTCTCTAATAAAAATTAAAAATAATTCTAACAACCTCCTGAAGGGAGTTAGAAAATTTCCAAAATGGCTTCAAAGCCAAATACAAAAAGTGATACCCTGTTGTGCATTTTCCACACCAGGATTTCCTATGCGTATCAGCTAAATGGAAATTGATTACAACTGCATTCTCAACTATTTACATTACTATATTATTGCCAAAACCACTTTGGAAGGCTATGACAAATCTAGCTGCACATCAAATCTTCACCTTTTTAGTCAACAATTCAAACTTAGAAAACATGAAAGGTGCTAAAAGTACATACAGGTCTACCTAATTATATAGAATTATAGATTTTAGAAATAAATACAAAAAATAGCACCCAAGTTCTTGCCTCCAATCCAACTCACTCTAATCAGTGTGGGAGCTCAGTACTAGATTCATCTCCCAGTTATGCCATTTTTATCATATCACTCTCTTGACTGAAAGCATTTAAGTTTCCCGGACCACACTCCCTAAACTTTGCACTCATAGGCCTTTATAAATTCGGCCCCAATGCTCGGCTAATCCTGACTCTATTACGCCTCAACAACAACAAAAAAACCCACTAAAGTTATAACTATACAGTGCTTTTGATCTTCAAAGCCCTTTCACAAACATTATCACATCGGATTTTCATAGGAACACTTTAAATAGAGGCATTTCACTCAAGGAGAAAAGTCAGGTAAAAAAAATGGTGAAAGATCTCACAAACGATGAGCTAAAAGGCAGATGTTGTCTGGCTGCGGTGGCTCACGCCTGTAATCCCAGCACTTTGGGAGATCGAGGTGGGAGGATGGCTTGAGGCCAGAAGTTCAAGACTAGCCTGGGCAACAAAGCGACACTCTATCTCTACAGAAAAAAAAAAAAAAGGTAAAACGCAGATGTTTGGGTTTCAAGACCACCACTTTTTACCTGCCAATCAAGTCCGTCTGTTTTTTTTTGTTTTTTTTTTTTTTTTTTTTTTTTGAGACGGAGTCTTGCTCTGTCGCCCAGGCTGGAGTGCAGTGGCATGATCTCGGCTCACTGCAACCTCTGCCACCCAGGGTTCAAGTGCTTCTCCTGCCTCAGCCTCCCGAATAGCTGGGATTACAGACGCCCACCACCACGCCCGGCTAATTTTTGTATTTTTAGTAGAGACGGGGTTTCACCATCTTGGCCAGGCTGGTCTGAACTCCTGACCTCGTGATCCACCTGCCTCAGCCTCCCAAAGTGCTGAGATTACAGGCGTGAGCCACTGCACCTGGCCAAGTCCGTCTCTTGTACTCCACTCCAAAACACTTTGTACCCTCCCCGCCTTGATGTCTTTGATTTCTAGCTGTAATGTTCTATCTAAATCTTACCAATCTTGCAAGCTTTCCATTTCAAGGAAGCCTTAGACAATCATTCTATTCTAAATTAACCTCTCCACTGAACTTCCCCAGTATTTATGGTATGCTCTAGTCATCTTGTCCCCTTATCCCATATTCTAGTGAATTTCTTAAATCTTTAATCTGGCTTTATGTTATTTCTCTAAGCAGAATCTAAAGCTCTTAGAAAAATAAACGATTTCAAGTATCGCTTTGGAATTGCCTATAATATCTAGCATAATGTTAGTACATAGCAGGTCCTGAAGAAATACGTCTTGCATTGAAATAGAAAAACAGAATAGTACCTGAGGCATAAAGGATGATTACAAGGTGCAAAGGTAGGTACATAAGGATGAAGCAAACAAGTTCTGGTGAAAAAGAAAAGGGTGAAAAATAAGAAGTCAGAAGTCTGTAGTAGCAAAGACAGACAGCACTAGTAAATTTGGTTTGAGGATTGCAGCAGCTTAGACTCCATAGGAAAACTTGAAAGACGAATTGTTAATTACTGCAGGCAGAGGACATAGAGGGGTCACTCCAGTGCTGCGGAAAGAGCCTCAGTAAAGTTCTGACAACTATAAAGGCAACTAATGAGTCATGAGGAGAGAATATTGTGACTTCCATCAGCTATAAAACATCAATAAACTTAATGCACTTCCCAAGTACTGTCATCGGATGAGCATTAACGTCTTAGTGAAATGACTCTTCGCAGGACTCCATATAAAATCTAAATCAAAGATAGTCTTGCCAGTTCTCATATTATTCCAAGTCTCTTCTCTCTCTGCCCTCCCAGTCTTCCCCTGCCTACTCCGTTCCATTAAAAATGTAAGCGTGTGGAAAACTTTGTCAGCAGGTCTTAACGTGGCTTTCAAGTTTTGCTTATATCAATCCTCTCCTAGGTAATCGGATAAGTGACAGATCCTGCTTTTCCTACCAGCCGTATGAACACGGCTGCAAATCCAGCCCCAACCCATAGGGTAGTCCCTGCCACGCGCCACCCACCCACTTGCTCGGCGCCTGCCACACCTTCCCTCTCCTCCCCTTCTAACTGCTCCGATCCCACGGGGGAACCTCGGGGTCCACGGGGTCGAGCAGGCCGTCGGCAGCGGCATCTCATTGGCCAGCTTCTGGAACTGACAGGACATGCAGCCAATGAGATCGTAGTACCGGAAAGTAGCCGGGTTACGCGCTTAAGGAGAGGGGCCTTCAAGAAGAGAACGAAGTTGGGGCGGAAAACAGGGGCTCTCCCAGCGCAGGAAGCCAGGCGAGCGACGACTGCCAGGCAGTAGGACCAGAACTCACCCACGGCGACAGAGCCCATAACTGCATCCCCTCATGGGCCTTTGGGCTGGGCAGCCAGCTCCGTCTTCCTCCTGGTGACGAATTGAGAGCGACGGAGTCGAAGCCAGAGTGACCCCTGGAAAGCAACAATTTCCGGAATGCGGCATTATGGGAAGTGGCTAGGCCACCACCACCACCCCACCCCCACCTCCCGGGACCATCGGGTCTGACGCTAGTAAATCTGCGCCTGCGTGCGGCTTGCGACGGATGTTCGGGCTTAGGGGTTTGGTTGTCAATGGGTTTTCTGGACTCTGACATAACCATGAAGTTATATAAATGCTTCTGAAGTGTGGGCATCCGGTGGTGGTCTGAGCCTTGGAGTTTCTTAGATGGTTGTTACCTTTCTGGAAGACATGACATTTGGAGGCTAAGGGGGTAACGCTTAAATTTGTTTCCCTAATTCTATCCTGTCGACTTCTAAAACTGAGTACGTAAGTTGTCTTGAATTTACCTTCCTGCACCATGTCAGAATAAAAAACGCAGCGAGTGAATTTTTTTTTTTTTTTTTTTTGAGACGGAATATCCCTCTGTCGCCCAGGCTGGAGTTCAGTCTTCTGCCTCAGCCTCCTGAGTAGCTGGGACTACAGGCGCACGCCACCACGCCCGGCTAATTTTTGTATTTTTGGTGGAGACGGGGTTTCACCAATTGGCCAGGCTGGTCTCGAACTCCTGACCTTTTGATCCGCCCGCCTCGGCCTCGCAAAGTGCTGGGACTACATGCGTGAGCCACCGCGCCCGGCCGCGAGAGTGAATTTTTAAAGCAAAACCCAAAGACGGTGTCAGATAAATTGCGGGGGAGGAGGGGATTTTCAAATACTTACTGTTCATTCTTTGAAAATTTGTAAGTGCGAGCCCTGGCCCCGGCTAACTTTCGTATTTTTTGGTAGAGGCACGATTTCAGCATATTGGCCAGGCTGGTCTTGAACTCCTGGCCTCAAGTGATCCACCTGCCTCGGCCTCCCAAAATGCTGGATTACAGACGTAAGCCACCGGACCCGGCTTAGTTTCATCTTTCTCTGTATTCTGACAACATTATGACATTAAAGTCCAAGAGATATTGGGCTGGTCGTTGTTTGGTCTCAGGTGATTTAGATGAGGCAGGACTGAGCCCCCACGAATGTATTATCTCAAAAAGTTAGTAGCGTCTACTGTGCAAAGTTCGAAGGCCCAAGTCAAATCCTGGGCATATCCACGGATGTGTGGTAGGGCGTAGGCTCCAGCTCTCATGCAAGAAAGAACAGGAGTGGGATGAGATAACTTTTCAAAGCTTTCTTCTCCAAGCTCCAGAAATGCAGGCTTTTTGCCTCCACCCATTTTAAAACAGAGCCTTAGGGTCATTGTACCACGTGCTTCCTGTCTGAAAGCCTCTTCCCCCGATCTTCCGGGGTTTTTATCTTATTGTCATTCTGTTCACACATTTTTAATTTACTTATTTTAGAGACAGGGTCTGGCTTTGTAGCCCAGGCTGAAGTGCAGTCATAGTTCACTGTAACCTTGAATTCCTGTGCTCAAGTGATCCTCATGCCTCAGCCTCCCGTAGCTGGTACTGCAACTGTGTGCCACCTCATCAGCTAACTTTTTTTTTTTTTTTTTTTAAGTCACCATGTCTCTACAAAAGCTTGCTGCCCAGGCTGGTCTCAAACTCCTGACCTCAAGCGATACTGCAGCCTCAGCCTCCCAAAGCACTAGGATTCCAGGTGTGAGTCACCGCATCCAGCCTCTATACATGCCTTAAAAGTCACTTCCTTCCAGTTACAGGGCAATCTAAGTAACAGTCATCTGATCACTTACATCACCTTACTTTACTTCTCTGCCCAGCAATTATCCACTATCTGGTAATTTTCTTTTTTTTTTGAGACAGAGTCTCACTGTGTTGCCCAGGCTGGAGTGCAGTGGTGCAGTTACAGCTCACTGCAGCCTCAACCTCCCAGGCTCAAGCAATTCTCCTACCTCAGCCTCCTGAGTAGCTGGGACTACAGGCCTACAGGCACACGCCCCCACACCTGGCTAATTTTTGTGTTTTTTTTTTGTAGAGATAGGGGTCTCTTTCTGTTGCCCAAGCTGGTCTCAAACCCTGGGCTCAAGTGATCCTCCTTGGTCTCCCAAAGTGCTGGGATTATAGGCATGGGCTATCATACTCAGCCATAATTTTCTTTCTTTTTTTTTTTTTTTTGAGACGCAGTTTTGCTCTTGTTGCCCAGGCTGGAGTGCAATGGCGTGATCTTGGCTCACCGCAACCTCCGCCTCCCGGGTTCAAGCAATTCTCCTGCCTCAGCCTCCCCAGTAGCTAGGATTAAAGGCATGCATCACCATGTCCAGCTAATTTTTGTATTTTTAGTAGAGACGGGGTTTCTTCATGTTGGTCAGGCTGGTCTTGAACCTCAGGTGATCTGCCCGCCTCGGCCTCCTAAAGTGCTGGGATTACAGGCATGAGCCACCGTGCCCGGCCCATAATTTCCTTTTATTTTTACCTTTATGTTTAGCCCTCTTCATACATACACAGAAACGGGCAAATAGAAGCTCTTTGAGAGATGCGACATCTTTGTCTTGTTCATGGCTATAATTGGTACCTGGAAGTGCCTGGAATATAGTAAGTGCTCGATAAATATTTATTGAAAAGAAAGTCATGAGTAATAAAATGCTGTATAAGAACGTTCACAGCAGCTTTATTTATAATAGCCAAAAAACTGAAGACAGGTTTCTATCAAAACAAGAATGAAACTGGTATATTCATATGATGGAATACTACTGAGCAATCAAAAGAAACTGATACACATGATATCAGATGAAAATATTACCCTGAGTGAAAGAACCCTTACACACAAATATCTATTGCATGACTCCAACCATATGAAGTTATAGAACAAGAAAAATAAGTACGGTGGGGGAAAAAATCAGAACAGTTGGTTAACTTTGGGGAGAACGGGGTGGGAACTAAGAAAGGGCATGAAAGAACTTTCTAGGGTGATGGTAACGTTCTATACGTTAATATGGCTTGAGTTCCACAGGCGTGTGCATTTAAAAACTGACGCGTATTTAAGGTGTGCATTTCATTTTTACCTTAAAAAATCCTTAATTTGAACTCCAATGATGTGCATTAGAGGTACTTAGAAGCATACTGTCTGTAGTTTACTTTTAAATGTATGAAAACAGATGGATTGATGAGGTATGTGACAAAGCTGGTAGAATAAAATTCTATACTCTCCAGGTCAGTGTTTTTCAGCCTCAACACTATCAACATTTTGGACCAGCAAATTCGTTGCTGTTCGTTGTAGGAAGTTGAGGAGCATCCCTGTGCTCTGCCTACCCCATGCCAATAGCATCCTTCCAGTTGTGACAACCCAAAATGTCTTCAGACACTGCTAAATAGAGGGGAAATCCATCCTTCCCCTTCTCTTGAGATCTGCTCCACTGTAAAATTCTCTCGACTTTGCTTTACACTTGAATTTTTTCATAATAAATGCTGGAGGAAAAAATAAATTATGACATTGAAAAACGCTCATGAAACACCATGCAGAAGATGTAGTTTATGAAGACCTACAATACATACTGTCATATTTTTGTTTAAAAAAAAAGTGGGAGAGCTAGTAGTGATATTTAGCATTGCTAAATGTCAATGTTTACAAATCTTATCTATGACATTTCTAAAATGAATATTATAAAGTGTATTGCATATAGTTGGATTGGGAAGAGAAACATTTCCAATTATTATCCTGTCAGCATCTCCTTCAAACTACCCTCATTATCAACAGGGATAAATATGCATTCACACGGTTCCTCCCAGCTTGGTTAATGGGCAAGAACCCCTAAGATAGCCAAGGCCACCATGCATCCAGGCTCACATCTCCCTAATCGCCCTCCTCCATGATTCAGGGACAAGGAAGATCACCATCGTGTGGGAAGGTATTAGAAATGTAGAATTTGGGCCGGGCGCGGTGGCTCACGCTTGTAATCCCAGCACTTTGGGAGGCCGAGGCGGGTGGATCACGAGGTCAGGAAATCGAGACCACGGTGAAACCCCGTCTCTACTAAAAAATACAAAAAATTAGCCGGGCGCGGTGGCGGGCGCCTGTAGTCCCAGCCACTCGGAGAGGCTGAGGCAGGAGAATGGCGTGAACCCGGGAGGCGGAGCTTGCAGTGAGCCGAGATTGCGCCACTGCACTCCAGCCTGGGTGACAGAGCGAGGCTCCGTCTCAAAAAAAAAAAAAAAAAAAAAATGTAGAATTTGAAACCCCACCCCTACCTACGGAATCTTGATCTGCATTTCAACAGGATCCCTGAACTATTCCTAGGCACGTTCGAGTTTGAGGAGCATTAACGGACAAATTCTTTGTCCCTGAAAAGTGCCCATTATAGAGGCGGCCGCTGGGAAATGGCAACGGGGTTGGCATGGAGAGCTATTAAGTAGAAAAACTCCGGCCAGGCGCGGTGGCTCAGGCCTGTAATCCCAGCACTTTAGGAGGCCGAGGCCGGCGGATCACCTGAGGTCAGGAGTTCGAGACCAGCCTGGCCAACATAGTGAAACCCCGTTTCTACTAAGAAATACAAAAATTATCTGGGCATGGTGGTGGGCGCCTGTAATCCCAGCTACTGGGGAGGCTGAGGCAAGAGAATCGCTCGAACCCAGGAGGCGGAGGCTGCGGTGAGCCGAGAGCACGCTACTGCACTCCAGCTTGAGGGACAGAGCGAGACTCTGTCTCAAAAAGAAGAAGAAGAAGAAGAAGAAAACTCTGCGACTGAAAAGTACCTAGCAGGGACAACGCATTCCTTGCGTCGTCCCAAGCGCAATTACAAACACCGGCGGACCCGGCTCCGGACAGGCGAGCTCCAGCTTCCGGTCCGCGGCCTTGGGCGCGCATGCGCCGCATTCCTTTTTTTTTTTTTTTTTTTTTTTTGTTTTTTTTTTTTTTGTTTTTTTTGTTTTTTCGGTAGGTCGCCAGCTGAGGCGGTTTGTCAGTTTTGGGTCGCAGTATGCCAGAATTTTTGAGGCTCCCTTCCGATGAAAATTGAGCTGTCGGTGCAGCCATGGAACCCGGGTTACAGCAGTGAGGGGGCCACCGCTCAAGGTGAGTCTCGCCTCAGCTAGCGCCAGTGGTGAGCGCCACGGGGGTTTCCCACGCTGCAGCGCCCAGTGCAACCCACTGGGAACGTGCCCGGCATGGCGGCCCCGGTTCCCCTCACTGCATGCGCCCATCGGTCAGCTCGGACCTTGGCTTTGCTTCCCGGCTTCTGCAGCCGCGCTCGAGCCGGGGACCTCGCCCCGGGGGCAATCAGGGTGCGAGGGAAGCTGCGTGCTGGGCTTTCTTCCTGAGAGCGTCGTGGCTGGGGTCGCGGGGTACCTTGCTCTGTTTTTCAAAACAAATCCACAAGGAAAAGATATTATTCCACTCAGAAATCTCAAGTTTCAGTCTACGTTCTCTTAAATATATTTTATTTTTTAAAAAAATAGTAAAGGCGAGGTCTCCCCATGTTACCCAGGCTGATGTTGAACTCCTGGGCTCAAGCAGTCCCCCTTACTCTGCCTCCCAAAGTGCTGGGATTACAGGCGTGAGCCACTGCGCCCGGCCGTAGTCTATTATCTTACAGCATTCGCTGAAATCTTGAGTCATAAAATTATCTTGAGGGTTTTTTGGAAGGACTGAAATCTCTTAAGCGAAAATAATTTGGCAGATAAATGACCTGTGACACCACTCCCGTAGTTGTCCATTCAAGAGTCCCTCCGTCCCGTTCTTCTTTGCTAATTCCATTTCATCTTCAATACCTCCAATTCAATAGGACCCTCTCCCAACTTTACTCACTCCCTGGGAGACTTTAAACAAATATATAGTTCCAAATAAGTGTTGACTCCCAAGATTATATATCTAGCTGAGTCTCTCGTAGACTTCAAAATTGTGTATCTAACTGCCTGCTAGACATCCCTATTTAACAGGTGTCTTAGTAGGCACTTCATTACTTGTGTCTAAAACCAAGCTTCAGCTCTCCATGACCATCACCGTCTAAATAAATGGCGCATCCATACTTTTCAGTAGCTGAAAGCCTTGGAGTCCTTCTTCCGTGTCTCATGTAATTTATCTGTAAATCCTGTTGCCTTTGTTCTCTGCATGTATCCAGAACCTGAAGCTCACCAACTTGACCACTATAATCCTATCAAAGCCACCATCCTCTCTCCCTAGTTATTGCGGTGTCTATCTGGTCACCCCACTTTTCCTTTCACTTTTCTCCATAGCAGCAAGTGTGGGGATCTTCATAAGTCAAACCTCTCTTGTAGCTCTTACATGTCAGACTTGATAAAATTCAAAATTCCGGCCATGCTTTACTAGTCCCAACATAAACTGCCCCACATTTCCTTACTAAACTCTTCTATTCCCCCTGTCCCCAGCTCACTGTACCCTGGCTAGCTGCTCTAGCATCCTCCTGCCTCAGGGCCTTTGAACATGCCGTTCGCTTTCCCTCGAACACTCTTGGCCAAGAAAAACACATGGCCTCCTTTTTCAGTTTCTTAAAGTCTCTTCCCTACAGTCACCTTGGGAGAAAGGCCTTTCCTGACAACCCTGTGTGCAGTCTCACCCCCTGCTGCCTCATTTGTTTCCCTTATCCTTGTTTTCTTTTTCAGGTTTCTTCATAGCAGTTATTCACTGGGTATAAAAATTCTTTTTTTAAGACAGTCTTGCTCTGTTGCCCTGGCTGGAGTGCAGAGGTATGATCTTAGCTCACTGCAACCTCCACCTCCCCAGTTCAAGCGATTCTCCTGCCTCAGCCTCCCTAGTAGCTGGGACTATAGGCGTGGGCGACCACACCTGGCTAATTTTTGTATTTTTAGTAGAGGCGGGGTTTCATCACGTTGGCCAGGCTGGTCTCAAACTCCTGATCTCAGGTGATCCGCCCACCTCGTCCTCCCAAAGTGCTGGGATTACAGGCGTGACACCGCACCTGGGCTGGGCATATAAATTTGTTTTTGATGTCATGGTGTCCTCCCACCGGTAGAGTTATTTTATTACTTTCGTTCATTGTTATCTTAGTGCCAATGCTTGAACGTAAGTGCTTGAGAAACATTTGTTGAAATGATGACCAATAATAATAATAGTAATAAGGGGCCGGAGACGGTGGCTCATGCCTGTAATCCCAGCACTTTGGGAGCCCAGGGTGGGTGGATCACGAGGGCAGGAGTTTGAGACCAGCCTGGCCAATGTGGTGAAACCCTGTCTCTACTGAAAAACCCAGAAAGCAGAGGTTGTAGTGAGCCGACTCTGCACTCTGGCCTGGGTGACAGAGCTAGACCCTGTCTCAAAAAAAAGGTTTTTTTAATTAATAGTAGCAAGCACGCATATAAAATTTACTCTGTTGCCAGGTACTTTCCACAAATTGTCATCTAATCATCACAGCAACCCTCTCATCCCAGTTATGGAGTTGGGGAGACTAAAGCACAGATAAATTAAGCCACTTGCCTAAGGTCATGCAGTTGGTAAGTGGCAGAGCCAGGAGTTGCACCTTGGCAATCTGGTAATAGAATCAAAACACTGGTAACAGAGCCACTCCAACAAAAAACAAAGTAAACCACTTCCTCTAATAACCACTCAAGGAGTTGTTTTTTATGTTTCTCAACTCCAAAACAGACTAGCAAATACGTATTTGGAATTCCAGTAAACCCAGGGATTTTAAGTATGTGTGAGGATTTTGTTAAAAAAAAAAAAAAGAAGGCCGAGCGCAGTGGCTCATGCCTGTAATCCCAGCACTTTGGGAGGCCAAGGCGGGTGAATCACCTGAGGTCGGGAGTTTGAGACTAGCCCAACTAACATGGTGAAACTCCATCTCTACTAAATACAAAAAATTAGCTGGGTATGGTGGCGCATGCCTGTAATCCTAGCTACTTGGGAGGCTGAGGCAGGAGAATCGCTTGAACCTGGGAGGTGGAGGTTGCAGTGAGCCAAGATCACACCATTTCACTCCAGCCTGGGCAACGAGCGAAACTCCGTCTCAAAAAAATAAATAAATAAAAAATCTGGAAAAAAAAAAAAAAGAAAACATTGTGATTAAAGGAGGGAGGAATATTTGCAGTTCCAACAGTTATTAGAAAAGGAAAACTTCAAATTAAACATGAATAGACATATTAATAAATATATGTTAATATATATAAATATTATCAAGGCTACCCACCATCTTTTATGATGCTTTAAATGCTTATATTTAAACTACTTAAATTCAGGTGACTACATGGCAAAGCAAGGAATCCTGCTCTGTTCTGTGGAGAAAAGGGTTAATGTCATCTGGCCTGGAAAAACACGTTCTGGAGTCAGACAGAATACTGAACACCCCTCTTGGAAATTCACAGTTTAAGACTCTGAGAAGTCACAAATAAGAATTGTGCCCATATAATCTATCACTTAATTAGGATTGCTTTTGTCTAGGATAAATACCTAAACCATTTGGGGCCGGGCATGGTGGCCCACACCTATAATCCCAGCACTTTGGAAGGCCAGGGTAGGTAGATCACCTGAGGTCAGGAGTTTGAGACCAGCCTGGCCAACATGATAAAACCCTTTCTCTACTAAAAATACAAAAAATTAGCTGGGCGTGGTGGCAAATGCCTGTAATCCCAGCTATTCGGGAGGCTGAGGCAGGAGAATCACTTGAACCCAGGAGGCGGAGGTTGCGGTGAGCCACGATTGTGCCATTGTACTCCAGCCTGGGCAACAAGAGCAAAACTCCATCTCAAAAAAAAAAAGGCTAGGTGTGGCGGCTCACGCCTGTAATCCCAGCACTTTGGGAGGCCAACACAGGTGGATCAAAAGGTCAGGAGTTCGAGATTAGCCTGCCCACCATGGTGAAACCCCATCTCTACTAAAAATACAAAAATTAGCTGGGCATAGTGGCATGTGCCTGTAATCCCAGCTACTCAGGAGGCTGAGGCAGGAGAATTGCTTGAACCCGGGAGGTGGGAGGTTGCGATAAGCCAAGATTGTGCCATTGCACTCCAGCCTGGGTGACAAAGCTAGAGAGACTCCTATCTCAAAAAAAAAAAAAAAAAAAAATACACATAATAATCAAACTTCTGAAAACCAAAGACAATGAAAAATTCTTAAAATTAGTGACAAAAATGAACCTTATCTATAAAGGAAAACAATTCAAATGAGAATGATTTCTCATCAGTAACTAGAGAGGCTAGATGAAGAGGCACAGCATTTTTCAAGTGTTGAAAGTAAAAACCTGTTAAGCCACAATACTGTATCCAGTGAAAATATTCTGCAGAAATGAAGGGGAAATCAAGGCATTTTAAGATGAAGGAAATCTAGAAGATTTGTCACCAGCAGACCTATCCTAAAAGAATGGTTAAAATAGGTTCTCTAAACAGAAAAGAAATAATAAAAGAATTATGATTAAAGAAATATAATTTAGACCTATTTTATTTTACTTTATTTTATTTATTTATTTTTTTTTTTAGAAGGAGTCTCGCTCTGTCGCCCAGGCTGGAGTGCAGTGGCACTATCTCAGCTCACTGCAAGCTCCGCCTTCTGGGTTCACGCCATTCTCCTGCCTCGGCCTCCTGAGTAGCTGGGACTACAGGCGCCCGCCACCACGCCCGGCTAATTTTTTGTATTTTTTAGTAGAGATGGGGTTTCACCATGTTAGCCAGGATGGTCTTGATCTCCTGACCTCGTGATCTGCCTGCCTTGGCCTCCCAAAGTGCTGGGATTACAGGCATGAGCCACTGCGCCCGGCCATTTAGACCTATTTTAGGACTGTTAAGACTGAGATGCTCTCTGCTGTGGTTTAATGTGTGCCCCAAAGTTCATGTGTTAGAAGCTTTATCCCAAAGCAATAGAGTTGAGAGGTGGGACCTTTCAGAGGTGATTAAGTGATATGCAGGGATATAACAAAAAATGTAACATTCCTGTCATTAGCATTTCAGAAGGAGAAGAGAAAGAAGGCAGGGTTGAAAAAGTTCCCAAAGAACAGAGCCCTCACTAATGGATTAATGGTGTTACTGCAGGAGTGGGTTAGTTATTGTGGGAGTGGGTTCCTGATAAAAGCATGCATTTGGCCCCTTCATCTCTCTCGCTCTTGCTCTCATTATCTCTTGCCCTCTGCCTTGCGCCATGGGATGACTCAGTAAGAATGCCCTTGCAAAATGCAGGCACCATGCTCTTGGATTTCCCAGCTTCCAGAACAATAAGCCAAATAAATTTCTCTTCATTGTAAACTACCCAGTCTCAGGTAGTCTGTTATAGTAACAGAAAATGAACTAATATAACATCCAATAGAAATATATAGATATAGTTAAATTTACAAATATGGGGCTCAAGAATTTGGAACATCATAAGAATTTGAGAACTGTGGACATTTAATATTCAATAATACTTGGTACCGTGAGACAATAGAGAAGATAAAGATGTCCTCAACCAAACCTTATGGGATGCTAACAGTTTAAAGATCTTGCTTGACAGTAGTATGGTATGGTATATAAATTATACCTCATTAAAGCTGTTAAAACTTTACTGAAGGGAAAATTCTACATTATAAACATATCGTCTTTTTCTGTATTAATCTTTAATTTCAATGCAATTACCATTTTTTCTTGTTTTCAAAACTTAACAAAATTATTCTAATGTTTATATGTGAGAAGAGCCAGGAAATACCAAAAAAGAATTCTAGAAAAGAAGAGCGATGGCTACGAAGAGACAGAGTAGGAGCACTTTACTAACCCATCATGGTGACTTCAAGAGTTGAGTATTAGTTAGCTGGGTATGGTGGTAGCATGACTGTAGTCCCAGATACTTAGGAGGCTGAGGCAGGAGGATTGCTTGAGCCTAGTAGTTCGAGGCTGCAACGAACTATAATCGCACCACTGCACTCCAGCCTGGGTAACAGAGTGAGACTCTGTCTCAAAAAAAAAAAAAAAAAAAAAGAGTATTAGGACATGATGTTATAGACAGATCAATATAACAAAATGGAGAACATAGAAAAAGACTCAAATACATATAGGCCCTTAACATATGTTGAAAGAAACATTTCAAATATATTATAAGATGTACTGGTAAAATGGCTAGCTAACTGGAAAAAAAGATAAGCTGGAAACTTCTGTCACCTTTTAAACTAAAGTATATCCCAGATGGATCAAATATTTAAATGCAGAAATTGAAAATGTATTCCAAGTAGAAAATAGATTTTTTTTTTTTTTTTTTTGAGACGGAGTTTCACTCTTTTTGCCCAGGCTGGAGTGCAATGGCACGATCTCAACTCACTGCAACCTCTGACTCCCAGGTTCCAGTGATTCTGTCTCAGCGTCCCAAGTAGCTGGGATTACAGGTGCCCACAACCTCACCCAGCTAATTTTTGTAAAAAATAGAAGAATTTTAAAATAATCTTGCAGCAGAGAAATCCTTTCTAATCAAGATATTTTAGGCCGGGCACAGTGGCTTACGCATGTAATCCCAGCAGTTTGGGAGGCTGAGGCAGGCAGATCACCTGAGGTGATACAAAAACACAAAAAAATTGGCCAGGCATGGTGGCATGTGCCTGTAATCTCGCCCCTTGGGAGGCTGAGACAAGAGAATTGGTTGGACCCGGGGGACAGAGGTTGCAGTGAGCCAAGATCGCAACACTGCACTCCAGCCTAGGCAACAAGAGCAAAAACTACATCCCAAAATAAATAAGTAAACGAATAATAAAATAAAAATATAAAAATTAGCTGGGGGTGGTGGTGGGTGCCTGTAATCTCAGCTACTTGGGAGGCTGAGGCAGGAGAATTGTCTGAGTCTGGGAGGTGGAGGTTGCAGTGAGCTGAGATCACACCACTGCACTCTATCCTAGGCACAAAGCAAGACTCCATCTCAAAAAAAACAAAAAATAAAATAAAGCTTGAAACCTGTAAAAGAAGAGATTGATAAAAGGAACTATGGTTTAGGTTGTTTGTTTGTTTGTTTGTTTGTTTGAGACAGAGTCTTGCTCTGTCACCCAGGCTGGAGTGCAGTGGCATGATCTTGGCTCACTACAACCTCCACCTCCTGGGCTCAGGTAGTCCTCCCACCTGAGCCTCTCAAGTAGCTGGGACTTCAGGCACTCACCAACACACCCGGGTAATTTTGTTGTATTTTTTAGTAGAGACAGGGTTTCGTTATGTTGCCCAGGCTGGTCTCGAACTCCTGGACTCAAGCTATCCACCCTCCTCGGCCTCCCAAAGTGCTGGGATTACAGGTGTGAGCCACCATGCTAGGCCAAAAGGAACTAAGTATTAAGAATTTTCTTTTAAAGAAAAGAAGCAAGGGACTGAATACAATTGTAACCTTCTGTTCTGTATGGCAACTTTCTGGAAAGCAACTTGGCAATATCTTATCAAAATTAAAAATGTACATGTTGATACAACAATCCACCTCTGTAAGTTTATTATTGAATACACAGTATTCAGTTTACCATACTATATATATAAAAAGAACTTGCATTATAGGATTGTTCATATTAGTAAAAATGTGGAAACAACCCAAGTGTCCATCAATAGATAAGGAATTAAATAAGTTATGGCATATCTACATGATTCAGCATAACAGCCAACAGTTACAAAGAATGACGTGGATCACTATGTGTTGACAGTGAATAGATCTACAAAATATATTTGGTGGGAAGGGAGATAGGAAGTAGGAAAAAGTGTATATTACCCCCTTTGGATACGTTTTAAATATGTATACTGTATATATCTCACATTGTACATATTTATACATTATACCAGCATTTTTCACATATATATATGTAAAATGCTCAAAATGCGTTAATGTTAACAGGGGTGACTTAAGCTACAGGACAATTAACATTTATTTTCTCTTTATGTTCCTCTGCTTCTTAAAAACTAATAAATAGGCCAGGCACAGTGGCTCATGCCTGTAATCCCAGCACTTTGGGAGGCCGAGGCAGGCGGATCATGAGGTCAGGAGATTGAGACCATCCTGGCTAACACGGTGAAACTCCATCTCAACTAAAAATCCAAAAAGATAGCCAGGTGTGGTGGTGGGCGCATGTAGTCCCAGCCACTCGGGAGGCTGAGGCAGGAGAATGGCGTGAACATGCGGAGGTGGAGCTTGCAGTGAGCCGAGATTGCGCCACTGCACTCCAGCCTGGGTGACAGAGTGAGACTCCATCTCAAAAAAAAAAAGCTAACAAATGCCACGCACAGTGGCTCATACCTGTAATGCTAGCACTTTGGGAGGCCAAGGCGGAAGGATTGCTTGAGCCCAGTAGGTCAAGATCAGTCTGGACAACATAGCAAGACCTTGTTTCTACAAATAAAAAATGAAGCTGGGCGTGGCAGTGCATACCTGTGGTCCTAGCTATTCAGAAGTCTGAGGCGGGAGGATTGCTTGGGCGTGGGAGGTTGAGGTTGCAGTGAGCGGGGATCATGCCACTGCATTAGTTTCAAAAAAAACTAATAAACATTAATATTTACTTACAAAGAAGAAATTGACCATCCACAGAACCAAACTCTGACTTATTTTGTTCATTCTAGGTTTCCAGTGTAACCAGTCGTATCCTCTCTTCTGGCTACATTATTGATACAGCTTTTTGACTACATAATTGGTTTAGTTTGATGAAATTGCCCATTATGGTAGCTCAAAATGTCCACTCAACTATCTAGACACAGAAGAATGTGGTGTCTACTTACTATAAAGAGTTTTTTTGTGTTTGTTTTTTTATAGATGGTCTCAGTATGTTGCCCAGGCTGGTCTTAGCATAGGACTTAGCATATTATATCTGAAAGTAGAGTAATGGGGAAGAGACTAATTAAATTGTATAATTTATGAATAAATCGAATATAATTTTAGTAAGTACCCTTGTTGATGTATTCATTTCTTCTAAGATTGCATATGTAAATTGTCTCTCTTATCTTTACCTCCTTAGAAACTTACACATGTCCAAAAATGATTGAGATAGAGCAGGCAGAGGCCCAGCTTGCTGAGTTAGACCTGCTAGCCAGTATGTTCCCTGGTGAGAATGAGCTCATAGTGAATGACCAGCTGGCTGTAGCAGAACTGAAAGATTGTATTGAAAAGAAGACAATGGAGGGGCGATCTTCAAAAGTCTACTTTACTATCAACATGAACGTGGATGTATCTGAGGAAGCACTGGTAATTCAGCTTTGCTTTTAGAGGGATTGAAACATGTTGAGACTTAAAACATTGGTTAGTGCACTTTTTCTTCTTCTCTTTAATCAGGGGATGTTTTCTCTGGCCTGTATTCTTCCCTTTAAATACCCGGCAGTTCTGCCTGAAATTACTGTCAGGTACGTTACAGAAGCTCTGGCCAACTTTAGAGGTCAAAATTAATCTGAGAATAAAAGCAATTCTCGAATTTGTTTTCTGTTCCAAGACAATATTTTTCTTGTGTCTTTTCTATTAGATCAGTATTATTGAGTAGATCCCAGCAGACTCAGCTGAACACAGATCTGACTGCATTCCTGCAAAAACATTGTCATGGAGATGTTTGTGTACTGAATGCCACAGAGTGGGTTAGAGAGCACGCCTCTGGCTATGTCAGCAGAGACACTCCATCTTCACCCACCACAGGAAGCACAGTCCAGTCAGCTGACCTCATCTTCACGAGACTCTGGATCTACAGCCATCATATCTATAACAAATGCAAAAGAAAAAATATTCTAGAGTGGGCAAAGGAGCTTTCCCTGTCTGGGTTTAGCATGCCTGGAAAACCTGGTGTTGTTTGTGTGGAAGGCCCACAAAGTGCCTGTGAAGAATTCTGGTCAAGGTTTGCTTTTACATGTGTATGTGAAGTCATGTCAATAATGTTAATACTAAACAAGATACAGTCATGTGCTGCCTAGTGACGTTTTGGGCAACAGTGGACCACACATAAAACAGTGGTGCCATAAGATTATAATGGAGCACATATAGAAACCTGATATATGGCACTTGATCTTCCCACTATTGAATATCAGAGTGATATTCAGTAATGGTGCTCGGACATTTGGTTTTCTATATGAAAAAATATAAATGCAAAAAAAGTACCATCTAGGTTTGTGTAAGTACACTCTATCGTGGTGGTACAACAACAAAATAGCCTAAAGATACATTTGTCAGAATGTATCCCCATCGTTAAGCAACACATGACGATTAGAGATGTGGAGATAAGTATGTCCTGGGGATTGTGTCTTTATGGGGATTCAATCTCAAGTTGATGGATATGGCAGAAATCACATGTAGTCAGCATTTTCCCCCTCACCTGACAAGTGCATGTAGGAGACATTCTGTAAATATACACTGAATGAACTGAGCCCCTGCCCAAGACACTATGACCCCATCCACTTCCATGGATCTGATCCTTACCTCATTTTAGTGATGCTGCAAACTGTATACCCTATGAAGTAAGGCACTTTCTAGAAGCATTAGAATTGCCACTAGTCTTCTCATTTCTCTACTGATATACTAAATGAATTTCTGAGAAGGTCCATTAGTAGTTTGGGATTCAGTAATTCCTACATTTCTAAACTACTGATACAAGGCCATAGTAAGGGCAACAAATGAGTTTAGGGATGGGATTATGACCAGAATCATATTTGATTAAAATAAATCCCTGTGAGATAAAAGTAGACTTCTTGGACAGGGTGTGATGACTCACACCTGTAATCCCAGCACTTTGGGAGGCTGAGGCAGGAGTATCACTTGCAGCCAGGAGTTTGAAACCAGCATGAGCAACATAGCAAGACCTGCCTCTACTAAATCAATAAATAAAAGTTATAAAAATGTTAAAAAGTAGACTACTTCTAGAAAAAGGCATTGATAAATCTGTTTTACAACGTCTGTTTTAAATGCTCTAGAATATAGATTTTGAAAATGTTTACTTTGGAAATTTCTTTTCAGACTCAGAAAATTAAACTGGAAGAGAATTTTAATTCGCCATCGAGAAGACATTCCTTTTGATGGTACAAATGATGAAATGGAAAGACAAAGGAAATTTCCCATTTTTGAAGAAAAAGTGTTCAGTGTTAATGGAGCCAGGGGAAACCACATGGACTTTGGTCAGCTCTATCAGTTCTTAAATACCAAAGGATGTGGGGATGTTTTCCAGATGTTCTTTGGTGTAGAAGGACGACAGCAAGAGTAGTTGAAACTATCTTGCCACTGTTAGCCTTTTGATTTTTTTCCCACTTTTTCTTGAAAGATTAAGTAATTTTATTTTAGTTCCATTCTAGAATGTTGGGGAGTGGGGGACAAGAAAAAATAGTATAGCTGAAATGCATCTGTTAAAAATGTCATGACTGAAAGCAGAACTGAGTTTCAAATTACAACCTTAAAATTGTTATTAGATATTTCTTCACATATCAGCTGCCCATTTTGAAAAAGAAATTATCCACAAAGGAATGTTGGTGCTCCAATTTGCCAGCCATTTCCAACCCCCTTCTCCCTTACCTGCCTTCACTAAAGAACCCAGAAAAGCTAATTGCTCCCCTTTCAGCCTGTGTTGCAACTAACAACTCTCAGTGGCCTCAGGACACAGCTTTGGCCTTGGGAATTCTGGGAAAACTTTTACTTCCTGATTAAAGATACATATGCAGCTAGGCCACCTGCTCCCCCTCTTACTGCCATAAACACCAAAGTGATGACTGGAGCTGAAGGAGTTATTTGAACCATGACAGAAAGAAGGGCCAAGAGAACCACAAAGATGCCAGTTGCCACATTGTTGAGCTGCTGACCCAACACCAGCCATTGCCTATCTCTAAATGTCTTATGAAATAAAACCAGTTTTGTTTAATTTCTAGGCTTTTTTTTTTTTTTTAATAGACAGAGTCTTGCTCTGTCGCCCAGGCTAGAGTGCAATGGTACGATCTCCGCTCACTGCAACCTCCGCCTCCCAAGTTCAAGCAATTCTCCTGCCTCAGCCTCCCAAGTAGCTGAGATTACAGGCGCCTGCCACCATGCCTGGCTAAGTTTTGTGTTTTTAGTAGAGACAGGGTTTCACCATGTTGGCCAGGCTGGTCTTGAACTCCTGACCTCAGGTGATCCTCCCACCTCGGCTTCCAAATGTGCTGGCCTTACAGGCATGAGCCACTGCGCCTGGCCAATTTCTAGGCTTTTTACTAGCAGTTGAAAGCTAGTTTGTCAAATGGAGTTTTTCAGAGCTTTAGTTTTGCATTTACCCCAGCCTTTTGATACACAAATAGGTGAAGTTTTTCTGAAGTGGAGTTTGCCGTTCGTCTCTTTTTGTATACTCATGCTCTGCCCCTGCTCCTGGGCTTGCCTCAGACAAGGCTGAGGCATGAGTAGGGCTTAAACTTTTTTAACAAGCCTCAAAAATTCATCAAATTAGTAATTTAGAAAATTTGTTTGGCAAATTGTATCCTGACATTTTTTGTTCTGGAAATGGCTTTCTGTACATTTATTTTTGCCAAATTGACCTAACATTAAATCAACACACCACCCAGTTTTTGAGGACCTCCATAAATCAGTTCCAAAAGCATTTATTATTTACTAATTTGCTAGCATGCAGGTTGATATCAGGTGTTGGTTATTTCTTGACCAGTCAGACTTGGTTGAGGAATGGAGTTGGGGTGAGAGACAATGCATTAAGTTAGTAAAAAGTTGTAGGAAAACTATGCTCATCACGAAATGAATCAGTAAGTAAAAGATAGCATATATTATGTAATACAATGTAGAAATCTGAAGGAATAAAATGGAAGAAGGCAATGTGGATAGATCTTAAATATAAAGGTGGTTAAACAAATGAGAATCAGAGTGGTATTTAAAGCACAGTGCTTGTATTGGACCTAAATCTTATGTACCTCCCCAGATTTCCTCCCTGCTGCCCTGTCCTATCGCCCTGTCAGTTGCCTTGGAAATCCCAGTTCCTCTGCTGCCACCAGACAGCCAGATGGACCAGTTGTGTGTCTAGTTTCTGATTCCTTCAGCGACTAACAGATTTTTATGAAATACCCTACAGAGAATGGAATCTGACATCCCTACCACCAAAGGGGGCAGATGATGCATATATTACTTTAAGCAGCTAAAGTGGCAGCTAAACTGCTAGAACTTTTTCAGTCTCTGTACATTATGTTAAAAACCAGATTGCTGTGTATAATATGCAGATCTCAAATGTCACATAAACACATAGAATGCGACAGAGTAGTTTTATAAGTTTTCTTTCCTGGGACATCTGTCAAATTTAGACGTTTATGATTAAGTCATACTAAGCCAGGCAAGTACAGATTTTCCAATCTTGTGATGACCAAGTTCCTTTGAGAATGGATAAATGTAGTTAAATGTTAGAAATGCTAGAGTATAAGCAATATAGCTTTCTTAGGTTTCTTTTTTTTTTTCTGGAGACAGAATCTGGATCTGTCACCCAGGCTGGAGTGCAGTAGCACAATCTTGGCGTACTGCAACCTCCGCCGCCTGGGGTTCAAGCGATTCTCCCACCTCATTCTCCCGAGTAGCTGAGATTACAGATGCGTGCTACCACGCTCGCTGTTTTTTGTATTTTTAGTAGAGACGGGGATTCACTATGTTGGCCAGGCTGATCTTGAACTCTTGACCTCAGATGATCCACCTGCCTCAGCCTCTCAAAGTGCTGGAATTACAGGCATGAGCCACCGCGCCCCGCCCAGTTTCTACCAATGATTATATACTTGATATATAAACATCCTTAAATATAAAATGTTCCGTATGATTGCACATAAAAAATTTGTTCAGCAATGACAATTTGTCAACATTAATGTAATAAATAGTTTGAACTGGAATCACCTATTAAAAAATGATAAATCCTGAAAAACCGTTTCAAGTCAAATTATGTTTAAAAGTTATATTTTCTAAAGAAAACAAGTATAGGCAGGGAATATTGGCCACATGCCTTTTTTTTTTTTTTTTTAAGACGAAGTCTCGCTCCGTAGCCCAGGCTGGAGTGCGAGTGCGGTGGCGTGATCTCGGCTCACCGCAACCTCTGTCTCCCAGGTTCAAGCAATTCTTAGCCTCCCGAGTAGCTGGGATTACAGGCGCGCGCCACTGCACCCGGCTAATTTTTTGTATTTTTAGTAGAGACGTAGGTTTCACCATGTTAGCTAGGCTGGTCTTGAACTCCCGACCTCAGGTAATCCGCCCGCCTTGGCCTCCCAAAGTGCTATTTATTTTATTATTATTGTTAAGAAAGATGCGTATCAGGGAAACTAAAAAATAACAGACTATTGGTGAAATTCCATAAAAGCCGCAATGCGGCCAAGGTTTAAAGGTATTTAAGGGCCGGGCGCGGTGGCTCACGCTTGTAATCCCAGCACTTTGGGAGGCCGAGGCGGACGGATCACGAGGTCAGGAGATCGAGACCACGGTGAAACCCCGTCTCTACTAAAAATACAAAAAAATTAGCCGGGCGTGGTGGCGGGCGCCTGTAGTCCCAGCTACTCGGAGAGGCTGAGGCAGGAGAATGGCGTGAACCCGGGAGGCGGAGCTTGCAGCCACTGCACTCCAGCCTGGGCAACAGAGCGAGACTCCGTCTCAAAAAAAAAAGGTATTTAAGGGCAGACGCAGAAATTACGTTGCCGCCCCACCACCCCAGCGATTATTAGAACTATTTGAGAAAACTGAGTCCGTAAAAATTCAGCAAAGGGGCACCACGAGCCTTCCACTTAAACACAATCTGCCAATCTGAAGCCATCAGATCGGGGAAGGAATGTAGGTCGTAATGTCCTTTGCCATCCCTGCGAGGGACAGGGCTGGGCGAGGGAAGATTCCAGATCAGCGTGGAAGTGTCTCCTGGCTGCCTACAGACACCCGGGTATCGCAAGGCTCCCAGGCGCTCTGGGGCTGTCATTGGCAGCTGGGCTTTCTCTTGTAACCCCGGCAGCTCCCGAGCACTCGCAGGCCCCACACGCAGCCTAAGAGCGCGGAGTGAAGCTCGCCATGCTTCGCGCGTGCGCCTTCCTGGGTCGGTGTGACCCGGAAGCACTAGCTCGTGGGTTGCCGGGATGCTGTGAGCACGGGGAATTACGGGAGGGTCGGGTCGTTGCAGCTGCGAGCGCTGCGTTTCAGGTCTCGGCAGTAGCTTTCGACCCGGGCTTGAGTCCTAAGCTGCGGACTCGCCTCCCGAGTGGGCATCTCGCAGGCCAGCCACATGCTGCTTTGGGGCGGAGTTGGACTTTTTGTTTATTTTTTGTTGTTGTTGACGCTTATTATCTTTTGGAAAAATAGGCATCGATCCCCATTCTCGGGACTTCGCAGATGTTGCTGCAACTGGGGAATTAGAGAATGGTGCACCCTGGGACCTGGGTGGTGCCTTCGAAGTCCAGGGTGTTCCTCGATTTTAACCAGGGAATTACCGAAATCGAGGGTTTTTTCCCCACTGGGGCATTTGGCTTTTCAGATTTTGTAAACCTGCTTTCCCTTGTTCCTCCCACCAACAAATTATATATATTATTTATATGTTATATATAACGTATTACATATATGTATTATATATATGATTACACATAATATGTATCATTATAGGAAGAGTAGAAATAACTGGATTTTAAAGTCACTCACAATCCCGTGTCCAAAAAGACAATATTAAATTTTGGTTTTACATTTTATTTTCTAGTATCTTATTTTTGCATGTGTGTATATGCGGAGTTTTCTTTTTAAAAAAAATCAAATTAGGCCAGGTACGGTGGCTCACGCCTGTAATCCCACCACTTTGGGAGGCCGTGGGTGGATCACCTGAGGTCAGAAGTTCGAGACCAGCCTGGCCAACATGGTGAAACCCTGTCTCTACTAAAAATACAAAAAATTGGCCAGGTGTGGTGGCGGGCGCCTGTAATCCCAGCTCCTCAGGAGGCTGAGGCAGGAGAATCACTTGAACCCGGAAGGCAGAGGTTGCAGTGAGCCGAGATCACGCCACTGCACTCTAACCTGGGTGACAGAGCGAGACTCCTCAAAAAAGAAAAGAAAAGAAAAGGTGCAGCAATGACTAGCCTCGTGCATTCATTTTCTTCCCCCATCTTTAACACTTATTTTTTTAACAGAATTATGGAGCGACTATAGTTGAAGATGGAAGGAAGTTTCATGGGAAGGGATGATATTCAACATAATTAACAACCAATATGACCTGATCACCATCCATTGGAATAGCCACATGTCTAGGGCTGGAACGGGGTTTTAGAAGCCTGGTAAATCAGCAATTAACACTTTAGCCAGGAATCAGGGGGAGGTCAGAAACGTCCTAGGGAAACGGCAAAGGCAATGAAAGAACATTTCAGAGGGTATCAGAGAATTTTTACTATTTTAACAACCATTTAGTTAAACAGTGTATAATAATCATCAGCCCAATTTATATGTCTGCTATTGGAAAGATAAGGATTATAATCTGATTATCTTGTCCTGTGAAATTGGAGGAAAACTCATCTGTTGAAGTCAAGGAGGAAGGTAGAATGGTCAGAGTTTCGAAGAAGTGTTCAAATAATTGATTGCTGGGAGTCCTAGAACATTACAGAAGTATGGTACATTTGTTGGGCTGTAATGAAGACACAACTAAAGCATGGGATAATTAATTCTTAGTGGTCTAAAGCTTCTGTTGACTAAACTGTTTGTTTTCAGGTAGTGTTCAATTTTTCTATGGAAAAAAAAAGCTGAAAACAAATAATTGGCTTTGTGTAGTGTTTGGTTTCTCCAGATGAATAGGCTGAAGGAGCAGATGTACGAGAGACTTTGTAGTATTGGCAAGAGAGTGATTGACACAAAAGATCATGAACTCTAAAGTGAACAATGAAGGGAGTAAAGAGAAAACAGTCCTTAGAGTTAGGGAGAAAATATAAGGGCCAATGCAAGGTTAAGATTTCCTTGAAGAATGTCTAGGTGGAAACAGTTAAACAAGGAATCTGGCAAGAGAGATTGTGACCTGAGAGTGGGGTGAAATTGGGAAAATTTAAGTATTAATATCAGGATGTGACTGTGGTGTGGTAGATGAAGTGGAATGGAGGAAAAGGATATGAGAGATGAAGATTTTATATAACTGAGAGGCCAAGCAGTGGACAGATATGCCACATGAACCTAATTAGGACTTTAAAAAGACCATCCAGGATGATGTTTGGAATGAGGGTGGAGAGCCAAGTGCTAAGTCTTTAGAGACTAAAAGGGAGTGACCAGGAGGCTGGTAAGAAGACAGATGTCAGAAGGTGTATTCTGTTGACAGCAGCCCGAAAAGAATGATTTATTGTTTTAAGGAAAGTGGAAGCAAAGAGGATCCTATTCTTATCTGCAGACCCCTGAGGTAGGTAGGATTTTAGACAATAAACAGCACTCATGAGAGGCTGCTGTGGAAGCACTGTCATTAGCCAAACTGTGAACACGTGTTGAGGGTGACTATTGGCTAATCACGGAAGCTGCAATTCCAAAGAATATGTGGGAAGAAAGGGCTTTGTAGGGCACATAGGAGTAGGGGTTAGACCAGCAA
This sequence comes from Hylobates moloch, assembly GCF_009828535.3. NCBI lineage: Eukaryota > Metazoa > Chordata > Mammalia > Primates > Hylobatidae > Hylobates > Hylobates moloch. The sequence goes on from NW_026652289.1 coordinate 17,010,797, forward strand.
GAAAGGACACAGTTTTTTGTTTGTTTGTTTGTTTTTTGAGATGGAGTCTCACTCTGTCTCCCAGCCTGGAGTGCAGTGGCACAGTCTCGGCTCACTGCAAGCTCCGCCTCCCGGGTTCACGCCATTCTCCTGCCTCAGCCTCCCAAGTAGCTGGGACTACAGGCGTCCACCACCACGCCCAGCTAATTTTTTGTATTTTTAGTAGAGACGGGGTTTCACCGTGTTAGCCAGGATGGTCTCGATCTCCTGACCTCGTGATCCGCCTGCCTCGGCCTCCCAAAGTGCTGGGATTACAGGTGTGAGCCACCATGGAAAGGACAGAGTTTTATGTAGTAGGGAAATATATATACATGTATCTGTATCTCCTTCTGCCTTCTTGACTTCCTGGGTCCAGACTTAGTATTACAGTTTCCTTCTAGATTCCGGAAATCTGTTTTTCATCAGTTTTAATTTTAGTTGTGTTGTTTTTGTCTTCTTCAATGTTTTCATCAATTTTTTTTTCTGTCTGTGAGTTCGAGAGGGGCTGCTAGCAAATACTATTTTGAACTGGAAATTCACCTATATATTCTTGTAGTACTATTATGGTTGTTTTCTTTTCTTTTAAATCCCTCTGATATAGTTTGGACGTTTGTCCCCATCCAAATCTCATGTTGAATTGTGATGAGTTACAGCTGGTATATACTGAAATTATTCTTTTTTTTTTTTTAAATTATTCTTATTGTACATTTATTTTGTAATGTTAGTAAACCATTATATCTTATTTTCTCAATTGACTCTCTAGAGATCTCAGTTGACAAATGCTCTCCTGGCATATATTACCTATGTAGTGTTGCTGCTATTTAAATAAGAAGTTTGCTTAAAAAAATTTAAAAATACTTTTTTCCTTCTTTCCAGTGTTCAAGATATCAAAGCGAGGACATGGTAGGTCCTCTGGTGTGAAATTCCAGATTTCCCTGGGTCTTCCAGTAGGAGCTGTGATCAACTGTGCTGACAACACAGGAGCCAAAAACCTGTATATCATTTCCATGAAGGGGATCAAGGGACAGCTGAACAGACTTTCTGCTGCTGGTGTGGGTGACATGGTGATGGCCACAGTCAAGAAGGGCAAACCAGAGCTCAGAAAAATGGTACATCCAGCAGTGGTCATTCGACAACCAAAGTCATACTGGAGAAAAGATGGTGTGTTTCTTTATTTTGAAGATAATGCAGGGGTCATAGTGAATAATAAAGGCAAAATGAAAGGTTCTGCCATTATAGGACCAGTAGCAAAGGAGTATGCAGACTTGTGGCCCTGGATTGTGTCCAACGCTCGCAGCATTGCATGATTCTCCAGTAGATTAAAAAAAAAGAAAAAGAAAAACTTTAAACCCATTAAAAAGTATTTGTGTCCCCCCCCAAAAAATACATCTTAATAACAGTTGAAGGTAAAGTACCACCAAGTTTAATAAAGATTAATTAATGCTGAGTTTTTTTCTTTGTTTGTTTGGTTTTTTTTGAGACGGAGTCTCGCTCTGTTGCCCAGGCTAGAGTGCAGTGGCGCGATCTTGGCTCACTGCAAGCTCTGCCTCCTGGGTTCACGCCATTCTCCTACCTCAGCCTCCCAAGTAGCTGGGACTATAGGCACCTGCTACCACGTCCGGCTAATTTTTTGTATTTTTAGTAGAGACGGGTTTTCACCGTGTTAGAATGGTCTCAATCTCCTGACCTCATGATTCGCCCACCTCGGCCTCCCAAAGTGCTGGGATTACAGGCGTGAGCCACCTCGCCCGGCTGAAATATATTTTTAAGTGCTTGACATCTGATTTTCCTCCTTAGAAACTTGTCTGGATGGGTAAGATTATTTTAACATCAGACTTCTGTAAGGCATGCCTAATATTTACTTAGGGAAAAAAGGCTATAATTCTGATGTGTAACTCTTAATCTGTGAAAACAAGAATTTATAATATTAATAATTATGAATGAAGAAGGGAGAGTTTCAAATCTCTCTTTTTTTTTTAAACTCCCAACCTGATTTCTGAAGAGTTTCTAATCTTGGCCTTAAAAGTATTGACATTTCTTTTTTGTTTTTTCCTTTTGAGACAGAGTCTTGCTGTGTTGCCCAGGCTGGAGTGCAGTGGTGTGACCTCAGCTCAGTGCAACCTCTGCCTCGTGGGTTCAAGTGATTCTCCTGTCTCAGACTCCCGAGTATGTAGGATTACAGGCACACACCACTACGCCTGGCTAATTTTTGTATTTTTGGTAGAGACAAGTTTTCGCCATGTTGGCCAGGCTGGTCTCGAACTCCTGACCTCAGGTAATCCTCCTGGCTTGGCCTCCCAAAGTGTTGGGATTACAGGCGTGAGCCGCTGCACCCAGCCGACATTTCTTGACATAAACATTTACATTTTGACAAAAATTAAATATTATTTTAAATGTTCTTCTGTCCAAACTTTTTCTCCCTATCACCTACTGTATTGATAGAAACAATTATTTTCTGATTTCTAAAACCTCGTATGAATCAATTAAAACAAATTTGCGGATATCTACTTTGGCAGGCACTGTTTAGAGTACCGTGGAGACAGCCTCACCTTCAAAGGATTTACAGTCTTGCTGGAAAATCTAAACATGAGAAACTGTTAAATCAATGAGACTATTTTCAAGTTCCCAAAGCAGTAATATCCTACTGACTTCTGGGTAAAAAAATAAACCAGTTATAAGTTGATGCCCTAGGAAAATCGAAGAGAGATCTGTGTGGCCTGGAGTAGTTGAGGAACATGGCAAGAGGCATGGATCCCTGTTGCGAAAGGTGGAAAGTCTCATCAGAATACAGGGAAATGAAATCAGGAGATATTTCCAGCAAGAACAGACAGAATTTAGGAAACAATTAGTAAATAGGAGCACAGATAATCATGCCGGTCTTGTCCTTCAAGTTTTTTTTTTTTTTCTGGGTAAGTCTGTACTGAAGTCAGGCTAGATTCTTGACTGTCCTTTCCAAAATCCGTGCTAATCCAACTCACCGTCTCTGTCCCTTTCTCATCCCCATTTTGAATATTCTCCCTTTTACTTTGCTTTTCCTAATGTTTTCCAAGCTTTGGGCTTCGGCTTGGAAAGCCTGACTACTCAAGCACACGTTAATCTTCCCCTTCTGTAGCATTTTTGATATATGACACCCACATTTTCAGTGAATGGCATGATATCTAGTAGTGTTTCCAATGTGTTAAACTGTTTGCAGCTATATTATATAACTCTCGAGAATGAGGACACTACAATTTGTATAACCAATGTACCACGATTTATGTAACCAATGATTTATTTTAAACAAACAATTTAATATTTGTTGAGTTGATTTTTTTTTTTTTTGAGAAGGAGTCTTGTTCTGTTGCCCAGGCTGGGGTGCAGTGGCGCGATCTCAGCTCACTGCAACCTCTGCCTCGTGGGTTCAAGCAATTCTCCTGCCTCAGCCTCCCGCGTAGCTGGGATTACAGGTGGGTGCCACCGTACCTAGCTAGTTTTTGTATTTTTGGTAGAGACGAGGTTTCACCACCGTGGCCAGGCTGGGCTTGAATTCCTGATCTCAGGTGATCCACCCACCTTGGCCTCCCAAAGTGCTGGGATTATAGGCATCAGTCACCACGCCCAGCCTGAGTTGATTACATAATTAATACATGAGGATGTTATCCTTGTATAAAATAAAATCTTACAGGTAAGGCTTAATTTCCTTTGACTATAACTCATAACCCTAATCTCTTTTCTTGCCACTTTTTCCCACAAAAAGTAACTACAATGATCAGACTGGTATGTATTCTTGCAGATCTTTATTCTATTTTTTTTTTTTTTTTTTTGAGACAGAGTTTTACTTTGTCACCCAGGCTGAAGTGCAGAGGCATGATCTCGGCTCACTGCAACCTCCACCTCCTGGGTTCAAGCAATTCTCCTGCCTCAGCCTCCCTAGTAGCTGGGATTACAGCCGCCTGCCACTATGCCCAGCTAATTTTTGTATTTTAGTAGCAAAATACTAAATGGGGTTTCACCATGCTGGCCAGGATTGTCTCAAACTCCTGACGTCAAGCAATCCACCCGCCTCGGCCTCCCCAAGTGTTGGGATTACAGGCATGAGCTAGCGCACCCGGCCTATTCTCTGTATTTATATTATATATATGTATGCATAAATATATATATATATATTATCGTGTTGTGGGTTTTAAAAACACAAATGGTATCATACTGTATATATTACTTGGTATTTGCTTTTTATTTAAGAATGTGTCTTAGAATTCTTCCTATGTGTGTACAGATAGACCTTATTCTTCTTAAATGCTGCCTAATAGCTTATTGAATACATATAATTTATTTAGCAGTTCTCCAATATATAAACATAGGTTGCTTACAATTATCTTCCTATTATAAAGTTTTTCTGAACATCCTGTAATATGTCTCTTTGTGTGACTTTTTTTTTTGAGACAGTCTGCTCTGTCACCCCCGCTGGAGTGCAGTGGCGTGATCTCGGCTAACTGCAACCTTCGCCTCGCGGGTTCAAGAGATTCTCGTGCCTCAGCCTTCCAAGTAGCTAGGATTGCAGGCGCCTGCCACCACGACTAGCTAATTTTCGTATTTTTAGTAGAGACGGGGTTTTGCCATGTTGGCCAGGCTGGTCTCGAACTCCTGACATCAGGTGATCCACCTGCCTCGGCCTCCCAAAGTGCTGGGATTACAGGCGTGAGCCACCGCACCCAGCTTTTGTGTGCATTTTAAAATCAGGATCCAGTCAGGAAACAGAAATCACATTAGTTATTGAGAAATATTTTAATATGGGAAATTGGTCAAAAGGAATTATAAAAGGTAACAGAGGTAATCACTGCAGGTAGTAGCTACCATTCCTAGAGCTAGGAAAGGATGGAACAAAAGAAGTGGTTGGAGTCATCAGAACCTAAAAGCTTGAAGGAGGGCCCTGAACACCTTAGTTCAGGCCTATGAAGAATGAAGAGAGGGTGATGGCTGGCTGTTGCTGGATCTCTGGAGCACAAAGAAGGGATCCCATGGTGTTGGGGCTCAAACTTCTGAGGAGGTGGCTCAAACACTGGCTATCTCAGGAGTTCAGGGGAGGGGCCGCACGAAGGTAGAATTCAGATCTCTGAGGAGGGCACTGACTGCTGCTGTGATCTCTGAGGGGTGCAATAAGGCTGATTCTGTGATTGTTGGAAAAAGGATGGAGATTAAAACCACCTGCTGTATAAAGCAATTGCTCCTGCCACGATAAAAGGCAGCTGCTGCTGGCATGATGCTCACAGAATGGAGCAAGTCCCTTCTTCCTCTTGCCTTTGTTTCCCTCTAGTTCGCCCTGTTGGTGGAATCTAGCAGAAGCCCCCCAGTAACACGGAGTTGAGTATAAAAGGGTGACTGCGTGGACAAGATACAATAACCAGCACATATTTACTTGTTTCTCTGGTGTGATTCTGAGTCGCACAATCAATAGGTTATAGGATTTGTACATTTCAAATTTTAATAGGGACTCCCACATTATCCTCTTTCCTAAACTGCACGTAACAGTTTCAATATGAATAAAAGGGGACGGGGAGGGGAGATTTAGAGAGAATATTGCCTACAGCAGTAATCAAATTTTAACAAGACTTGGGAATACTGTCAAAATGCAGGATCTGATTCAGGAGTTCTGAGGGGCCCGAGTTGGCCTTTTCTAACAAACGCCCAGGTGATACTGATGATTGCATCGTGTTGAAAGTCTAAAACATTCCCGTCTTCCCACAGCCTCTACCATAACATTCTAATGCTACCCTTATGTGAAACTGCCCCTCTGATGATTCACGCCAGTTTCCTACCCACTAAGCAAGGAACAAACCTAGCTTCTAAAAGCGGGGAGGACAGGATTTGGCGCCACGGGTCCAATGCTTGGCTTCCTATTGGCCAGGAATGACATCACTCAGACAGGCGTGGCTTTAGCCGTGACGTCTCCGGTGGCGGATGGTCAGGGACACAGCGGGAGGCGGGAGCGGAAGTGGGGCAGCAAATGGACAGGGTGAGTGGTGGAAAAGGGCCCGGGGGAAGTTATTACAGTGAGTCCTCTTCCGGCGCCAGAGACCGGAAGTTGTGTCCCGGACGTGTCAACCGGGGTCTGAGTGCTCAGAGTACAGCTGCAACCGCGACCATGGGCGGGAAGAACAAGCAGCGAACTAAAGGGAACCTTAGGGTGAGCGGAGGCTGGCTCGGCCGACCCGGGAGCCTCGCTTCGAGGCGGCTGGCACCGCCCAGCGCGTTGCTGGAGGGTGTGTGGAGGGCGGCTATGGGGAGGCATGTGTTTCCCTGTCGACTGTGACCTCTCTGTTGTATGTGCGTCCCTGAGGGCGGTTTGGGTTATCTCTGAGCAGATTGGGGAATCGTGAGAGAAAAGATGTACCATGCCAGAGCTGTCCCCATCCGAGCACACACCCACAATAGTCATGAAGAAATGATAATGTGTCAGGTTCACTGGAAGGTGATCTGGCCGAGGTAGCGGGGTTGGTTGGGGGAGGGCGGCGCTAGGAAGGACAGGGGAGAATGTTAAAGTGAACCCACTGTGGAGGTTACCGCAGATTGTGCCTCTCCTTTGCTACCTACAGTGGCTTCTCCTAAGCTAAAGCTCTTAGGATGGTATATTTGGTTTCTGGACTGCCTGTTACCCGTTTCTATCTGCAGTCCCCTCCTCTTGGCTTACTTTATCCGGTCACACTGATCTCTTCACTGTGCCTTGACTACCTGGCCGGCTCCCAACGCTCTTCAGTTAGGTGGCTCCAAACTTTGCTCTCGACACCTCAATGAGGTCTCCCATGATCACCCTCTTGTAGCCCTTCCCCACTCCCTGTTCTTCCTACTTTATTTTACTCCATTATATTTATGACATTTATTGTCTTGGTTCACTAGGATGTAAGTATTTTGAAAGCAAATGTTTCTATCCTCGGAGCCTAGAACAGACTGGTACCTAATAAACGCTCACTAAGTACTTGTTTAAAGACGACCTTAAAGTGGGTTCGTGTAAAACTACACGATAAGGGGTTTTGTTATGGTATTTTTTTATGGCGTTAGATTTATTATACTACAGTCCAGTTTTTTGAGAATGCTTTTTTTTTTCCTGTTTCTGATATAGTTAATTCTAGTGATTTCAATGTCACATTTTCTTAGATCTGTCACTTAATCTGTTTTGGAAGATAATAACAGTATTAACAATTATAGCAACCTATTGTGTTACTGTGCTAAGCACTTTACTTGCATCCTCATTTAATGTTTTTTACTTAACAGATTTTCTCAAATGTTTTATATTTGAAAAGTTCTTATGAGGAAAAGTTGCAAGAATATTAGAGTGACATCCCATATGCTCTTTACCTACATTCACCAATTGCTAATACTTGGTTGCATTTGCTTTCTCTCTTAATTTATGTATTTTTCTGAACTGTATGAGAGTTAGTTGCAGAAGTCGGGACTCTTAACTCCTAAATACATCAGCATGTATCTTCTAAAAACTATGCCATTTTCTAGCCTGCAGCAATTATAATAATGGTTATAGCATGCAGAAACTTTGACTTTTGTGTAGTACTGTAATCCAGGATACAGCTTTGTATTTAGACTTCTGTAGTTATCCCAATAATGTTCTCTTTTTTATTTTTCTTTCTTTCTTTTTTTTTTGAGACGGAGTCTTGCTCTGTCGCCCAGGCTGGAGTGCAGTGGCACAATCTCGGCTCACTGCAAGCTCCGCCTCCCGGGTTCACGCCATTCTCCTGCCTCAGCCTCTCCGAGTAGCTGGGACTACAGGCGCCCGCCACCACGCCCGGCTAATTTTTTGTATTTTTAGTAGAGACGGGGTTTCACCATGGTCTCGATTTCCTGACCTCGTGATCCACCCGCCTCGGCCTCCCAAAGTGCTGGGATTACAAGCATGAGCCACCGCGCCCAGCCTCTTTTTTTTTTTTTGTAAGACAGGGTCGCTCTGTCTCCAAACCTGGAGTGTGGTGGTATGATCATGGCCCACTGCAATGTCAACCTCTTGGGCTCAAGCGGTCAGTCCTCCCACCTCAGCCTCCTTAGTAGCTAGGACTCCTGGCTAATCTTTTTTTTTTCTTTTTTCGGGGACAGAGTCTCATCTGTTACCCAGGCTGGAGTGCAGAGGCGTGAAGTTGGCTCACTGCAATCTCCGCCTCTCGGGTTCAAGTGATCTTCCCAGCTTAGCCTTTCCAGTAGCTAGGGCTACAGGTACAGGCCATCACGGCTAGCTAATTTTTGTAGGGACAGAGTTTTGCCATGTTGCCCAGGCTGGGACTTTTTTAAAAAGACAAACCGTTTTAACATTTGAGATTCAGTCAAGGATCTCTCATTCCATTTAGTTACCATTTGGGTTTCTTTGATCTAGACAGTTTGTCAGTACTGTTTAAGCGGAGAGAGGAGTGTCTTTTTTAACAAAATTTGGAAGAGCCTGGGCCACTTGTTTGATTAATTCAGATTCATCTAGTTGTTTCCTTATGATTAAATTCAGGCTAAACAATTTTTAGAAGGAATTCTTCATAGATGATGAGTCTTTCTCAGTGCATCACACCAGGGGCACTTTGCACCTGTTTGTTCCCTTATTGGTGGTATTTGTTTAATTAGTTGGTTAAGGTGTTGTCCATTATAAAGTTATATTTTTCCATTGGCTAATAACAAATAATGTTAGTTTGAAACTGTGAATGTCCTGCTCTTCCACAAACTTTCACCTAATGGTTTGAGCACCCTTTGATTCTTGCTGGAATCAGTTATTACTATGGTGATTTAAAAACTTATGCTTAATCATGAAAACAACCCAAGTAATGAATTAATTACTCATATCTCATTTTAAATGTGATGAAACTGAGGTTTAGAGAAATTAGCTTGCCTAAGCTCATGTAGCCAGGAAGTTGTGGAGTTGGGATTTTAACTTTAATGTGGCAAAGTCTTCAATAGAAGACTTTGATACTGGATGTCAGGTATTCAGAGATAATAGATGTCTGCTGTTCTTGAACTATTAGTTTGATGATACAGACACATATGGAAGCAAATGTTATATTAAAGAATTATGATGCAGGTATTAGAAGAAGAATGTGGGAGAATGGAAGAGAATGGAGGAAGGCAAGTGTTGCAAACGTGAGTCTGAAAGATGAGTAGGAGTTTGTCAGGCAGTGAAAAGAAAGGAAGCGTTTTCGGGTAGAGAGAAAAGGTTATATAAAGATCAAATTGTGAAAGGCCATCACATAGATAACTTTTTTTTTTTTTTTTTGAGACAGAGTCTTGGGTCACTGCAACCTCCACCTCCCAGTTTCAAGCAGTTTTGTTGCCTCAGCCTCTCGAGTAGCTGGGATTACAGGCGTGCACCATCACACCTGGCTAATTTTTTGTCTTTTTAATAGAGACAGGGTTTTGCCATGTTGGCCAGGCTGGTCTCAAACTCCTGGCCGGAAGTGATCCGCCCAAAGATACGCTCAGCCTCCTAAAGTGCTGGGATTACAGGTGTAAGCCACCATGCCCTGCCCGAGAACTTCGAATTCGGTTTGGTACTAGGGCATGAATGATGGCAGCATAATTTGGAGAAGGGAGAAGGAAGTGGGGCAAGGGAAGGAAAGAGTGGCAGGAGATAAGACTGGGAAAAGTTGAGGTTAGATGGTGAAAGGTCTTGTAAGTCTTCCTTGGTTTGGTCTTTGTAGACTCAGGATTGCCACCACAAGTAACTCTAGAAGCTAGGCATGAAAGAATGTAGACAGAAGTAGGCATAGTACAAAAAAAAAAGTGCCATAAATAGAATTGTTTCTTTTTATTGAGCTATGGGTACAGCACTTAGCATACAAAGATCATAAGAGTAACTATATTTTAAATTAAAAGTAACTTGTTACTTTTAAATTGGAGACTGGAAATTTGATACCTTCTCTTTTGCCCCTAGTTATCACTCCTAATTCTGTTATTTCAGCCTCAACTCCTTTAGATTTTAGCAATAATTAGTTTTTTATTCTGTTTCATAATAAAACCATTTACACATGAGATTGTAGAAAATTCTGATATCCTAAAGTCATCATATTTAGTTTTTAGAATTAGAATTCACTAATTATTCCTAAAGTGCTGGGATTACAGACATGAACCACCGCGCCTGACCTATTTTCTTAATAAACTTACTTTCACTTAAAAAAAAAAAATAGAGAACCTTTTTTGGAATTAGTCTTAAATGCTACAGATTGAAAAAAAATGTAATGCAGGCCATCATTTTCTTTCCTGTTCACTGAATTCAGTTTAGGAAGTAGGCCAGATTATTCCTTGTCAGATGAATTTTCCAAACACACTTTTGCTAGGTATTAGCAATTTTTTTTTTTTTTTGAGACAGAGCCTCGCTGTGTTGCCCTGGGGGGAATGCAGTGGCACGATCTTGGCCCACTGCAACCTCAGCCTCCCAGGTTCAAGCAATTCTCATGACTCAGCCACCTGAGTAGGTGGGATTACAGGCACATGCCACCACGCCTGGCTAATTTTTGTGTTTTTAGTAGAGACAGGGTTTTGTCATGTTGCCCAGGCTGGTTTCGAACTCCAGGGCTCAAATGATCCACCCGCGTTGACCTCCCAAAGTGTTGGGATTACAGGCATGAGCCACCTTGCCTGGCCGGTATGAGCAATTTTTTTTTTTTTTGTGAGACAGAGTCTCGCCCTGTCACCCAGGCTGGAGTGCACTGGTGCAATCTTGGCTCATTGCAAAGTCCGCCTTCCGGTTCAAGCAATTCTCTTGCCTCAGCCTCCCAAGCAGCTGGGATTACAGGCGTGCGCCACCATGCCCAGTTAATTTTTTGTATCTTTGGTAGAGATGGGGTTTCACCATGTTGGCCAGGCTGGTCTCGAACTCCTGACCTCGTGATCTGCCCGCCTTGGGCCTCCCAAAGTGCTGGGATTACAGGCGTGAGCCACTGTGCCCGGCCGGTATGAGCAATTTGAATCACACATTTGGATAACCGTTGGCAAACATGCTTATAGAGAAATAAGAAATAGATGAGTTTAGATGGGTTGTGATGTCAGCTTAGTGGTCAAACTGAAGCATTTTCTGTTTAGATAACAATAAGTTAATTTCTTTTAGCAGTTCAAATATTTTCTTTCTCTGTATCAACTAACCTCCTTTTAGTAGAAGACTACTATATTGTGTATCAGTCAAAGAAACCACTGACTACGATTCAAAACAAAGGAGTGTGTATTATAGATTGACTGTTGTATTGATTTTTATGGCTATAATAATGTAATTTTAGCCCAAAGAGGTTAGGCTAGGCTTTGGAGTATGTGGAAATGAGTGTATCCACCCTCCAGGAACTCCCAGTCTAGAGGCAGCTATGGTTAGACCTGGGCCATTGTGATTGTTTAATAAATATTTGTTCATTTGATGGGTGAATGAAAGGATGGGTTCTATTTATGAGTTAATTTTACATCATTACATAGTATACATATGTATATACATACTATTTATATGAAAGTTGGAAATAAAAAAATCATAAAACAGCATTTATGAAAATTTTACCACATGTGATACATTCTGATTTTAAAAATTTTAATCAATTTCTTTAAAATTCTGTCATGGTCCGTTATATTGATACCATGAGCCACTAATGGATTGTATCCACGGTTTACAAAACATTCTAATGTTTAGGAAACGAAATAATTTCTAGGATCGGTATTGATAGATTCTTGGCAACAAAACCATTAAACTTTGGGGAACTTTGCAATAGATGAAATTTTAGGCTAGGAAAAAAGAAAATAAAATAAAAGCCCATTCTGACCATGGGAATAGCCAAGGAATTATAAAGTTAAGTTTTGAACCCTTCCTGGACTCTGACTTTTTTTCTCCGTAATTTTCTTATCAGCCTTCAAACAGTGGCCGAGCTGCAGAACTCCTTGCCAAAGAACAGGGAACAGTGCCTGGATTTATTGGTTTTGGAACATCTCAGAGTGACCTAGGCTATGTTCCTGCTATTCAAGGAGCTGAAGAAATTGACAGTCTTGTAGATTCCGATTTCCGAATGGTGCTGCGGAAACTTTCGAAGAAAGATGTCACCACAAAATTAAAAGCAAGTTTTCTTGTTTTCATAAAAGTTATCAAGAAAATCCCTTTGTTAAAATAAAATGCCATTAGCATGTTTTATGTAAAGAAAAATGAACAATTTATTGCTAAATTCTTTTATAACTACTTTTTTCTGACACAGAGTGTTAAACTTAGTTGATATTTATTTTCTAGGTTGTAAATTAGTTTGTTACACTGAACTTTTTTAAACTGCTTTGGAATTTTGCCTATAGTTTTTCCCATTAGGGAATGTAACTTTGACCTTGTAACTTTAAATGAGGTTTTTTGTTTGTAGGTGTTTTATTCTTTAAAAAGCAACTGAAGAGTTTCTACCATGGTAGCCTGTGAAGGAGCTCTTCAAACTAGTCTCATATGGCATAAACAGAAATAGTGTATTCTCCTATTACATAAAATAGACAAGGCTTCCAGAACAGAATAATCAATAACCAGTATTACGGTTGTTAATCCTAATGATGTTAATAACTTACTTTTAGGCTATGCAGGAATTTGGAACCATGTGTACAGAGAGAGACACAGAAACTGTGAAAGGAGTTCTTCCATATTGGCCAAGAATTTTTTGCAAAATTTCACTTGTAAGTATTAAAACTTTGCTAGTTTATTTCTGTTGTATATTTTTTGGTTGGAGTCATGGAGACTCTCAAATTTATAATGTTGATTTTTGGTGAGGGTTATTAAATGTTATGTTAGCATTGTTATGCAGATTGAATTGTTAACACTTGAACAGAGCGTGGAAATAAAAACAGGAGATTGGGGCCTGGTATGGTGGCTCATGCCTGTAATCCCAGCACTTTGGGAGGCTGAGGTGGGCAGATCACTTGAGGTCAGGAGTTCGAGACCAGCCTGGCCAACATGGTGAAACCCTGTTTCTACTAAAAATACAAAAATTAGCCAGGTGTGGTGATGGATGCCTGTAATCCCAGCAACTTGGGAGGCTGAGGCAGGAGAATCGCTTGAACCCAGGGGGCGGAGGTTGCAGTGAGCCAAGATTGCACCACTGCACTCCAGCCAGGACAATAGAGCAAGACAATGTCTTTAAAAAACTAAAAAAAGATTGGATTGTTTGGGTTATGAAGAACATTTAGGAAGTCTGTTTTCAGAAATTAGGTTGTTACTAGAGAATTACCCAGGTGCTTTCCAGTTTTAATAAATTTTGACAGTCATTTTATTCCCTGTATATTTGCTGCAGAATAATGAGAGTGAGTTGCTTAATTATTGAAGACCCAACTTTTTTTTTTTTTTTTTTAATTGAGACGGAATCTCATTCTGTCACCCAGGCTGGAGTGCAGTGGCGCGATCTCTGTTCACTGCAACCTCGTCTCCTGGGTTCAAGTGATTCTCCTGCCTTAGCCTCCTGAGTAGCTGAGATTACAGGTGTGTGCCACTATGCCCCGCTAATTTTTTGTATTTTTAGTAGAGATGGGGTTTCACCATGTTGGCCAGGCTGGTCTTTTTTGTTTTTGTTTTTGTTTTTTGTTTTTTGTTTTTTTGTTTTTTTGTTTTTTTTTTGAGACGGAGTCTTGCTCTGTCACCCAGGCTGGAGTGCAGTGGCGCAATCTCGGCTCACTGCAAGCTCCGCCTCCCGGGTTCACGCCATTCTCCTGCCTCAGCCTCTCCGAGTAGCTGGGACTACAGACGCCCGCCACCACGCCCGGCTAATTTTTTTTGTATTTTTTAGTAGAGACGGGGTTTCACCGTGGTCTCGATCTCCTGACCTCGTGATCCACCCGCCTCGGCCTCCCAAAGTGCTGGGATTACAAGCGTGAGCCACCGCGCCTGGCCCAGGCTGGTCTTAAACTCCTGACTGCAAATAATCCACCTGCCTCGGCCACTGAAAGTACTGAGATTATAGGCATGAGCCACCAGGCTCGGCCTCAAGGCCCAACTTTGAATCTGTCTTGAATACAATCCTATCTCATTGGAAGAAGGGGAGAAAGAAAAATTAATAAATTATTTTACATAGTTTCTGATTTAAAAACCTCCAAATTATTGATTTAAAAAAATGATTTCAGTTTAGCTGAATACATAGGTGAATTCTTGGTAATGGGTCATTATAGCATATCCAGAAATGTCTGTGGTTGTTTTTATGGGCTAGAGCTATTTTAAATCACATTTATATTTTTAATAGGATCATGACCGTCGGGTCCGCGAAGCCACACAACAAGCTTTTGAAAAACTTATCCTTAAAGTAAAGAAACAGTTGGCTCCCTACTTAAAAAGTTTAATGGGATATTGGCTAATGGCTCAGTGTGATACTTACACACCAGCTGCGTTTGCAGCAAAAGATGCATTTGAAGCGGCTTTTCCTCCAAGCAAGCAACCTGAAGCCTTAGCATTTTGTAAGGATGAAATTACAAGTGTAAGTTCTGGAATCATTCTGAATCAATTTTTTTTTAAGTATTTAAGGGTTATAAGCATAATGACAGCTCTTTTACTTGGGATTGTAGGGGAATGAGGAAGTATAGTATTTCAAACTGAAGGTTGCCTTTTTAAAATTCTGCTTAGTTAAATAACCATTTTGGATCTTTAACAAAATTAGCATTTTGGATTGGATCTTTCTACAGTGTTTAAATTTTCCATTTTAATTTTGAAGTCTTAATTATATTTTTAAAAAGTAGACATGTTTTATATAATCTAAACAAGCAATATATCTAAAAATAAATCTAAAATTATTTTCTCTCGTGTTTCCATATCTATCCATATATATATATATATATATATATATATATATATATAGATGTAACTTGGTGTCTTTTTCTTTTTATTGGCTCTCTGGTATTACTATACATGGATGTACTATAGTTTATTTAACTTTTTAGATTAATATACATTTGGATTGTTTTTCCAATTTTTATCATAACGAATGCTATTTCAGTAAACATTCTTGAGTAGATCTCTTCATACCCTTGTGGGAGTGATACTTACTAGAACTTCTAGTAAGTATATGTTGGGCCAAAGGATAAGAACATTAAAAATTTTTGTAGATAATGATAAATGGCCCTTCAAAAGGCCAAACAAATTTATACTCCCACTATCAGATAAAGTTTATCCACACTGGGCCAACACTTTTGCCATAACTTTCTCATAAAAAGTTACCAGCCATACCTGTTTGTGTCTTTCAGTGTGTCTGTTTCTAGTAGTGTCTCATTTCTTCCCCCTTCATTTGCTATTCCCAATATATGGACTAGAAAAACCAGACAACAAAGTTGTTAGAATTATGTTGAGAAATAAAAGTAGATGAAGTAGAAGTGAGGAGGGAATTGATAATTTTTAAAAAAATCTATGCTTGCATTTATTGCCTTATTTAGTACTCCTGTGTTTCCATAACACCCTCTGTATAACCCTACTTAAACATTTCCATCTGACCCTCTCTCCCTGCTTTCCTTCCTCCTTTCAATTAGCCGTCCTTCCTGTGGCTCTCCATTACACTTTAAGTTCAAATTTCTTGTCTTGACATACAAGGCTCTGCATGATCTGATCCCTGCTTACCTACCTAATCTCTTCATCCAGCACCCCCCGACACATTACTTGATTCTAGTACCCCATTTAGGTTCTTCCATTCTTCATTTCTCAGGTGTACCACATGTGTTTTTCTAGGGAGAGGGTTTGGTGTTTTTCTAGGGAGAGGGTTTGTAGCTTTAATCATATGCTCAAATGGAGTTCTCTAACCCATCTGTAACGTAAGAATCATTGATTGATTTAAAATGCCAAGTTATAAATGTTATAAGAGTGAAGTGTCATGAGTTTGGACACTAAGAGCTTTAGGAAATGGATTTTGAGACGACTAATTTGGCTCTTCATAGGCTTTAAAAAATAAATTTGTTCTTGGCTTTGTCATGGATGGATAACTAATCATTGAACATATCGGTTATTTCTTCCATTTTATTTTCCCTTTAGTTGGCTATGTTACCGTTCATTATAGCTCTTGGCAGTGAACTGTCTCAAGTTCCAAACCCATGTATTAGAGAGGAGTTAGGCAAATGAAAATCAAAATGTCAGCATTATAGGTAATATATCATACTGTCTATAAGACATGGGCTCTGGGTCACACCATTGGTTCTAGTCCCACTCTGCCATCAGCTAGCAACTAGGTGTGTGACCTTGGGCAAGTTTCTGTGCCTTCATTTCGTAATCTGTAAAGCAGAAATTAACTTGTACTTCATGGAGTTATGATGATTAATTTAGTTAATGCCTAAAATGTGCTCAAAGCAATACCTGGCACATGCAAAAGCTCAGTAAGTGTTAGTTATTGTTATTGCTGTTAAAGCAGTTACTGGAACAGTGGACTGCCTTGCACTGCACCCCAGGAGGAAACAGACTCCCTCATATTTGAAAACCTCATACCTTCCTCTGTGATGGAGCAGAGCACAATGTATGGTGTTCTTTGTGGGCAAGCAGGCTTATAGAAAGAGGGGAGAGGAAAGCAGAGCCTACTTTCTCTCCCAGATTCACATTCACTTCATTGCTGTGTGCAAGAGAAATGGAGGAACAAGTGGTCAGGAGTATTTATAGGTGCGTGGGGCAGAAGTATCTAAAGCAGCTAACCTTGGGAATTGATAGGAAAAGAAAAATTGGTAAAATTCAAACCTTTCACTTTCGCTGTTTGATTCTGCTCTTAGGTAAGATGAGGTTTATGGAGATTTTTCAAAATGGATTTTATTTAACTAGGCTCTACCTGTTCACCATTGACAGTTCAGTAAAACCAAAGGCTTTGGTACTTTCCCCCCTTTGTAGGTGCTTCAGGATCATCTTATAAAAGAAACACCTGATACACTCAGTGACCCGCAGTAAGTTGTATTGTTTCGTTGTAACTCATGTTAAGGATTTGTTTCACTCCTAAGTAATCAGATGATTCAGTGTGACTTTTTTTTTTTTTTGAGACAGAGTCTCACTCTGTCACCCAGGCTGGATTGCAGTGGCGCAGTCCCAGCTTACTGCAACCTCTAGCTTCTGGGTTCAAGTGATTCTCATGCCTAAGCCTCCTGAGTAGCTGGGATTACAGGCATGCACCCCTACACCTGGCTAATTTTTTTGTATTTTTTTATAGAGATGGGGTTTCACCATGTTGGTCAGGCTAGTCTCAAACTCGTGACCTCAGGTAATCCACCCGCCTCAGCCTCCCAAAGTGTTGGGATTACAAGCATGAGCCACTGGGCCCGGCCCAATATGACATTTTTAAAAAGAAAGAATAATATATGTAGAGATGAAAATAACATAATGCCATATGTGAGATCCTGTATTAAGTGCTTTTACTTGCAAGTTGTCCTGCTATTTAACTTGAATTACCTGGGAGCTACACATTTGGTTGTATTAGAAAGAGATGTTTCCTGCATTTACTTTTTGACAGTTGTAGGAGGAAGTATTTTAAGGTCTGGTTGAACATGGTTGAAGAATATAAATAGTTCTGTTGAAAGAGTAGTAAAGTATTTTGTTTACTTTTATATTCTAAGTTTTTTTTTTTTTTTTTTTTTTTTTTTGAGACGGAGTCTTGCTCTGTCGCCCAGGCTAGAGTGCAGTGGCAGTATCTTGGCTCACTGCAAACTCCACCTCCCGGGTTCACCCCATTCTCCTGTCTCAGCCTCCCGAGTAGCTGGGATTACAGGCGCCCGCCACCACACCCGGCTAATTTTTTTTGTATTTTTTAGTAGAGACGGGGGTTTCACCGTGTTAGCCAGGATGGTCTTGATCTCCTGACCTCGTGATCTGCCCGCCTCAGCCTCCCAAAGTGCTGGGATTACAGGTGTGAGCCACCGTGCCTGGGCTATTCTAAGTAAAGTTTTAAGAGTCCTTGAGGGAAAATAGTCTTAGATGGCTTGATATCCATTCCCTGGGATCACCCTTGTACATGCTACTGAGAGTGGTGTACTTTCTGACTTATTGCAAGCCTTAGCTTTTCGTCTACTTTCACCTCGTATTAGTAGTAAAGTATGTGATTCAATTTCTTTGTATGTTTACATTTTGAGGGACATTGGCACAGGGGAAGTCGAAGATAGAAATAAAGCAACTTTGGTAGATATTTAATGATAAAATGTTTTAAATAGGACCACCAGATATGTAGTTTGGCTAATTCTAAATTTTTTAATATATTTATTTTGTTTTATATCAAGAACTGTTCCAGAGGAAGAAAGAGAAGCTAAATTCTACCGGGTTGTAACTTGTTCCTTATTGGCATTAAAGAAATTGCTTTGCCTTTTACCTGATAATGAGCTTGATTCTCTGGAGGAGAAATTTAAGTCTCTTTTATCACAGAATAAGTTTTGGAAGTATGGAAAACACAGTGTACCTCAGGTATGTTAATCTTTTTTATCTTAAGACATTTCTCTGATTCCTTACCCCCATCTTCTTAGTTTATGTTTTATGTTTATTGTTTATACTTAGAACTCTGCAAGCACATCTCTGTGGTAGGCTATTCATTTACTGAATTACCTCTCTTACTAGAATGTTACTCTGTTTTTACTTTTTTATTTAGTTTGGGCCTCAGATTTAGAATTATCAGTATGAATTACCATACCCCTTTGTTCATAGCACCTTAAAATTGGTGTGCGCAAGTCTCTTCTCATTTAATTAATTTATTTTTTCCCTTTTGTCTATGTCTGTCTCCATTCTCTACTTTCACTGGCTGACTGGTCTAATATGTTTAATATATGTGCTTTTGTTTGTGCAGTTGATTCTCATCATTCTTAGTAGTTACTTTCTATAAACTCATCATGAATACTGACTTAGTGAATACTGAGGCATTGCCCTTACGGGAAATACAGGGTTAGGTTCTTGTGAGCTTCTATTCACAGCATTTTTGTCAGTTGATAACTGACATAACCAGTACATAACCTTGTTTTATGTGTGTTTCTGTTTAAAGACACCTTTTTTTCATCGCTATTGTTGATTCATTAGTGTTGAACTCACGGCCAACAGCACTAAAACTCATGCCTGGATAAAGCGTGTCTAACTCATATTTTCTTTGTAAGGCACATCATAGCGTTCTTGTGCTTAGACACAATAGACAGCACTTCAGTGCTGCTGCTTGGAGGCCATTTAAAACATGAAATCACCAATCACAAGCACAAAAATTTGAAAAAATACTGTGAAAAGGACACTTGTTTACAGTATGAGAGCTGAAGTAAGGGAATGTCGCCTTGTTCAATCTCAGCTGGGAATGTGCACGTGGGTGACTCAGATTTTTTTGCCATTCTGTGCATGTCCACAAATGACTGCAAGACACTGCAAGTTTTTTGTTTATTTTTCCAGATGGAGTTTCGCTCTTGTCACCCAGGCTGGAGTGCAATGGCGCGATCTAGGCTCACTGCAACCTCCGCCTCCTGGGTTTGAGTGATTCTCCTGCCTCAGCCACCCAAGTAGCTGGGATTACAGGTGCCCGCCACCATGCCCGGCTAACTTTTTGATATTTTTAGTAGGGACAGTTTCACCATGTCGGCCAGGCTGGTCTCAAACTCCTGACCTCAGATGATCCACCCATCTCGGCCTCCCAAAGTGCTGGGATTCCAGGTGTGAGCCACCGTGCCCGGCCTAAGACACTGCAAGTTTTGATTCTGGAGTTACAAATAAATTTTAGCAAGTAGGTGAATTGGCAAACATGGGATTTGTGAGGATTGACTGTATTTTTGAAAAATGTGCTTTTGTGTGTGCTTGAGTTTTTAATTCACATAAATGATACTGTTATATTTTATTCCATTTATTACTTTTTCTTTATTGCTTTTTCAAAAAAGATCCCTCATGTTCTTGCATGTACATCTGATCCATGACTTCTACCTGCCTTGTAGTATTCAGAAGTTTGCATGTACCTATTCATTTAACCTGCCCATTGCTCCAGTGATAGATCCTGATTGCCTCCAACTCCTTGCCTTCACAAGTAATGCAGCAATGAACATCTTCATTCATGTGTCCTTGGATCTTAAGAAATTATCTGAATTGCTGAGTCAGTGAAGTGTGTGCATACCTAATTTCCTAAAATAGTGCCAGATTGCTCTCCTGAATGGCTGCATTACTCTAGAATCAACCATCAATACATGATGACTCCTATACTGCATAACCTTATATTCTAGCCATCACTAGGCAACATTCAGCTGCTACTACATAACCTTATATTCTAGCCATCACAAGGCAGCATTCAGCTGCTACTACATAACCTTATATTCTAGCCTTCAGTAGGCAACATTCAGCTGCTTAATTTTTCATCAGCCTAATAGGAATTCAGGTGATATCTCTCTTTAGTTGGAATTACTTTCCTTATTGGTGATTTTGCATCTCTTCAAGAATTTTTAGCGTTTTTGTTTTTGTGTTTCTTGTTCATTTTTCCTTTTTTGGAGTTCTCTTTTTCTTTTTATGCAGGAGTCCCTTTTATAATCTAAATATTAGTCTTTTTGTCTTTTTTAAAAATTCTAATCTCATGACAGATTATCTTTTGTCATTTTTAGGCAATGCAAAAAAGCTCCCATTCTGTCACCTGTCCCATGTGTCTTATGTCAGAAAGAAATCTTAATTTTGATGTGATCAAAGCCACTGATTTTTGCCTTATGAAGGCTATTCCCATGTTTAAGTCATAAAGATATTCTTATATTTTAAATTTTTTAGCTTTATAGTTGTAGGCTTTATATGCAGTTTTACCTTTCATATACAATCTTTACTTCATCAATAATCTACCTTTTCATTTGGTGTTAAGTATAGATCTAGTTACATTTTTCTTCATATATGGTGAGTCAATTTTCCTAACATTACCTAGTAAACTGTTTATTTTTTTTCCCTGTTGATCTGTGGTCATGCCATTACAAGACATTAAGTTCTTATATATTGCTGGGCACAGTGGCTTATGGCAGTAATCCGAGAACTTTGGGAGGCCAAGGCAGGTGGGTCACTTGAGCCTATGAGTTCCAAACCAGCCCAGACAACATGGCAAGACCCTGTCTCTAGAAAAAAAATAATTAAAAAATTAGCTGGGTGTGGTGGCACACCCCTATTGTCCCAGCTACTTGGAGACTGAGGCAGGAGGATCGCTTGATCCCAGGAAGTCAAGGCTGCAGCGAGCCATGATTGTGTCACTGCACTCCAGCCTGGGGGAAGAGCAGGAACCTATTTAAAAAAAAATACATTCAGAAATTTGCCTCTAAATTATGTTCTGATGCATTGGTCTCTGTTTCTTGTTATACCAGTGCCACTGTCAGTATGACATTATGATATGTCTTTTTTTTTTTTTTTTGAGACAGAGTCTTACTCTGTCACCTAGGCTGAAGTGCAGTGGCGCGATCTCAGCTCACTGCAACCTCTACCTCCCAGGTTCAAGCAATTCTCCTGCCTCAGCCTCCCGAATAGCTGGCATTACAGGTGCCTGCCACCACGCCTGGCTAATTTTTGTATTTTTTAGTAGAGACGGGGTTTTGTCATGTTGGCCAGGCTGTTTTCTTGAGATAGAGTTTCACTCGGTCACTCAGACTGGAGTATGGTGGCACAGTCTCAACTCACTGCAACCTCCGCCTCCCAGGTTCAAGCTGTTCTCCTGCCTTAGCCTCCCGAGTAGCTGGGATTAGAGGCACCTGTCACCATGCCCAGATAATTTATGTATTTTTACTAGAAACGGAGTTTCACCATGTTGGGCAGGCTGGTCTCGAACTCCTGACCGCAGGTGATCTGCCCGCCTCAGCCTCCCATTTGGGATTACAGGCATGAGCCACTGTGCCTGGCCTTATGATATGTCCTAATACCTGCTCAGGTTAGTCACATTTTTTGGGTTTTATTCTTTTTTTTTTTTTTTTGAGATGGAGTCTGACTCTGTTGCCCAGGCTGGAATGCAGTGGCACGATCTCAGCTCACTGCAACCTCCACCTCCTGGGTTCAAGTGATTCTCCTGCCTCAGCCTCTCGAGTAGCTGGGATTACAGGTGCCTGCCACCACGCCCGGCTAATTTTTGTATTTTTAGTAGAGACAGGGTTTTGCTGTGTTGGCCAGACTGGTCTCGAACTCCTGACTTCAAGTGATCCACCTGCCTCGGCCCCCAAAGTGCTGGGATTACATGCATGAACCACTGTACCTGGCCAGAACTTTATTCTTTCATAAAAATTTCAGTAAATTTGGGCTGAGCATGGTGGCTCATGCCTGTAATTCCAGACCTTTGGGAGGCCAAGGTGGGAGGATGACTTGAGGCCAGGAGTTTGAGACCAGCCTGCATGACATAGTTAGACCCCATCTAAAAAATGTAAAAAAATTAGCTGGACACAGTGGGGAGTGCTAGTAGTCCTAAGTACTTGGGAAGTTGTGGTGGGAGGATCACTTGGGCCTGGGAGATTGAGGCTGCAGTGAGCTTTGATTGCGCTGCCACTGTACTCCAGCCTAGGCAATAGAGTGAGATCTTGTCTCAACAAAACAAATTCCAGTACATTTATTGAATTTCTCAAAAAAGTCTAACTAGAATTTTAATTGGGGTTGTACTCAATTTATAGACCAATATGGAGAAACTTGCTTCCTTTATGTTGTTGAGTCTTCCTATCCATGAATTTCTCATCTCTTTCAATTTTTTTTTTTTTTGAGACAGAATCTCACTTTGTTGCCCACGCTGGAGTGCCGTGGTGTGATCTTGGCTCACGGCAACCTCTGCCTCTTGGGTTCAAGTGATTCTCCTGCCTCAGCCTCCCAAGTAGCTGGAATTACAAGCGCGTGCCACCATGCCCAGCTAATTTTTGTACTTTTAGTAGAGACAGGGTCTCACTGTGTTGGCCAAGCTGGTCTTGAACTCCTGACCTCAAATGATCCACCAGGCTTGGCCTCCCAAAGTGCTGGGAATACAGGTGTGAGCCACCATGCCCAGCCTCTCTCAATTTATTTGGGTACTTTAAAATATCCTACAATAATTCTAAAAAAATCAACTTTATTGAAGTATAATTTGCACACAGTCCTGTAAAATGCAGCCATTTTTACAGTTTAAGTTTTGATAGATATATACACCTGTCTACATGTATATATACCCATATAACCACTACAATAAAGAAATAGAACTTTTTTTTACCCAAAATGTGTTCCTTTTGTTATTCCAAGTCATCCTCTGCCTTTCTCATTCATTGATTTGCCTCCCATCATTGATTCAGTTCCCATCACTACAGATTAGATTTGCCTCCCATCACTACAGATTAGATTTGTCTTTTCTATGCTTTCATATAAATGGAGCTAGACATTACTCTCTATCTAGCTTCTTTTGCTTAGTGTAATGTTTTTTTTTTTTTTTTTTTTGAGACGGAGTCTTGCTCTGTCGCCCAGGCTGGAGTGCAGTGGCGCGATCTCGGCTCACTGCAAGCTCCGCCTCCCGGGTTCACGCCATTCTCCTGCCTCAGCCTCTCCGAGTAGCTGGGACTACAGGCGCCTGCCACCACGCCCGGCTATTTTTTTTGTATTTTTAGTAGAGGCGGGGTTTCACCGTGGTCTCAATCTCCTGACCTTGTGATCCGCCCGCCTCGGCTTCCCAAAGTGCTGGGATTACAGGCGTGAGCCACCGCGCCCGGCCTGCTTAGTGTAATGTTTTAAGATTCATTCATGTTGTTGCATATATCAGCAGTCCATTTTATTGTTTAGTTTTGTACAGTTTTCGTGTGAACATATGTTTTTATCTTTTTTAAGAAGAGGAATTGATATGTCATATGGTAAGTATATGTTTATAGGAAGCTACCAAGATGTTTTCTAAAGTTGTAGTACTCCTACCAGCAATGTGTGAGATTTTTAGTTGCTCCATATCCTCATGTTTCATATTGTCAGCCGTTTTAATTTAGGTCATTCTCCTGGGTATGAGATCAGGGATTGCAATAGCTCGTGTGTCAAATCTGGCACATCTGTTTTTGTTTTTTTCATCCCCATGGACACGAGGGAAACATCTATTTTTGTAAATAGTTTTATGTATTATCTATGGCTACTTTACTTCTATAAAGCAGAGCTAACTAGTTGCAACAGAGATGACATGGCCAGCAAACACTAATATATTTACTCTCTATCTCTTTATGGAAAATGTTTACTGACCTCTGGAATAGAGGTTTCTCATTGTGGTTTTAATTTGCATTTCCCTGATGACTAATGATGTTGAATATCTTTTAATATGTTTATGGGCCATTTGTATATCTTCTTTTTGGAGGTGTCTGTTGTAATCTTTTGCTTATTTTTATTTCATATATTTTTTATTCCTAGAACTTCTACTTTTTTTAAATATTTTCTGTTTCTTAGATTAAATTGTGTATTTTTCCCCATTCATCCTCATCGTATTTTCCTTTGCCTTATTGAATATAGTTTTAATAGCTTTTTAAAATCCATGTCTGATAACATCTGGGTCATCTTGGGGTTGACATCAGTTAACTGTCTTATTCCTTGTGATGAGACCACATTTTTGTGGCTCTTGGTATGTTGAGTAATTTAAGATTGTATACTGGACATTGTGAATGTTATGTTTTGGAGACTGGATTATTTTATATTTATCCAAAGGGTATTTTTTTTTTTGTTAGCAGGCAGTTAACTTGATTAGACCCATACCAAACCATTATGCCTGTGGTGGGAAATGGCTTAGCTCTTAGTTCATTTCTTGTTTTAGCTTTAAGCTGCTTCTAGTTTACTTGAGGCCAGGAGTTCAAGACCAGCCCGCACAACGTAGTTAGACTCATATCTCTAAAAAAAATTTAAAAATTAGCTGGGCATGGTGGAGTGCACATACATGGTTCAGAGATAAGCTGTAGATTTAGGCTGTTAAAATACAGAATATAGGGGTTCCTTTCTGTGGTCCTCTCCTTTCTAGAGTCCCCCATCACTCTCCTGCATCATCCCACATTATCCTGGCCTTCTTTCCTGGTTCTTCTAGTTCCTCTGGCCAGAAAGATGTCAGTCTTTCTACTGAAGTTGTAGCTGGTCCTGTGCCTTTGTGATGGCGACCACAGTCATGTTTGGGCAAAGCTGCAAAAATTGGGATGTCAATCTTCATGGATCACTTACTCCCAGTTTTGATTCTCTTCTAAAATGCATCTGTATTTCAGTCTCCAGAGTCCTCAGGTAGTTGTTTTTTGTGTGTGTTTTATCCACGGAGCCTCCTTTTAGGAGAATTGATATATCGGGCTCTCACTCATCCATATTTTTTGGTCCATTTTAAAATTGCAGTTTGGTTATTTTTGAGTTGCAAGTGTACTGTATTTGTCCTGAGTAGAAGTATGTGTCAGATAAAAGTATGATGAATGATTTCTTCCAGTATGTGGCTTGCCTTTTAATTTCATTAGTGTTTTTGAAGAGTAGATGTTTTAATTTTGGTGAAGTTTAATTGATCATTTTTCTTTTATGGTTGTGCTTTTGATGTCTTATTTTTTATTTTTATTATTTGAATCACCAGTTAATAGATTGATGTCTTATCTAAGAAATCTTTGCCTAAGTTTGCAAAGATTTTCTATATTTTATTTTAGTAGTTTTATAGGCTAGCTCCGTGTAGTGGATTTAGAGTTATTTTTTTGCATATAAACTGAAGGTGAGAGTTAAAATTAATTTTTTGGTTATGTAGTATTCAGTTGCTGAAAGACTATCCCATCCTTACTCTGACATCTTTGTCAGAATTCACTTGACCGTATATGTACAACTTTAATTTTAGACTCTGTTCTGTCCATTGATCTGTATGTCTATCCTTACATCCAATACCATGCACTTGATTATGAATGTTTTATATTGTGTTGAAAACTTCCAACTTTGTTCTTTTTCAAAATTCTTTTGGTTATCTTAGGTCTTTTGCATTCTAGAATAATGTTTTACAATTTGCTCAGTCCTTATGGTTTTTGTTTCATGAATGAATGCTTGATTTCTAAGCAAAGCAAAATTTTCTTGATTTTTTCTGATGTTTTATGATCAAAGTTTCTCAGCATAGTTAGAAGTTTGCTGTCTTTTTAAATGTCATGCCTTTTAAAATACTTTGCTAACTTTGATTTGGTAATATTTTATATGAAATATACATAAAATATTTTGTGGGGTTAAATATGTATGTATTTTTAAATCTCACAAAATATTATACTCTCAATCTTTGTTTAGATTTGCCTATATATTTGTTGCTTTGTGTCAGAAGGTGTTTTTATTTCACCCTCATTTTTTTTTTTTTTTTTTAAGACAGAGTCTTGCTTTGTCACCCAGGCTGGAGTGCAGTGGTGCAATCTGGGCTCATTGCAACCTCCGCCTTCCGGATTCAAGTGATTTTTGTGCCTCAGCCTCCCAAATCCTGGGATTACAAGCATGTGCCACTATGCCTGGCTAATTTTTGTATTTTTAGTAGAGATGGGGTTTTGCTATGTTGGCCAGCCCGGTCTTGAACTCCTGGCCTCAAGTGATCTGCCCGCCTCAGCCTCCCAAAGTTCTGGGATTACAGACGTGAGCCACCATGCCCGGCCTTCATCCTCATTCTTGAAAGACATGTTTGCTGAGTACAGGATTGTATGTTGGTAGTTATTTTTGTGTTGAAGATACTATTCCATGTCTTCTGATTAAATTACTGCTGTCAAAATTAACTATCCGTCTTACTGTCCTTCTCTTGAAGGTAGTTTATCTTTCTCCTTGGGCTACTTTTAAGATTTTCTCCTTGTGTTTTCCCAGTTGCATAATGTGTCTTTGTGTGGATTTCATTTATGTATCCGGCTTGGGATTTGTTGGGCTTTTTGAATCTTTGACTTGGTGTATTTCATTGGCTCTGTAAAATTCTCAGCTATTATCTCTAGGTATTTCCTCATTCTTCTCTTGTCTTGGGATTCTGATTAAATAGATATTAAACCTCACTGTATCCTCTATGTCTGTTATGTTTTCTTTGTTGTTTTTCGTCTTTTTGTCTCTCCGTGATGCTTTGCGGATAATTTCTTTTGCTCCGTCTTCTAGTTCACTGATTCTCTCTTATTTGTATCTAACCTCCAGCTCTCTTAGTCCATTCAGGCTACTTTAACAAAATACAGTCAGCCTTCCATATCTGCAGGTTCTGCATATGTGGATTCAATCAACTGTAGATGAGGAACCTGCAGATATGGAGGGCCAACTGTACTACGCCATTTTATGTCAGGGACATTTTATATAATTCCTGAGAATTTGATATATGTGTGGGGTGGGAGGGTGGGATGTCCTTGATGCAATCCCCTGCGGTACCAAGGGATAAACTGTACCTTAGATGGAGTAATTTATAAATAATAAAAATTTATTTCTCACAGTTCTATAGGCTGGAAATTTCAAGATCAAGGTGCCAGCAGATTCAGTGTCTGGTGAGGGTTGCTTTCTCTGTTTCAAAGATGGCTCCTTTTTGCTGTGTCCTCACATGGCAGGAGTAAACGTGGTCTCTCATACCCTTTTGTAAGGGCCCTCTGATTATTCATGAGGGTAGTGCTCTCAAGACCTAATCATCTCCTAGAGTCCTCGCTTCTTAAGACTATCACACTGGTGATTAAGTTTCAACATATTAATTTTAGAGGGAGACATTCAGACCATTGCACTGTTCTTAAACTATGAGTTGAGCTTTAAATTTTAATTATTTTTAGTTTAGTAATTGTGCTTGATCTTTTTCAGATCTGCTCTACTTTTTCCGGGATCCTTCTTCCTACAAGTTTTTTAAAACTTTTGTTCCTTTAAATATAATAAGCATTGTATTATAGAATTTGTGACTGATCATTCTAAGATTTAAAGTCTCAGATCTTTTATTTCTCCTGATTGTTGCTCATGGTGTCTTATTTTCTGTTTGTTTGGCTATAATGGAGGCCCCAAATGAAGGCTTCTGCTACTAAAGAGGATTTGTGTTTGCTTCAGTCAAAGAAAGAGAAAGTTGAATTAATTCTTTCAGCCTTCACTTTTGCCTTGGTAATTCCTTATGCCTTTTCAGCCATTTCATACTCTTTAAGATTTTAAAAAGTATTTTTTCTACCTATTTTAGTTTTCTTAGTGGGAGGGTTAGTGTAAATAATCTACTATTATCATAAATTAAAAATCTTATCAAGTTTTATTAGGTTTTAATTTAATTCAGCTTTGCATTCTTTTAGATTCGCTCAGCTTATTTTGAGTTAGTTTCTGCATTGTGCCAGCGCATTCCACAGTTGATGAAAGAGGAAGCATCCAAAGTGAGCCCATCAGTTCTACTTAGCATTGATGACAGTGATCCAATTGTCTGCCCAGCTCTCTGGGAAGCTGTACTCTATACACTTACAACGATTGAGGTATGTAAGAGAGGCACATTTAGTACACTGAGGAATACTTGTCTTTTAGTTGTATTTTAGAACCCTTAGGTATCATATGACCGAGAACCTATGAGATAAGAATATCCAAAACTTACTGGGAAAATGCTTTCTTGGAAATAAAATAATCTAAACTTGACATAAATCTTAAAGTGACTAAAATGGCATAGAGTTTTATTTTGTTTTGTTTTGCCATTTTTAATTATTCTTTAAACCTTATGTGGCCTAGTGCAGTCACCATATCTGAATTTTATATTTAAGATGAAATATAATTAAGATTGAAATATAATTGTCCCTTTTAGAAAGCAGCTTTTATAGAAATAGAAGTTAAATAATTATTTCTAATCAATACTGTCTTGTAAGCATGTTGAATATATTATCATTATATGTAATACATTTATAATTTCAGTTTTAGTTTTTAATGGTGGTGAAAGATTTTAACTTTTTTTAGGTAAAATATTTGGTTTTTCTTTTTGAGAGCCTGTATGTTTTCTCTTTTAATTGAGAAAATATGTTTATTATCTCTAATTACTACTATAATCTTTTGTTTGGTTAGGACTGTTGGCTTCATGTAAATGCAAAAAAGAGTGTGTTTCCCAAGCTATCAACTGTGATTCGTGAAGGTGGTCGGGGTCTAGCTACTGTCATATATCCTTACCTTTTGCCATTCATCAGCAAGCTGCCTCAGTCCATCACACATCCAAAGTTGTATTTCTTCAAAAATTTCCTCACGTCTCTAGTTGCTGGGTAAGATATTTAAATTTTTGATTTTTAAAACAAAACAGATTTTCTTGTTTTTATACTCATTTTCTTTCTTACTTAGATTTCTCCAAGTTGTTTTACTATTCATTAAATACTTTTACAGTTTTCAGAGAATTACAATTGGTATTTTTTTCTTGAATACGTTCAAGACTTCAGTGGTAGCACACAGCAGGAAGTTAGATAAATAAGGTAAAGCTCCTAGTTGGAAATAGGTCAACTAGGCTATTTTTCAAATTAGCCATTTTTTTAACAGCAGAATGTGCTAACCAATTGCACCACAGACACATGTAGCCAATTTTTATTTATGTTGATAAATACAAATGCCTAAATGCAGAAACTTAGCCAGTGAAATTTTTAAAACTTCCACAACCTTAACTACTGTAGATGTTTAAATTCACACTTAAAAAAACTGTTTCAGTACATTTGTTGAACTTAGAAGTTACATCATTTTATTAATGATTACAAATTTTTTTTACTACACCATTATCTTTATTTGGTTAATAAGTTATCTTGAATTTGCAGATGGATTGGTCCATGAATAGAAAATTAATATCTCAGCTAGGCGTGTTGCCTCACAGCTGTAATCCTAGCACAGGCCAAAGTGGGAGGATTGCTTGAGGCCAGGAGTTCAAGACCAGCCTGGTCAAGATAGTAAGACCCTATTTCTAAAAAAAAAAAGAAGAAAAAGGAAATATTCTCTTATTTTTATTTTTTACTGATACATTTTTTGAAAAACTTTTTGAAAGTTTTTAAGTTCATATTCTCATTGGGCTATATGTATTTTCGTTGGTATTTAATTTGTAGTTTAAGAAACTGCTTTAAAAATGTTTCTTCTGTCATGATGCCTTTTTGAGGTCTTTATTTTGATAATTCTGAGTTCTTGTTTCTTTTTCATGAAAGAGTAATCCAGTTATTAATTATTTCTTAGGTTGTCAACAGAGAGAACTAAAACCAGCTCTTCAGAGTCCTCGGCAGTAATATCTGCTTTTTTTGAATGCTTACGTTTTATAATGCAGCAAAACTTAGGTGAGGAAGAGATTGAACAGATGCTCATCAATGATCAGGTATCTTAATGTAAAAGTCGTCAATGTCTTTGTATACTGATTATATAAGATCAAGCTCATTGTGTCTTATTGCCATTTTCAGTAATAAGCCTTCCTTGTAAAAATTTTATTTTTTCAATTTACCAATTGAGTAATGTGTATTTCTGACCAGATAAGTAAAAATTCTATACTCTCAGTTGCTAGCATGGTATGATACCTAAGAAACTAATCAGTGTCTGGATGCAAAAATCCTTTTTTTTTGTTTTTTTTTTTTGAGACGAAGTTTCGCTCTTTGTTGCCCAGGCTGGAGTACAATGATGGGATCTCGGCCCACTGCAACCTCTGCCTCCCAGGTTCAAGCTATTCTCTTGCCTCAGCCTCCCAAGTAGCTGGGATTACAGGCACCTGCCACCACACCCAGCTAATTTTTGTATTTTTAGTAGAGACGGCGTTTCACCATGTTGGTCAGGCTGGTCGAGAACTCCTGACCTCAGGTGATCCACCCACCTGGGCCTCACAAAGTGCTGGGATTACAGGTGTGAGCCACCGCGCCTGGCCTGTAAAAACCCTGTTTTAGAAAGATGTAATGCAGGCTGGGCGTCGTGGCTCACGCCTGTAATCCCAGCACTTTGGGAGGCCGAGGTGGGTGGATCACCTGAGGTTAGGGGTTCAAGACCAGCCTGACCAACATGGAGAAACCCCATCTCTACTAAAAATACAAAATTAGCCAGGTGTGGTGGTGCATGCCTGTAATCCCAGCTACTCAGGAGGCTGGAGAATTGCTTGAACCTGGGAGGCGGAGGTTGCAGTGAGCCGAAATTGTGCCATTGCACTCCAGCCTGGTCAACAAGAGCGAAACTCCATCTCAGAAAAAAAAAAAAAAAAAAAAAAAAGATGTAATGCAAAGCAGAATTTTGAAGTTGCTATTTATGATCTTTTGTAGTAAGTTTAAATAAATCATGAAGCAATCATCTTGTTAGTTCTAAAATACTCAAATTATGCTTTGTGTAAGTTTGGCTTGGCTTTTAGAACCAGAGATGAGAGAAGATTATGGAATATGGTTCTTTACAGTAGGAAATTAGTGAGATTATAGAAGCCCAGATCCTAGGATGTCTCTACCCTTATTTTTGTAATTTAGGAAATAGGATTCCGTACTCTGTGGGTCCTAGGTATCTTTCATATTGACTTTCTCATATCTTAGATTTGCCTATGGTTAAGGCAGAAAAGCAAAACACTTAAATCCAGAAGATGCAAAGAAAACTAGATTGTTAATGACCAAGAATCCCAGTCAGTTTTATCATGAAAAAGGAATAATTGAGGTGAAATCATCAAGCTCTTGTATGATATGAAAGGGATCTTTAGGTTAACTTTTTCAGAGTTCTAGGGGAAAATTTATGTTTTTCAGTTACTAAATATGAAATTTTGTAGTGTTTTACAAATACTTTGTTTACATTTTACTTCTCTTGAAAATTGAACTTTTATATTTTTTACCTTCTGTGAGTGGAAAAAACAGTTTTTCCTCTACTCTCACATCATAGTAATCGACACAGAAGACTTCTGTGACCAAATATGTGGAGATTTCTCCCCACCCAGCAAGCAGTCAGTTCAGCAGATACCAGCTACGTGTCCTCCGATTCAGTTCTGACTATCTACCTGTCGATAGTGTCAGATCTCACTGGCTTAGGACTCAGTCCCACAAGACTGCTGCCCACTTCTGATGCCAATCGCAAGCCCCAGGCTGTTTTACCTGGGCTTCTGACCAACCAGCTATACATCTAAATCAGGGATCCCATGACCCCCTCCTGGGGTTTGCTTAATTTGCTAGACTGGCTCACAGAACTCAGAGAAACAATTTACCAGTTTATTATAAATGATATTACAGAGGATACAGATGAAGAAATGCACAGGGTGAGATACGGGAAGGGGCGAAGAACTTCCACGCCCTCCCTGGGTGCGCCACCCTCCAGGAACCTCCACATGTTCAGCTATCTGAAAGCTCCCTGAATGTTCTCTTTCTTGCAGTTTTATGGAGCCTTCATTACTAGGCATGAATGATTAAGTAATTGCCATGGTGATCAGCTTAACTTTTAGCTGCCTTTCTATTCCTGGAGGTTGGGGAGATATTGAAAGTTCTAGCCCTTTAATCCTGCTTTGATCTTTCTGGTGATCAGCCCCCATCCTGCTATATAGGTGCTGCCAGCCATCAATCAATCCATTAGCTTACAAAATAATATCACTTTGGAGATTCCAAGGATTTTAGAGTTGTGTGCCAGGAGATGGGGGTTGAAGACCAAATATATATTTTATGGTATTCTACCTTTTCTTTCAGTTGATCCCTTTTATTGATGCAGTTCTCAAAGACCCAGGGTTGCAACATGGGCAGCTATTTAACCATTTAGCAGAAACTCTAAGTTCCTGGGAAGCCAAAGCAGACACGGAAAAAGATGAAAAAACAGCTCACAACTTGGAGAACGTACTGATACATTTCTGGGAAAGACTATCAGAGATCTGTGTCGCGAAAATCAATGAGCCAGAAGCTGATGTTGAGTCCGTTTTGGGTGTATCTAACCTATTACAGGTGCTTCAGAAGCCGAAGAGCTCATTGAAGTCAAATAAAAAAAAAAATGGTAAGGTTAGATTTGCTGATGAGATACTTGAAAGCAATAAAGAGACTGAAAAATGTCTATCTTCAGAAGGAGAGAACATTGAAGGCTGGGAATTAACAACTGAACCTTCTCTCACTCATAGCTCTTCAGGCCTTTTGTCTCCTCTAAGGAAAAAACCTTTGGAAGACTTAGTCTGTAAACTTGCAGATATAAGTATTAATTATGTCAATGAACAAAAGTCAGAGCAGCATCTAAGGTTTCTTTCTACTCTGCTTGACTCCTTTTCTTCAAGCCAAGTATTTAAAATGCTACTTGGTGATGAAAAACAGAGTATTGTCCAAGCCAAACCTCTTGAAATAGCCAAGCTTGCACAAAAAAATCCTGCAGTGCAGTTTTTATACCAGAAACTGACAGATTGGCTAACTGAAGATCAAAGGAAGGATTTTGGTTTCCTGGTGGACATTTTGTACAGTGCTCTCCGGTGCTGTGACAATGATATGGAAAGAAAAAAAGTCTTGGATGATCTAACCAAGGTATTCCTGTTGTATATCTTTTCAAACTATTTTAATAATAGATGAGTAGAATGAGCCTGCATATTGTTTTCTGGTTGTTTCTTCACTGTAAGTGTCTATTTTAGGACAAGCAATATATTCTTGATCATGATTTGGGAAGTATCTAGGGCTGCTGGGTAGATGTTCAGCATTACCAGGGTGACAAATACTTGTAATTAAAAGGTGAATTCTTTTAATCTATACATTTAGAAAGTTGAATAAGAACATTTTAGTTTTGTATTGGTTACATGGGTACTTCATTTACTTTTTAAAAGTTTTAGCTGGGCATGTTGGCGCATGCATGTAGTCCCAGCTACTCAGGAGGTTGAGGTGAGACACTGGCTTGAGCCCATGAATTCTAGACTAGCCTGGGCAACATAGCAAAACCCCATCTCAAACAAAAAGTTGCTCTAGCAGATTGTTTCTAACTCTTTTTCTTTTTTCAGGTGGACTTGAAATGGAATTCTCTTCTTAAGATTATTGAAAAGGTATCTTAGGGATTTTTTTTCTTTTTTTTTTGTATTTATGGGAATAGAAATATTATAACCATAGTCCTAGTCACACAATAAATATGGTCAGATAGGTTCTGTGTTAGAGAACTTCCTCATTATTGTAACTTTCTTCCTATAATGTGGGAAGATATTTGTTCTTTTCCTGTAGTAGTATTTTTCTGGTTGGTAATATTAGGGAAAAATGAACAGGCTCTGTAAAATCCAGTGTTTCTTTCCTAGAAGGTAACAAAGGCAGATTTAAACATTTTATTATCTTTTAATTAAAGCTACAACTTTCTGCTCTTATCCTAGTTACTTTTTCTACTGCAGAAATGGATTGGTGGTTCTAGCTTTGGGTAGAACACATGAGAAAATTAAGTTTTCTCTACTCTGGAACACTGTGTAGGTAAATAAAAATCTTCCAGTCTTTGTGTGATTGCCACTGACTAAGAAAATTAGTGGTAAGAATAATGAAAAGAAATGAAAGAACATAAACAATTTATAAATTTTCAAAATGGCTTAAGTATTCTTTCCTAATGAGGATGTAAATGTTATAACTCTTTTCCAACTGTAGAGATGTTATGACTAGCTACCTGAAATTCTTACTCCTTTTTAAAGCATTTTCAAATTATTTTTCTGTTTTCATAGCTAACTCTTGAATTTGCAAGTTTTTTTCTATTTTTTAAGTTGTAGTAAAAAAAACATAGCGTGAAATTTACCATCTTAACCATTTCTAAATATACAGTTCAGTAGCATCAAGTATATTTACATCGTTGTGCAGTTTCCGTAACTTAATTCATCTTGCAAAACTGAAACCCTGTATCCATTAAATAGTAACTCCCCATTTTCCCCATAGTTTTATTTTTACAAAATAAATACAGAATATTTATTATTTTTCAATGAGGAATATGACTTATCAGGCACACTATTTACCTTAGTTTATCTAGTGCCTTCTCTTCCTGCAGCCAAGTTACATGAAGAGCTAAATGATCAGAAAGCTCCTTGATAAGCCTTGATTCAGAGCAGGGGGTGCGAATAATTTGATAAGAGTAGACTAATGTATCCATTTCCAACTTAGGAATGTACCTGCCGTGAAGTGCAAATACTCACATCTGTGTGGAAGAAAATCCTCTTCCTGAGCAGTGATTGGAAGTTCCTAGCCAGTGTTTGCTGCCTGCGCTTCCATGACTCACTAGCCTCCTCATCTCCTTACAGCTAGGCAGCTTCTTTCATTAGATATGTTCATACTGGCATATCTCAGAGACATCGTAAGTTCAGTTCCAGACCACAGCAATAAAGCAAGTTACACAAGTATTTTGGATTGCCAGTGCATATAAAAGTTATGTGTACACTATAGTCTATTAAGTGTGCAATAACATTATATCTGAAAACCAATGTACATGTCTTAATTTAAAATTACTTTATTGCTAAACAGTGCTAATGATCGTCTGAGCCTTCAGCGAGTTGTAATCATTTTGCTGATGGAGAGTCTTGCCTCGATGTTCATGGCTGCTGACTGACCAGGGTGGTGGTATCTGAAGGCTGGAGTGGCTGTGGCAATTTCTTAAAATAAGGACAACAGTGCAGTTTGCTGCATTAATTGACTCTTCCTTTCATGAAAGATTTCTCTTTAGCATATGATGCTGTTTGATAGCATTTTACCCAAAGAAGAACTTCTTTCAAAATTGGAGTCAATCCTTTCAAACCCTGCCACTGCTGTATCATCTAAGTTTATGTAGTATTCTAAATCCTTTGTGGTCATGTCAACTATGTTCACGGCATTTCACCAGGAGTAGATTCCACCTCAAGAAACCATTTTCTTATCCGTAAGAAGGAACTCCTCATCCATCCACATTTTATTATGAGATTGCAGCATTTCAGTCACATCTTGAGGCTTCATGTCTTATTCTAGTTCTTTGCCTCTTTCCTCCACATCTGCAGTTACTTCCTACACTAAAGTCCTGGACCTCTCAAAGTCATCCATGAGGGTTGGAATCAACTTCTCAACTCCTATTAATGTTGCTATTTTAGCCTTTTCCCATGGTTCATGAATGTCTTAATGGCATCTAAAATGGTGAGTTTTTTCCAGAAGGTTTTCAATGGGCTTTGCCCAGATCCATCAGAGGAATCACTGTCTGTGGCTGCTATAGCTTAATGAAATGTATTTCTTAAATAATAAGACTTGAAAGTTAAAATTACTCTTTGATTCATGGGCTGCAGAATGGATGTTGTGTTAGCAGGCATGAAAACAACATTAATTTCCTTGTACATCTCCATCAGAGGTCTTGGGTTACCCAGGTGCATTGTCAATGAGTAGCAATATTTCGAAAGGAATTTTTTTTCTTTTTTTCCTTCGTTTTTCCAACAGTGGGCTTAAGATATTCAATAAACCACGCTATAAACGTGCTCTAATTTAGTCCTTGCTATTCCACTTACAGAGCACAGGCAAAATAGATTTAGCATAAGGTTAAGAACCCTGGGATTTTTAAAATGAGAAATGAGCATTGGCTTCAACTTAAAGTTACCAGCTATATTAGCCCCTAACGAGAGTCAGCCAGTCCTTTGAAACTTGGAAGCCAGGCATTGACTTCTTGCTAGCTATGAGAGTCCTAGATGGCATCTTCTTCTAATATGTGACTGTTTTACCTCCACTGAAAATCTGTTTAGTGTAGCCACCTTCATTACTGATCTTAGCTAGATCTTCTTTATGACATGCTGCAGCTTCTATATCAGCACTTGCTGCTTCACCTTGTACTTTTGTACTGTGGAGATGGTTTCTTCCTTTAAACCTCATGAACCACCCTTTGCTAGCATCAGACTTTCTTGTGCAGCTTCCTCACCTCTCAGTCTTCACAGAATTAAAGAGAATTAGGGCCTTGCTGTGGATTAGGTTTTGGCTTAAGGGAATGTTGTGGCTTGTTTGATCTTCTGTCTGGACCACTAAAACTTTGTCTATGTCAGCGGTAAGTCTGTGTCACTTTCTATTACTCTTGGGCTCACAGGAGTGGCACTTTTAATTTCCTTCAATAACTTTTCCTTTGCATTCACAACTTGGCTGTTTGGCACAAGAGGCCTAGTTTTCCACCTCTCTTGGCTTTCAACATGCCTTCCTTGCTAAGCTTCATCATTTCCAGCTTTTGATTTAAAGTGAGAGATGTGTGACTCTTCCTTCCACTTCAACATTTAGAGGCCATTGTAGTGTTATTAATTGGCCCAATTTCAGCATTGTTGTGTCTAAGGGAATAGGGAGGCCTAAGGACAGAGAAGAGAGATTAGGGAATGGTCAGTCAGCGGGGCAGTCAGAACACACACACAATATTTGTTGATTAAGTTTGCCCTCTTATATAGCAATGGTTTGTGGCACCCCCAAACATTACAATCATAACATCAAAAGTCACTGATTACAGATCACTATAACAGACATAATAATGAAAAAGTTTGAAATATTGTGACAATTACCAAAATGTGACACAGAGACACAAAATGAGCATATATTGTTGTAAAATGGTGCCAATAAACTTGCTCAATGCAGGGTTGCCACAAATCTTCAATTTTTAAAGTTGCAGCATTTACAAAGCACAATAAATATTAAGCCCAATAAAATGAGGCATGCCTGTGCATTATGTTGAACTTCTTATCTTGCTAACTCGAGAGGCATTTTATTCAGAAGTTTATTTTGTTTACCAGGATTCTGCAGAATAGATTGGTTTTACTTAGCAAACTACACTGGGAAAGCAGGTATCACAGCCATCTAAACTCTAAAGTAGTTTTTCTTGTTTTAGGGAACCTTAATACTTTATGAGCAGAGTCTTAAAATCTTTTTTTTTTTTTTTTTTTTTTTTTACAGAGGCTCACTCTGTTGCCCAGCAGGCTGGAGTGCAGTTGTAACATCTCGGCTCACTGCAACTTCTGCCTCCTGGGTTCAAGTGATTCTCCTGCCTCAGCCTCCTGAGTAGCTGGGATTATAGGCACCTGCCACCATGCCCAGCTAATTTTTGAATTTTTAGTAGAGACAAGGTTTCACCGTGTTGGTTGGTCAGGCTGGTCTTAAAGTCATCTTTTAAAAAAACCATCAATTAAAAAACAGATTTGAGTTTTGGAACCAGAAAAGGACCTTAGAGATTTTCTAAGTTAATCTTTCCAACTTTCAAATTAGGAGATAGGCCCACGTTCATTAAAAGATTTGTCCAAAGTCATAGGCTAGTTAGTGATAAAGCTTGGACTAAAATATAAGCTCTGGTTACCTACAATTTTTAAATAAAAGGATAAAGTTTTCCAAGCACTACCCAATCTGCACTTGGATTTTTTTTTTTCTTCCAGATTGCTTTGAAATGAACCAAGTTGCAAATTCCTTTCTTCTCAGCCCTTAAAGCAAAAGAAGCTCTGGGAACATGGATCAGCATGCTTTAGGGGTGGATTTACAGTTTTTTTTTTTCTCGCCTCCCCACCTCATGAAAATAAACAAGTTGCTGTCAGATATCTGGCCCTAGTAACTCTATATCAGAGAATTTGGGGAAATAAATCCCATTGTTCATATTGAAGTAATTTACCATTATTATACATTAATTGTTCTTTAATTTTAGCAAAATTAATGAACAAAAATTTATAGAGCATTTATAAATCTATCTTCAAAGTTTATTCATTATTCATTGAACATATCTACAGTGTTGATAGCAGGTATCAAAGAAGTTTAAGACAGTCTCTACTCTCAAGGAACTTACAATCTCATTGGAAAGACAAGATATACACAGATGAAACATTTAAATAATTATACAATCCAGTAAGTGCTTTAGAAATTCAGAGAAAAGCAGTGATCATTGTGGGCTGGAGTGGATGGGGAGACTCCATAAAGTAGGTGGGATTTGTACTGATTTTCAAAGAATGGATGGGATTTTAAGTTAAAAAAAAAAAAGGGGGGTGGGGGAATATTTATGGCTGGGAAGGTAACATAGCAAAGCATGGAAGTGAACATCATCCAGGCTTAGTGGGGAACAGGGAGGATACCAGTCTTCCTAGAACTTCAGGAGGAGGAGGAGGGGGGATAGAATTGGAGCCATGATAACGAAGGGATAGTAATATGGTACAAGTAATATTTTGGACAGAGAGAGTATTTGATCTTGCTGTTAATCTTTGCTTTAATTTTATGGTTTTAGGCATGTTCTAGTTCAGATAAACATGCTTTAGTAACTCCTTGGCTCAAAGGCGATATCCTTGGTGAGAAATTGGTCAACTTGGCAGATTGTCTTTGTAATGAGGACTGGGAATCCAGGGTATCTTCAGAATCTCACTTCTCAGAAAGATGGACTCTTCTAAGCTTGGTATTATCCCAACATGTTAAAAATGGTAGGACAAATATGGCTTTTGTTTTCTAATGGGGAATAATCCATTTCACCTTTGTGGGGGATCCCATGGGGCTCAGCTTACGTGTTATTGGTTGAAAATAACAGGACTTATTCATTCAAATGTTTTTTTCCTTTCCTTTTTTTGTTTTTTGTTTTTTGAGACTGAGTCTCCCTCTGTCGTCTAGGCTGGAGTGCAGTGGTGTGATCTTGCTTTACAACATCTGGGTTCAAGTGATTCTTATGCCTCATCTTCCCAAGTAGTTGGGACTACAGGTGCATGCTACCATGCCTGGCTAAATTTTGTATTTTTAGTAGAGGACGGGGTTTCGCTGTGTTGGCCAGGCTGGTCTCGAACTCCTCACCTCAGGTGTAATCCCAAGTACTGGGATTACAGGCGTGAGCCGCTGCACCCAGCTCATTTACATATCTTAATATTGTAAGCACCCTAATTGTTTATTACGCTTCATACCATGACTTGGAAGATATTTAATATTTTTAGTTCTATATCGTAAAGGGTTTTTTTTTTTTTTAACTCATATAAAGTTGACTCATGACTTAAAGGGTTTTCAGTGTAGCAAACTTGCTCACCCTAACTGTGTAGACCATTTCTGTTTTCTACTAATTTAATAAAACTGCCTTTTTTACCTGAGGGCCTTTATGTGTGAGAGAATGTGTTGATTTGTTGATAAAATGTTGTCTAATACATAAACACCATTTTAAAATCCAGGAAAGACCCATAGAATTATTAATCCAAAGTAAGATATTTAAAAATACACGTTAATATTTTTACTTTTTGTCTGTTTGAACCTTTTTTTCTCTAGATTACTTGATTGGAGACGTATATGTTGAAAGAATCATTGTTAAACTTCATGAAACTTTATTCAAAACAAAGAAATTATCAGAAGCTGAAAATAGTGACTCACCAGTGTCTTTTATCTGTGATGTGGCCTATAACTATTTCAGCTCAGCGACAGGATGCTTGCTAATGCCATCATCTGAAGATTTATTATTAACTCTCTTTCAGTTATGTGCTCAGAGCAAAGAAAAAACACATTTGCCAGGTAATAGCCTACTGCTCAAATGTTTTGTTGGGAATCTCCGGCTCTGACCTTCATAGTGAGTGTAAGTGCCCAGGCTTTATTAATTGAATCATAATGTGTTTGAAACTTTAAAGCATTTTGAGTAAAGGGCTACAGTCTTAAACACTTTCAGCTTTAGAAAGCAAGTTAAAGATGTACGTAGTTGTTATTTCTAAAGATCTCACTTGATATTAAAAGAAATTTGGAATGAGCCATAATTGATTAGGTAGAATCTTAAGTCCATCCAGCAGTTCTGGCATGTTCCTTAATTTCTTGATGTCTTAGTTTCCTCATTTGTAAAAGGGGGATAATAATATCCCTTTATTATAGTAAAAACATTCAATCTTTGGTGTATATCAAAATAGAATTGAGATTATCTTTTTAAGGACTATGTTCTTGCCTTATATGCTAATTCAGACTTATTTGTGAAAGGAACATGAAAAATACTATCTATAGAGAGCTCTCCTCCTCTGACCCTTCATTCTTTCCTTTCTTTTTTTCTTTCCTTCTTCCTTCCTCTTTCTCTTTTTTTTTCTGCCCATCATTGGCTACCAACCCTTTCTTAAATACTAACTTCTGTATTTGGAAAAGGTGTAATTTTTTTTTAAATGTCTCCAAAAGGACAACTCTTGTAAATAAGTTCAAGCATAAAAAATACAACTTTAAAAATCTTACCATTTTACATTTATATGATACGAGCTAGCTTGTATGATTGCATGTTTATGACACAGTTGCTTTGTTTGGCAATTTAATTTTGAATGGCAATTTAAAATTTTTCTTTTTTAAATGGTATTTAAAAAAATCTCAGATCTGTAGAGTTGTTTCAAACATTTTGTGCTGATTAGAGTTAATTCAGTGAGATTACAAATTCCTGTTGACATCTTGATTTTAGATTTTCTTATCTGTAAGCTGAAAAATACTTGGCTCTCTGGTGTGAATTTATTGGTTCATCAAACTGACAGTTCATATAAAGAGAGTACCTTCCTACATTTGTCTGCTCTGTGGCTGAAGAACCAAGTTCAGGCTTCATCTTTGGATATCAACAGGTAACCTTTTTTGAACTTGGTTTCAGTGTCTCTTTTATACTTGAACAGGGTCCTTAAATTAGATTCCATGATCGGTGTGAGTGCCTATGAAAAATGACTTGTAGGCTGGGCGCGGTGGCTCACGCTTGTAATCCCAGCACTTTGGGAGGCCGAGGCGGGTGGATCATGAGGTCAGGAGATCGAGACCACGGTGAAACCCCGTCTCTACTAAAAATACAAAAAATTAGCCGGGCGTGGTGGCGGGCGCCTGTAGTCCCAGCTACTCAGAGAGGCTGAGGCAGGAGAATGGCGTGAACCCGGGAGGCGGGGAGCTTGCAGTGAGCCGAGATTGCGCCACTGCACTCCAGCCTGGGCGACAGAGCAAGACTCCGTCTCAAAAAAAAAAGAAAAATGACTTGTAGGGCTCGTCCCTATAATCCCAGCTACTCAGTAGGCTGAGGTGGGAGGATCAGTGGAGACCTCTAGGAGTTGGAGACCAGCCTGAGCAACATAGTGAGATGCCATCTCTTTAAAAAAAGAAAAATGAAAAATGACTTGTTAAGTAAGAAATCTGTAGGACTCTTATGAAAAGATCCGAACAAATTTTTCCAAAACCATTTTGTTTCAATGACCATCCATTTAAACTGCCAGTTAATTGAAGGATAATTTGCTATAACATACCTGCTGGACTCATAACTTATAGACAGTAAAGTGATGGTGATACTATTCTTTGTCATAGCCTGGTGTGCATTGTAGCCTCTCATGGTCACCACATGTACTGATTGTTCTCAGTTATTTATTTTTGGGGGACAGGTAGGCACTGTTTTAAGGTGTTGATTGCAAGTATATTTTACATCTCATACCTAAATCCATATAATAAAGGAGAAGAGAGA
This sequence comes from Hylobates moloch, assembly GCF_009828535.3. NCBI lineage: Eukaryota > Metazoa > Chordata > Mammalia > Primates > Hylobatidae > Hylobates > Hylobates moloch. Next base: position 17,052,861 of record NW_026652289.1, read on the forward strand.
ATGTATTTAGAGGATATTGGGGTTAGGTAAAATAATGCTGCATTTCATAAGGTAGCTATATTTCTGAAATACCTGGTCTGAAATAGGTCAGGTCCTCTTCATTCTGAGATAGATAGGAAGCAACACTAGATTTCAAATGATAAATATTGGATTACCTCCCCAGTTTGACTGTGTTATGTTGGTGTGTTGTCGGTGGGGAAACATCACTTACCTCTTTTTATTTTCATCATTTCTTTTTGTTCAGGTGAGCTATTATAGGGTATTTAATATGTATTGGGGTATTCAAACTAGTCATAGTGTACCTACAACAGTTAAGTTCTCTGCATTATTTTTAGTCTCCAGGTCCTCTTGTCTGCTGTTGATGATTTGCTAAATACACTTCTAGAAAGTGAAGATTCTTATCTTATGGGAGTTTATATTGGAAGTGTAATGCCGAACGACAGTGAATGGGAAAAGATGAGGCAATCTCTTCCTATGCAGGTATTTTTGAAATTGAAGAGTACATATCTCATTCTGAAGTTTGGATTTCATGCAAGCTTGAATATTTTTATTTTATTTTGGGGAAGAAAAACATAAATAAAATGAATATTTTGCTTTGCTTTGATGTCTTTGTATGCTCATATACTGGATGTTTGCTTTTTGCAAGACACCATTTGACAGTGGCAGTGGCCATGGTACAAAGACTTAAGACCTAGTTCTGTACTTAAGGAGTCTTAAAGAAATACACATGTTGATAATTTTCTGTAATAGAAAGCAAACTTCTAGGTTTCTGTGGTTTTGGTAATAAATATTCTCACAACTTCATTTTTGTTCAGTCTCAATTGCTTAGGTAATAAATAATTTTGTATATAACGTATTCTTTTCACAGTGGTTACATAGACCTCTTTTAGAGGGAAGATTGAGTTTGAATTATGAATGTTTCAAAACAGATTTTAAGGAACAGGACATAAAGGCACTTCCCAGCCATTTGTGTACTTCAGCATTATTGAGCAAAATGGTCTTAATTGCATTGAGAAAGGAAACAGTCTTAGAGAAGAATGAGCTTGAGAAAATAAGTAAGTATATATGAGTATTTACATATAACAATGCATGAATGAATATAATTTTGAAATAATCTTGATTATCCTGCAATTTAAATCTTTAATTCAAGAATCTTCAACTTTCTTTTTCCTATTTTAATGATGAGAACCTTGAAGTTACTTAAGTGGTAAATGTGAAATTGCAAATTAGGTACAAATATCTTGGAATCTTGCTATAATCTTGTTAACTGTGGATCGTAATTTGGTGTTAGCTACTTGGGCTGTTATGACATCAATATAAACAGATCCTGTGGCACATACCCTAAAGAAAATGGGTGAGGCTTTGGTGTTTTATCAAGGATTCAGAATTTTCTGTTGATTAAAAAAAAATTGATACCTGATAATTGTACATATTTATGGGGTACATGTGATATACACATGTACATATGTACATAAAAATTGTACATATTTATGGGGTACATTTTGATATATACATAGAATGTATAGTGATCAAATCAGGCTAAGTAGGATATTTATCACCTCAAACATTTATCATTTCTTTGTGTTGAGAACATTTCAAATCTAGTTATTTTGAAATATAAATCATTGTTAACTATGGTCATCCTACTGTGTTATTGAATACTAAGTCTTATATCTTCTCTCTAACTGTATTTTGGTACCCATTCACTGACCTCTCTTCATCCCCTGCTCTCCCTGACCCTTCTCAGGGTAACCATCAGTCTACTTTACTACTCTATCTTCATGAGATCCACTTTTTTAGCTCCCATATACAAATTATAACATGTAATATTTGTCTTTCCATGCGTGGTTTATTTCATTTAGCATGATGATGTCCAGTTTCATCCATGTTGCTGCAAATGACAGTATTTCATTTTTTGTGTGTGAGACAGAGTCTTGCTCTGTTGCCCAGGCTGGAGTTCAGTGGTGTGATCTCGGCTCACCACAACCTCTGCCTCCCAGGTTCAAGTGATTGTCCTGCCTCAATCTCCCAAATAGATGGGAGTACAGGCGCACGCCACCATGCCTGGCTAATTTTTGTATTTTTAGTGGAGACGGAGTTTCGCTGTGTTGGCCAGGCTGGTCTCAAACTCCTGACCTCGTGGTCCACCCATCTCAGCCTCCCAAAGTGCTGAGATTATAGAAGTGAGCTACCATGCCCAGCCTCATTCTTTTTTTAATGGCTGAATAGTATTCCATTGTGCATATGTACCACATTTTATGTATCCATTCATTCATTGATGGACACTTAGGTTGATTTCATATCTCAGCTTTGTGAATAATGCTGCAGCAAATATGGGGGTGCAGATATACCTTTGATATACTGGTTTTCTAAATACTCAATAGGATTGCTGGATTGCATGATAGTTCTATTTTTAGTTTTTTGAAACACTTCCGTATCGTTTTCCAAAATGGCTGTACTAATTTGCATTCCTACCAACAGTATGTAAGTTCCTATTTCTCAGCGTTCTTGCCAGCATTTGTTATTTTTTGTCTTTTTTTTTTTTTAGAGATAGAGTGTTACTATGTTGCCCAGACTGGTCTTTATCCTGGGCTCAAGCAATCCTCTTGCCTCAGCCTCCCAAAGTGCTGCGATTACAGGCAGTGCCACCATGCAGCTTATTTCTTACCTTTTTGACAAGAGGCATTCTAACTGAGGTTTTGGTTTGCATTTCCCTGATGATTACTAATATTGAGCATGGGATTTTTTTTTTTCCTTTCTTGCCGTTGAGTTGTTCGAGTTCCTTATATATTCTTTATGTTAGCCCCTTGTTGGATGAATAGTTTGCAAATATTTTCTCCCATTCTACAGATTGTCTCTTCACTTTGTTGATTGTTTCTTTTGCTGTGCAGAAAGCTTTTAGTTTAATATAGTCCTATTTGCCTGTTTTTGTTGCCTTCGCTTTTGAAGTCTTAGCCATAAAAATACTTGCCTAGACCAATGTCCTATAGCGTTCCTCGATGCTTTCTGGTTGTTTTATATAGTTTCAGTTCTTTTTTTTTTTTTTTGAGACGGAGTCTTGCTCTTTCGCCCAGGCTGGAGTGCAGTGGCGCAATCTCGGCTCACTGCAAGCTCCGCCTCCTGGGTTCACGCCATTCTCCTGCCTCAGCCTCTCCGAGTAGCTGGGACTACAGGCGCCCGCCACCACGCCCGGCTAATTTTTTTTTATATTTTTTAGTAGAGACGGGGTTTCACCGTGGTCTCGATCTCCTGACCTTGTGATCCACCCGCCTCGGCCTCCCAAAGTGCTGGGATTACAAGTAGTTTCAGTTCTTATGTTTAAGTCTCTAATCCATTTTGAGTTGATCTTTTTAGATGGTGAGAGATAGAGGTCTATTTTCACTTTTCTACAAATGAATATTCAGTTTTCCTAGCACAATTTCTTGAAGAGGATGTCCTTTCCCCAGTATATGTTCTTGGCATTTTTGTTGAAGACTTTGTCAGTTGGCTGCAAATATGTGGATTTATTTCTGGGTTCTCTAGTTCTGTTCCATTGGTCTGTGTGTGTCTGTTTTTATACAAATACCATGCTGTTTTGATTCCAATGGTTTTGAATACTTTTGTATTTCATCGGGTTCTAATTTTTTTTCTGGCAAGTGGACGTTCAAATGTTGAACCCTAAGAGGACTTAGGGCCTCAGCAAATTTCCCTGTTTCAACAAATGGTTTAGAATTATAGGTGGTGGAGTGACTTTTACTAGATGGTATTAAAGGTAGAGGATTTGCAGAATCCCTGTATCAGTCTTGTTTGTAAGCCCTCAGCTGTAACACAGTTACTAGAAGGGGGAATATATGCTCTGGAAGAAAGTTGAAACACCTCTTTTGGGCAGCCACCTTCACATTCCCAGTTAAGGGAAAGGAAACAAGCCTGTAGTTTACATTGCTCACAGAGTGAATCTGTGCAAATCCAAAACTAGTGAGTAGACTAATAATTTTTTGGGTTACTAATTACAAACTGGCAATATTATTTGTTTAATTTTATCGAGCTCATTAGTCAGATATTATTGTTGTTTTTGTTACCATGACTTGGTTAGAGCTGCTTAGCTCTAAGTGTAGGATTAGATTTTGGACCAGGTCGCAACGCTTCTGACTCCAAAATCTATACATGGCTTTATAAAAGGGAGTTGTGACTGTGTATTAGAAACCTATGATATGCCAGGCTTCATGATAGATACTTGGCCATTTAATTGTCACAGCAGTCCTATGAGGTAGTTTGTAGTATCCTAATTGATAACTATTATATAGCTTGAGAGAGAGATGCAGATTTGAATCCACCCCGATCTGTAATTGAGGCCTCATGTCCTTTTACTGTATCATACTGTCTCCCATTTCTCCCATTTGCCATGAACTTCTCACCTCAGGTCTTGGGTCCCTTAGTTGTTTTTCCTGTCTGGAACTTTTTACCAATTGTGCCAAAATGGTAGGAAGATTCTTTCAGTATCTCTGGTAACTTAGGTTCTTGTCACATTCTTAACTAATTAGAAAAAGGACCAAGTAAAATTTGGGAAAAGGGTGGTATTTTGTATCAGACAAATATTCTCAGTTTTCATTATCCTTGAACATCTCAAAGCAGATTTGAAAAATCAGTTCATAGGTGTTTTGAGATGAGTGGGCACAACAGTGTTAGAAAACAAGGTGGAGAAGTGAAAATAATTGAAGGGTTTCTTCACAAAGTACTTTTGATAATTTGGTGCTGTGTTTTCTTTTAGTCTCAGAACTGCTTTATTCACTGCAGTGGTGTGAAGAATTAGATAACCCACCTATTTTTCTAACTGGATTTTGTGAAATGCTTCAAAAAATGAATATTACATATGATAACTTACGTGTACTTGGTAATACGTCGGGCCTTTTGCATCTGTTATTTAACAGGTAAGAATCTCTTTCAATTTCTGTTTTTAAAATGACTATGCTACTTCTTTATGGCTTTGCCTTCTCTAAGAGGTAACTCTACTTCATGCTAATGTTTCAGTCAGAGGATTGATCTAAATAATTCCTATTCTTAATAATAAATAGTTTATGAATTCTAAATACTTGATTTAACCTTCTCAGGAGAAGATATTTGTATTCTGCCTGTCTTATTAAATCCATAAATACATACAGGGGTCAGATGACAAAAAAGAAGTAGAAGCTTGTAGAAGTTGTTTTGATTTATCTGTGACTCATCCTCCCAGTGCTCTCAGATTTATCCTTTATCTTACATGTTGTTATAGGTGTGTCTTAATGTTATGACCACAAAGCTCTCCCCTAGATTAGGAAGGCAGGTATGAAAACAGTCCTTGTAGAGGTTGTAGTAGTAAGATGTTCAGCTTTTTGAAATTACCGTGTTGAACTGCTTTCTCTTTAAGAGTTTATCACTTGCCGATAGTATTTTGAGTATGCTTTGCTGTATCAGAGGACCCAGGCTTCCTTTCCAATCCCATTCTACTTAGTTGACACTCACAACTTTCCTCAGAACCAAAGAACCTCTTTGATTGTTCAACTTAAGCCTGCTTAGGTGTCCTCTGGGAGATGTCTTTTTCCCGGCTACAGCCTCTGGTCTTCAAGCCTAATCTCTAAGATCATCTCCCCTATTGGGACTGAAGAGACTGTGGAGTTGCCTAGGGAAGAGAGCTCAATACCAGCTGTGAAGGAGTGCTGAAAGCCTAAACTCTCAGTTCTTTGAATAATTACTGGCAGTTGCTTGGTGTGCAAAGTCTTAGGTGAATTGATGCCATCACAAGGTGCTTTATTTAATTCTGTAAAAGGAATCCAGCTAGCCAGTGTTTAAACATTTTATTCAGTACGCTTTCAAAATGGAATATAATTTTTTTCTTTCCTTTTTCAGGTCCAGAGAACATGGCACACTGTGGTCTCTTATTATTGCTAAGTTGATCCTTTCCCGAAGCATTTCATCTGATGAAGTGAAACCACATTATAAGAGAAAAGAAAGGTATTCTTATTTAAAATGTTTTTACTTTGTAATTTACTGTAATTGGTCACTTTAGCAACCCCTAGTTAATGAATAATTTCTAATGAATCAAGAAAACAGGTTTAGGAAATGAGGAAATTAAAGACTTCAAGGCAAATTAAATTGTTTTAGGTTAGGGACATACCTTTGAATTTATTTATTTATTTATTTTGAGACAGGGTCTCACTCTGTTGCCCAGGCTGGAGTTCAGTGGTGCGGACATGGCTCACTGTAGCCTCAACCTCCTGTGGTCAAGTGATCCTCCCACCACACTCTCCTGAGTAACTGGGACCACAGGTGTGCACTACCACACCTGGCTAATTTTTTAATTTTGTAGGGATGGTGCCTTGCCATGTTGCCCAGGCTGGTCTTGAATTCCTGGGCTCAAGCAGTCCTGCTGCCTCAGCCTCCCAAAGGCCTGAAATTACAGGTGTGAGCCACCATTTCTGGCCGACACCTTTTTTTTAAAGTAAATAGTTTTAACTCGATAGCCTTTTGTCGTAGAATTTTATACTGTACTTTTTTTTTTTTTAAGCCAACAGCATTTCATGAACTTGTTTTCTTTTCCCCAGAAATCTTTCTGATAGAAATCTTTTCTTTTGCCCTTTCCTAATACTCTTTTTCCATCACTTTATTTGCTATATGGAAGTGATAGGGAAAGTTACTCTTCTCTTAAATAACATCATCCTATTGAAGTATGTTCTAGAAATGTAACAAATGTGTTCTGTTCTTAAGACAAAGAAGTGGATTGTGGGTTTGGGTGTGCTGGTTAAGCTCAGCATTCAAATTAATACTTAGCTGAGATTTACCAAGAGGCATTTTGAATTTACTGATTTACCAAGAAGAATTCTGAAATGACAGATACATGTTCTGGCATAGTAGAATTCTAAATTAAATTCTGACCTTTTTTTATCTTAAAAGTTTTACAAAACTTTTTATTTTGAGGTAATTGTAGATTCACATGAATGTGTAAGAAGTAATACAAAGAATAAAAATCATACAGCTACCCAGTGGTACTGTTTTGCATAACTTTAGCATAGTATTACAACCAAGGAAAAAGGCATTGATACAGTCAGTTGACTTAGTTTACATGCACATGTTTGTGTATGTTTGTGTGTGTGAGAGATAGAGTGTGCGTGTGTTCTATGTAGCTCACATCTGTGACCACCACCACAGTCAAGTCCAGAACAGTTTCATTATCAGGATCCCTTGCGTTATCCATATATAGCCTCAGCCACCTCCCTTCCCATTGTCCTAATCTCTAGCAACCACTAATCTGTTCTCTCTCTTTGTAATTATGTCATTTAAGAATATTTTATAAATGGAATTTGCCGGGTGTGGAGGCTTATGCCTGTAATCCCAGCACTTTGGAAGGCCGAAGTGAGAGGACAGCTTGAGCCCAGGAGTTCGAGACTAGCCTGGGCAACATGGCAAAACATCTCTACAAAAAAATACAAAAATTAGCTAGGTGTGGTGGTGTGTGCCTGTAGTTGCAGCTACTCAGGAGGCTGAGGTGGGAGGATCACTTGAGCTCAGGAGGTGGAGGTTGCAGTGAGCAGAGATCACGCCACTGCACTCCAGCCTGGGCAACAGAGTGAGACCCAGTCTCAAAACAAGACAAAAAACAATATTATATAAATGGAATCATACCGTATGTAACTTTTTGACATTAGCTTTTTTAGCATAATTAATATTTTTTTCTGATTATTAAAGTAATATGGAATTAGCTAAAGAACTATTGGAACTAATTAGTAAGGAGATGGATGTATACTTACCACACAAAAATGAATAGCTTTCTTATTCACCCATAGTAATCAATTTAAAAAATGGTATGGGAAAAAAAGAAGATTCCATTCACAATGACAACAAAAACTATAAATACTTAGAAATAAATTTAACAAAAAATTACAATGATAAAACTTGAATAAAGATCACAAAAGAAGGTGGGAAGATAAATTGTAAAAATGGTTGTGTCAGTCTATAATTTCAGTGCAATCTCAATAAAAATTTTAGCAGTTTTTGAAAAACTTAGTAAACTGTTCTGAACATAGTATACATTTGAAGGAAAAAGTTCTCAAAAGTAAGAAATTTTTGAAAAAAGTGAAAGAGACTGCATGCCAAATATAAAATATATTATTGAATTATAGTAATTAAGCAGTATGAAATTGAAGAGTAGACAAATCAGTGGATACAGTCCAGAAACCTATCCACACATATGTGTGAATTTAGTTTTTAATATAGGTGGCATTTCAAATCAGTGTGGTGAGTAAATAATAATGATAGGAAAATTGGTCGTATGTTTGGAAGAAAAATACTGAGACCTTCTCCTTTACATTTTATGTATATATATATTTGATTCTGTAAAAATGAAAACTTCTTGCAACCTAAGTTGCCCATCAGTGGATAAATGGATAAATAAAAGTGTGGTATAACCATATAATGGAATATTATTCAGCCTTAAAAGGGAAAGAAATTCTGACATGCTACAGTCTGTATGAACCTTGAGGACATTATGCTGAGTGAAATAAGCCAGTTACAAAAAGACAGATACTCTATGATTCCTTCTATAGAGTAGTCAGTTTCATAGGGATAGAAAGTAGAAGGTGGTTGCCTGGGGGGTGAGAGAGGAATGGAGCATTCGTGTTAGTGGGTAGAGTTTCAGTTTTGCAGAATGAAGAATTCTGGAGATTAGTTGCACAGTAGTGTGAATGTACTTAACACTGCAGAACTCTACACTTAAAAATGGCTAATACATTAATTTTATCTGTATTTTATGACAGTTAAAATTTTTTATATAGTATTTCTGAAAGATGAAAACTGCGACAAAATATAAAGATTACAGGGACAAATGACAAAATGGGAGATGACATTTGCAAATCAACAAAAAATATTTGTAATATATAGATAGTTTATATAAATCAGTGAAACCCTCCAAATTGAAAAATTTATCAAAGACTTAAAGAGGCAGTTCATAGATGAAATGGTCAAAGGTAGCTCAATACTGAAATGTGAAATATGAAAGGATTTGCCTTACTAATAATGACAGAAGTACAAATTAAGAGCAATGGTTTTATCCACTATATTGCCAAGAATCAAAAAAATTCATTAAATGTGCAGCTGAACAGTCACACCTGTGCATATTTGGTGAAAGTGTAAATTGATTATGTGTTTTCAGAAGCAATTTGAAATCACCAACATATAATACATTCAAATCCTTTCAGCTTTCAATTCCACTTCTAGGAATTTAGCCTAAAGAGGTATTTATACATACGCAGAATAATATCTTCTTAAGGATATTTATTGCAGCATTATGTGTGAGGGCAAAAATTTGGGGGCAGGGGAAGAAACCTAAATGTTCACTGATAGGGAAATAGTTAAATAATGATACATCCATAGTATGGAGTGTTAGGTAGATTTTGTTCATTTTTGTTATGTAGCTTTAAAACAGAATAATTTATATGTTCTGACAGAAAGTATATGTAAATGGTAAATGATAGAACAATATATTTAGTGTCATCCTTTTTATGTGAATAAAACCCAACAGTATATATGCACAAATACGAATATCAGTTCAAAGAAAGGACACACAGGCCTGTAATCCCAGCACTTTGGGAGGCCAAGGCGGGTGGATCACCTGAGGTCAGCAGTTTGCAACCAGCCTGACTAACATGGTGAAACCCCATCTCCACTAAATACAAAAAAAAAAAGTTAGCCGGACGTGGTGGTGCATGCCTGTAATCCGAGCTACTTGGGAGGCTGAGACAGGAGAATCACTTGTACCTGGGAGGCAGAGGTTGCAATGAGCTGAGATGGTGCATTGCACCCCAGCCTGGGCAACAAGAGTGAAACTCTGTCTCAAAAAAAAAAAAAAAAAAAAAAAAGAAAGGACACACAACTGGTACTATTTATTTAAGTTGAATCAATTGACTCTTTTTGTTTGTTTGTTTTTGGAGACAGAGTCTTGCGCTATCACCAGGGCAGGAGTGCAGTGGCGCGATCTCAGCTCACTGCAACCTCTGCCTCCCAGGTGCAAGCGATTCTCCTGCCTCAGCCTCCCGAGTAGCTGGGATTACAGGTGCCTGCCACCATGCCTGGCTGATTTTTTGTATATTTAGTAGAGATGGGGTTTCACTATGTTCGCTAGGCTGGTCTCAAACGCCTGACCTCGTGATCCGTCCTCCTCAGCCTCCCAAAGTGTTGGGATTACAGGCATTAGCCACCGTGCCCGGCAATTGACTCTTTTTTTTTAAAAGAGAACATAATGTCATGTGGCTAGTATAATTTTAAAAAATCATATATGGGGAAAAGTTATATATGCTCATTTCAAAAATTTATGCAGAAAAAAGGAGCAAAAAACAAAAAACCAATTTCATCGTCAGCCCTTGTTAAATCTATCATAGTTTCTTTTTATGTAATTATATGTGATAGAATTATTCATCTATCTTTTTCAATAGTCCAAATAAAAGAAATATATAAAATAACTGTATGTTTGGAAGAAATCTAACTTGTGTTTTTTTTCTTTAAACAGTTTTTTCCCACTAACTGAAGGCAATTTGCATACCATTCAAAGTCTATGTCCATTTTTGTCAAAAGAAGAAAAGAAAGAATTTAGTGCTCAATGTATACCTGCTCTTCTGGGCTGGACTAAGAAAGATCTTTGCAGCACTAATGGTTAGTTGCTTGATAATAAATATTTCATTAATTTAATTATTGCTTGAGATGAAGAACTGTTTCTAATATATAAGACCATATCTAGCAGAGGTAAATTGAATTACTGCTGATTTGTTCTGAGATTATATGGATGAGTGTCATTAGACAGTGGCTGTTACCATTTTACAGTACAAAAATGCTGGGCCTTAAGGGAAGACTTACACCCAGAAATACCTTCTAACCATTTCTTTTCTATCTATAGCTTTTTAAAGCTGTGCCTCTTTTCTCCCTAGCCAATCAATGATTGAACGTATAAAGGCAAAAATAGCTTCTGTTGTGTTTAAAACACTGCACTTTTCATTTGTTTATTAATTTAATAAACATTTATGAGCACCTGCTACATGGTAGTTCCTATTGTAGAGAAGACAAACGTAAAGTTGTATCATGTAATAACTGATGTAGCAAAAAGATGTACTATGTATAGAAGTGGCAGAAAGGAAGGAGTTTCCACTCTGCTTTGAGGGTGTTAGTGGCAATTTCACAAAGAGAAATATTTCTACTGGGTGTTGAAGGATAAATAGTTTTCCATGTGGACATAGTTGGGGAAGGGCATTCCAGGTACACAAAAACATACAAGGGTACAGATTGTTCATTTTGGCTGGTATGTAAGATAGAAGGTTGGGGACAGAGGGTGTTAAGATACACCAGTGGATGGATTTTGAGGAATGGTAGAGATTCTAAAGAGTGGGTCCACATCAGAGTTTACCACATATACTAGCTGCTATTGAGTAAATGAATGTATAAATTATGAAACAGTACGTTCTATTTTCCATTTGCTGTTTCCAGCTACTCTGTAGCTGTAGGTTTTTTTTTCACTCTTTCCCCTCCCCCAAATTCTCTATCGTGTGCTAGGTGCTGGGTATGGAGACAGGATCTCTGCGCTTTGGAGCTTATAAGCTCATTTGTTGACTCTTACATAAAAGTCATTTTTAGAGTTCTTATGAACACTTCTCAAGAAAGTTTTTTACTTCTCAAAGTGGACTTTTTTTTAATAGTAGCGATATAGTTCTTAAAAATTTTTAATTTTCATTTTGAATTTTACTTTAGGAGGTTTTGGACATCTTGCCATTTTCAATTCTTGTCTGCAAACCAAAAGTATAGACGATGGAGAGCTATTACATGGAATATTAAAAATCATAATATCCTGGAAGAAAGAGCATGAAGATATTTTTCTTTTCAGTTGGTAGGTGATACTTTATACTATGTTTTTCCTTCAGTATACAATTCAGACAAAGATTATGTATCTGTGTCACAATTTTGTAAAGTAATTATGGTAGACATTTAAGTCAGTTATAAATAAGTATGTAAGATTTAAAGTAGCATATTTTCTAATTGAATGTCGATATAATTATTCTTTTATTGTCATTTGTTTTTATCTTTATCACAGTAATCTATCAGAAGCAAGTCCAGAGGTACTGGGTGTAAATATAGAAATAATCCGGTTTCTTTCCCTATTTCTGAAATATTGCTCATCCCCTTTGGCAGAGAGTGAGTGGGACTTCATCATGTGCTCCATGTTGGCTTGGTTGGAGGTAAATTAACCCGATATGTCATCACCTCTTGTGGGTCTTTGTACATACTTTTGCATCAGAACTATTTACTAATCTCATTCTTTAAGTGATGATTGTAATTGGTTCCTTGGTATAATTTAAAACACTTTGTAGATGTTCTTCTTACCAGCACTATTTGACAGAATAGTAAAATGATAGATTTTTAATGACTGCTAGCATCATTCAGTGACCAAATCTCCCGTTATTAAAATGCCTTCTCCATTAGCTTATTATAATATTTGCAGCATAGCCCTTTCAGGTTTTGTCTGTTAATGATAATTATTTTGGTCTTTTTTGGTTATAATTAGATTATTTCTAAAACATACTGTGGGAATATTGTGAGAGTAATGTATTAAATAGTAGCAGATTCGGAGGGAATTAGTGCAATTTTGTGACCCAAAGCAACCAGAGGTATATTACTTGTGGGCTCCAGGGCAGCAAGTCAGTCAGGGTTGAATTGGTCTGAATCTCTGCTTTGCCTGCTATTAGCTATGTGACTTAGAGTTTTAAACTTAAACTATTTGAGACTCAGTTTTCTTTCTTTCTTTTTTTTTTTTTTTTAATTTGAGATAGAGTCTCACTCTGTTGCTTAGGCTGGAGTGCAGTGGTGTGATCTTGGCTCACTGCAACCTCCGCCTTCTGGGTTCAAGCAATTCTTGTGCCTCAGCCTCCCAAATAGCAGGATTACAGATGCCCACCAGCATGCCCGACTAATTTTTATATTTTTGGTAGATATGTGGTTTCACCATTTTGGCCAGGCTGGTCTCAAACTCCTGCCCTCATGTGATCCACTTGCCTCAGCCTCCCAAAGTGTTGGGATTGCAGGCATGAGCCACTGCGCCTGGCCGATTTTCTTATTTTAAAATAATAACTTACAACTTGTAGGGCTACTGAGAAGATTATAAATGTGTATTTAATGTGTCTGACTTAGTGTTTTCTTCCATAGGTTAGAAATTAAAAAGGGTATTTGAGAATAAATTGTTTATTAATGATTCTAATTCATGGTATTTAATTTTGAAGAAAAAAGTTATTTTGATGTAAAATTTTTATGTTTCTCCTGAGACTACACACTTCAACTGCTTTTTGTTTTAAAATTCAAAGAAATGAAAGAGAGGCTTTTCTTTATATTGGCTTTATTTGTAGTGTTCTGGTAGAAGTCTGTTTACCTATTTCATTTTTATTGTTTTTTTCAGACAACAAGTGAGAATCAGGCATTGTATTCTGTTCCACTTGTGCAACTGTTTGCCTGTGTCAGCTGTGATTTGGCCTGTGACCTCAGTGCTTTCTTTGATTCCACAACTCTGGATACCATTGGCAATCTTCCTGTAAATCTAATCAGTGAATGGAAAGAATTTTTTTCCCAAGGCATCCACAGTTTGCTTTTACCTATTTTGGTGACTGTTACAGGCAAGTGAAAAAGGGAATAATAATGAGATTGATTCATTGGAAATGACTTACTGAAAAGTTCAAAACCAAAAATTTTGATGTTTAAATCAAATAATACTAAATAGTAAAAGAAAAAGCCAGAAGAGAAAGCTTGGCTTCTCAGAAGCATCATCTATGCTTTACAGACAAAAATTGAAAAATGGCAAGGTATCCAATGACTGTTGCAAATTAAAATAATAATAATTCAGATAACATGAATGGATAATGTGAATAGAACCTCGCTATTGAACATTTGCTTTCTTTTTAGATAAGGATCAGATAAAAGTTATTAAAACAGTTGAGATTAACTGGAATATATATTCAGTTCATCTTTCTAGTTAAGACTGCTTTATTGTTTATGTCTAGTTTTTATTTCATTTTCTTAAATGACATTTGACTGTTTGTGAATCATTTAAGCTATACTAACTTTCTTTTGAGATGTGCATGTTTCTTTCCTTTTTGTCATTAGGAGAAAACAGAGATGTGTCTGAAACATCCTTTCAGAATGCAATGCTGAAACCCATGTGTGAAACATTAACGTATATCTCAAAGGAACAGCTCTTGAGTCACAAACTTCCTGCAAGATTAGTTGCTGACCAAAAAACAAACTTACCAGAGTATCTCCAGACTTTGTTAAATACATTGGCCCCATTACTCCTCTTCAGAGCTAGGCCTGTGCAAATTGCTGTTTATCATATGCTATACAAGTAAGAATTCATCCAATTGAATCAATGTTACAGTGGTCTAAAAAAATAGAATATATGCTTAGGTTTTACTTTTAATTATTTAAAAAAGTAAAATTTTTGAAAGAAGGAGATCTGACTGCTTCACTTATAGGGACCCTAAGTTGCCTCATCTTTTAGGTTATTGTTCTCTGTACACAATCTGTATTTCAATAGTCCTGGCTATAGTAGTTATTTTAGAGAAAACTCATTAAAACATTTACTCATAAAATAAGTATTGGTCTTTCTGCTTTTGAGCATGACTTAATAAACAGTGTAATATCACATATATAAAAATAATGTTCTAATTTCTAGATTGATGCCTGAATTACCACAATATGATCAGGATAATCTAAAGTCATATGGAGATGAAGAAGAAGAGCCAGCCCTGTAAGGTTTTTTAAAATAATTTGTTTTATTAAATTCTTATAATCCATCTCACTTATAATGTCTTTAGAGGACTGAAGCAGCACAGAAGCTATAAATTAGAGTTATATTCATTCTACAGATAGATCTTTTTAGTTATCTGTAAGATATAAATGAAATACAGATTTCACCCAAAAGATTGTCTGTCTCTCTTAATTGTTCTTAAATCACATTTTCCATTTGCTGCTGTTCAGTAAAACTATCTTTGGCCATATGGTGGCTGTGGAAAGAGTGTATCAGTCCAAATATCTATTGAGCATCCACTTTGTGCAGAGTATTAATTAAATGCTGAGGGGAGTATGCAGTGTTCAGTGAGCACTTTCTTTTTCTTAAGGAATTTATCTGATAGAGATGATACTGTAGCGTTATAGAAAATACAGTACACGATAAGTGCTACGAAAAAGGATAGATAACTTTTTTTTTAAAGGTCAGTTAGGCCTATATAAGATAGCATGTTATGAGGTCACAATTAATGTACATCAGGAAGGGAAGACTTTCTTTTGAGGAAGAGGCATTTAAACTGGACCTTTAAGGTTAGGTAGCATTTCTGCAGGACAAGAAAGACAATATAAGTTAAGAGAACATCATGTACAAAGGCACTGAGTCATGAATGTGAGGATGTGCTTGGGGAATATTGAGTAGTTACCACTTAATGTATAGTTTTATTGATAATATCTTTCTTTACTGGAATGTAAGTTCTGTGAGGGCAGGAATTTCTCTCTCTCATTTCTGAGAGAGAAATAGGCTAGAATGCTATAGGCCAGAATGCTTCCTGGCCTATAATGAATGGCCTTAAAAATGACTTTTTTGGGGGGATTTGGTCATTACTTGGTAGGAGATAGGGCGCCACCAGCTGATTCTGACAGTAGTGTGAAACATGAATTGTAAAAAGAAGCAAGCAGAGGTGGAAGTGATTGCAGAAGTTAAATAACAATGCATGGAGGGCAATGTGAAAAGTGGAGAGATTTTGGAGCTGGTATTTTATAAGATCTAGTGACTATCAGTATGGAACGTAGAAGGCTGGGTACCTGAGATGGAGGTGTTGAAGGAAAAGACCTAAGAGCAGAAGTTTGGAGAAGGCCTGTGCTTGTGGGCTGGGAGAAGGAAGCCACACGGGAAGAACGATCACAGAAGTAAAAGGAGAGAACCAGGCTAGAGTATCATGGAGAAGAGAGTTAAGTATTTTACTTTTTGAGAATCTCGTAAGTTCACCTGAAAGTATAAATGAGTAGAGTAGTTCAATAAAGAAGAAAATTAACTTACATTGTTGTGAATTAATCTGAATGGTACATTTATTTTCTTAAAAAGATACAATCCTGATTTTTTAAACAGGCACATAATTATTTTCTGTGTTTATCCGATTAATAGTATCATTGTGATATTTCTTAATAGTACTAAGTAGATAATATGCAATAAAATAGAAACTAGAATGAAGTGACAAAGTTTGAAGTCTTATCTTCTCTTTGTCTTTTATAAGATGATAAAAGGCCTGGTAGGATTTAGAATCCCTAACAGTTTCCCCTACTAACTGAAAGACTTTGGACTCATCATTTGGCTTCTCTGGGTGTGTGATTTTTTTTCACTTATAGAACAGAAAATTGAAAGAGACGTTTCCTAAAAATGTCTTTCCTTCAAGTGCTATAATACGTCTTTTTTGTTTTACTGTTATGTGAGATTAGGAGTTAAAATTGGCTCAATAGAGAGGAATTTTTAAAACGTTTTTTGGGAAACAGAACTTTTTCTAAAATGCTTGAAGTTTACAAGTACTGTCAATTTGTTAAGGAATGAATTATAAAGAAAACTTGTGGTGTTTAATCATTGATTCTTAGGTCACCACCAGCAGCACTGATGTCTCTTCTTAGCACTCAAGAGGACTTATTAGAAAATGTTTTGGGGTGTATTCCTGTTGGACAGATAGTTACTATTAAACCACTGAGTGAAGACTTCTGTTATGTTCTGGGATACCTTCTCACTTGGAAATTAATACTAACTTTCTTCAAAGCTGCGTCATCGCAGGTAAATAAATATGTGACAACTTTCGATAGTTCTGTCCTAATATGCTTCTGATACTGTTCTAAATAACCTTCCTTTCAGTTTAATAAAAGGGAAATCCTTATGTTTTAATCTCATCTTTTTAAATTTATTTGATTTTATTTATTTGAGACAGGGTCTCACTCTGTTGCCTGTGCTGGAATGCAGTGGCACAATCTCGGCTCACTGCAACCTCTGCCTCCTAGGCTCAAGTGATCTTCTCACTAAGTAGCTGGGACTACAGGTGCGAGCCACCATGCCTGGCTAATTTTTATATTTTTGTGGAGATGGGGTTTCACTGTGCTGCCCAGACTGGTCTCAAACTCCTGAGCTCAGGCAATCCACCCGCCTTGGCCTCCCAAAATGCTGGGATTACAGGCATGAGCCACTGTGCCCAGTCTAATCTCATTTTATCCAGCTAACTTCAATCTGCTTAATAAGTTTACTCCTGTCCCTTATCCCTTACCCCTCCAAGCAAAAGTAATTACTCTGATGGGTGGCCATATCAACTTTTTTCTAATTGAATGTAGTTACCAGGTTCTTTTATTTCAGAAAATAATATTTATATAATTTAATTTTGTACTATCATAGTAGTGATTTCAAAAGAATTGGATCTTGTGTTTTTTTCTGTTTTTTGTTGGGAGGGAGTCAATTTTTCACTCTGTTGTGGAGATTTAACTTAATACATCATTGGAAATTTACCTTACTTGAAAATCACTGTTTGGAGAGAGATCTGTGAAACATTACCTATGTAATAATTCAAACTGTTAACCTAAATGGTGAAAATATCTGAAATATTTTGTCCAAATTATTCTAGCAGCCACTAGATGTCTCTGTTGTCTCATGTTTAGGAAGTAAGACCTTGTCCAAGAACAAACTGGAAAGATCTCTCTAGTTTTTCTTTTAGAAGGATCCCCACTTGAGGATAGTTGGAGCCGGGGAAGTGGAGGTTGCAGTGAGCTGAGATCATGCCACTGCACTCAAGCCTGAGCGACAGAGCCAGACCCTGTCTCAAAAAGAACAAGGAAGATCCAAATCTCTGTCAATCTTTGATTGAATTAACCTAGTAAAGTATGTGCCTTCTTTTGACAGGTCAATACAAAAAGATTTAGTTTATCACTTAGTGTGATTAAGTATTCATGGCATTCATTTCCAATGTGACTTTTTGGAATTTTTAAATTATAATTTATGTTGTTGCTCATAACCTATACCTTGGTACAAAGATATCAATTTTTGCATCTTTGCATTTGTATATCTATGGGGAAAAGTCAAATCACAGAAGCAGCGTTTATCTAGTTGTTAAATAGATTAGTTTTCTCTTTAGGCCTGTCACTTATTTTTGTGACTTAAGCTAGTTTTATTTAATGATGATCTATTTCAAGAGCTCCTTATCTGGCTTTTACATCAATTTCTTAAAATATTGTTGATCTTTAAAAAATAGCAGCAGATTGAGGCATTTGTGTATAAGAGTTTTGTTCTCATTTTATATTCAGAAATTAGGAAAATGGCCATGCTTCACCTTTTTCATTAAGCTGGGATTGGGTTAGGGTGCAAAATTATACAGCAGCATTTATTATTATTGAGTCTGAAACTTGAACTGAGCTGTGGGCAGATAAACCAGAATAACCCACTAAGTAATACTAATTAGATGAATCCTGAAATAAACAGAATTTTTCTTCGGACAACTTTAAATGTTCCTAAATCATGGGTTAACTTTTTTCTCAAACTAGCAAATCAGACTGAACTGGAAAAAGTTGTATATGTACATGTGTATGTTTATGTATCTGTTTTATAAAGCTTTACTGAGATATGGCACATAACGTAAAATTTACCCACTTAGCATACACAGTTTGGTGTTTTTAGTATATAGTCATCCCTTGATATCTGCCAGGGATTGTTTCCAGGCTCCCTCCCATGCCCCCCAGCCCAGTGAATATTCAAGTTCCTTATATAAAATGGCATATAGTATCTGCATCTAACCTATGCACATCTTCCTGTATACTACTTAAAATCATCTCTTGATTAGTTATCACTGATACAATGTAAATGCTATTGAAATTGTTGCTATACTGTATTAAAGTTTTTAGTACTTTTATTGTTGTGTTGGTTTTTTTAAATCACTTTTTTTGCCCCTCAAATATTTTCAGTCTGCGACTGGTTGAATTCTCAGATGTGGAACCCATGGAAGTGGAGGGCTGACTGTATTCACAGAGTTGTGCAACTGTTACCACTATATAATTTTAGAACATTTTCAACATCCCATTGTAATTGATAGCAATCACTTCCCATTTCCTCTCAAATCCCACAGCTCCTGACAGCCATTAAACTGTGTTCTGTCTCTATGCATCTGCCTGTTCTGGACATTTCACATATCTAGTCTTTTGTGTCTGGCTTTTATCTTAGTATATTATTTTCAAGATTTATCAAGTTGAAGCATGTATCATAAGTATTGCATTTCTTTTTGTGGCTGAATAATACTCCATTTTGTAGATCTATCACATTTTGTTTATCTGTTTATCCATTAATGGACATTTAGGTTGTTTCCTTTTTTTTTTGGCTATTGTAAATAAAGCTGCTGTGAACATTCATGTATAAGCTTTTGTGTTGAAATATGTTTTCATTTCACTTGTGTTGTATACCTTGGAATGGGATTGCTGGGTCATATATGTGTGTTTTTTAAAGTCCATTGATATTGGTGATTAATTTTTTAAAAATCTCCAACTTTTTATTTTGAAAAATTAAACAATGAAGTTGGAAGAAAAATTTAATGGAAAATCACATACTCTTTTAGATAAAAAAGTTACATACATCTTTTAACATATTGCTACATTTGCACATACTTTCTCTGTATTTACTTTTTTTCTGCTGATCTACTTGAAAGTAAGTTGCAGACATTATGATGCTTTACCAAAAGTATTTGAGCATATATCTCCTAAGATCACGGACATGTTTCTACATAAGCATAATATAATTTTTATACTCAAGAAATTTAATTTTGATGCAATAATATCTAATTTTTATTTAGATACTTTGAGTTGTCCCAGTAATATCTTTATAGTTTTATTTTCTTCTCTATTGAAGATCCAATCAAGAATCATGTTTGTATTTGCTTGCCATATTTCTTTAGTTTCTTTAACCTATAATTTCTATACCTTTCTTTTCTTTCTTGTCATTGTTTTGGCCAGCTGTTTTTAGCCTGTCATACAATGTGAATTTATCTGATCGTTTCCTCATTAGATTGTGGTTAATTTTCAGCAAGAGTACTTACTGCACAAGTTGTTACGTGTTCTCAGTGTCTTACCTCAGGAGCCATATAGTGTCATTGTGTTCTTTTACAAGTTGAGTATCCCTTATCCAAAATGCTTGGGACCAGTAGTGTTTCTGATTTCAGATTTTTTCAGATTCTGGAATGTTTTTGTTACGCTTACTGGTTGAGCATCCCAGATCTGAAAATCTGAAATGCTCCAGGAGCATTTCCTTTAAGCCTCATGTTGGTGTTCAACAAGTTTTAGATTATGGAGCATTTTGGATTTTCAGATTTGGGATGTTCATCCTTCATTAGTGATGTTAAGTTTGATGATAAGAGCACTTTGGTCAACATATTTTAAAAATCAATTCCAGATCCTATGACTTGATCCTTGTACTTACGTATTCATAGTGTTCAGAAAATGCTATATTTTACACAAAGAAGGATAAATGCTTGAGGTGATGAATACCCCACTTACCCTATTACATATTATATGCCTATAAAATACCTCATATGCCCCGTAAATATCTACTGTGTGCCCACAAAAATTAAAAATACAAAATTTTTAAAAAGGAAAGAAAATGGTATCTTTGTACCATGAGGAGATATGTGATATAGTAGAAGAAATTATCTTAAAACCAATACAGATACCAAAGAACTGCAGAGTCAATGTGGAAAATGCAAGCTGTGTTATGGAGGGAAAGCAGGAGTTGTGAAGCACAGGTCTCACACAGATACCTGCAGTGCTCCCACTGGCGGCTCGTTTTTCTGTTTTTAAAAGAGAAACCAGAAATCCATTATTTTTATGTGAAATTTCCTGATTGAAAAAACAACTCTGAGAAGACCCCCATGACATTTTGGACCACTAGTTTGTGCTCTCTGTCAAAAAGGGATGTCGGAGTTTTTGATACAGGGTGAGGTCAGCCATAAAAATGGGATTAGTTTTAAGCAGGAATTTGAAAGGTTAAGGACAATGGTGTGGAAGGAATGTATGGAAGACTTGGGAGGAGAGTGAGGGAGTCATCTGTGGGAATGGTGAATAGATTTTCTTGTCTCAGACATTCTAAGCCAAGGTGAGTGTATTGTAATACAGGAAGACAATTTGAGAAAGATATTAGAAACGTGTTATAATAATGAGGGGATAAAATGTCTGCTTAGTTTATGAGGAAAGGAAATTTGTTACACTTTGAGTTGTTCTTTTATACCAATTGTCTTGGTGTATTTGGTTTACTAACAAATTCTTTGCTCTCCACCAGCTTCGGGCTCTGTATTCGATGTATCTTCGGAAAACAAAGAGTTTGAATAAATTGCTCTATCACCTGTTCAGGCTTATGCCAGAAAATCCAACCTATGCAGAGACAGCAATTGAGGTCCCAAGTAAGGACCCTAAAACATTCTTTACTGAGGAGCTCCAGCTGAGTATTAGAGGTCAGTAAGATACGTGTTTATGTTCTTTCTTGGGCGCTAGATTCAGACTAGGTTGAATTAAACTTTTCCCTGAGAATGTGGAGAGTAACCCCAAAGGTTGGTCCTGGCTATGAGAATGTTGAAATTGACCATTTTCCATATTTCTGTAAATAGGATGAATAATTAGTTTTTACCCATAAGACTGTGAGGAATTTAATACATTTTTGAAGCTTAGTGTGGTGAGACTATTAACTTTTGACTCTGTAAACAAATATTTCTTACTTGATAACATTTTATAGGCATATAAATAAGGGGAAATAAAGTTGAATAACATTTATTTCATTTTGGGAGCTCACATGTGAGCTGAGAGGATAGATATGCATGTATCTGGTTGTACTACAGTATTGGAAACAATTTACTAAGAATATGAATTTTTTAAATGCCTTGGAGATCTGAGGATGGACTGCATCTTGTGATTATTGAGTTGGGTATTCCAAGACTTCTGTACAGCAGTTCAGCGAGCTCTGGGGAAAGTAAAGGAGGCCAAACTCCTTTTTTTTAATTTTCTTTTTTTAAAATATGTGTATTTTTTTTTGTGGTTTCATTTAATACAGAATCTTTTCTAGGTAGTTTTTCAGTGTTTTTGAGACGGAGTCTTGCTCTGTTGCCTAGGCTGGAGTGCAGTGGCGCGCTCTCGGCTCACTGCAAGCTCCGCCTCCTGGGTTCACGCCATTCTCCTGCCTCAGCCTCCTGAGTAGCTGGGACTACAGGCGCCCATCACCACGCCCACTTAATTTTTGTATTTTTAGTAGAGACGGGGTTTCACCGTTTTAGCCATGATGATCTCCATCTCCTGACCTCGTGATCCACCCACCTCGGCCTCCCAAAGTGCTGGGATTACAGGCGTGAGCCACCGCACCCGGTGGGATTTTCACTTTAAAAAAAAATTCTTTTGCCATTCTTATGGTTCATTTTGAATGTGTGGAAAGATGCTCATAGTCCAGAGTTCTGGTTTCTCTGGTATGTTTGTTTTATGAGCTATAGCACTATTGTTGAGAAATTAAGGATCACTTTCTAAAGAAAATACTAATATTAGTCTGTTATTCTATATAAGAAATATATGTTACTAATCAATAATTGCTTTTTCCTCAGAAACAACAACGCTTCCATACCACATTCCACACTTGGCTTGTTCAGTCTATCATATGACATTAAAAGACTTGCCTGCCATGGTTAGGTTGTGGTGGAATAGCAGTGAGAAGCGTGTTTTCAATATTGTGGATAGATTTACAAGCAAGTATGTCAGCAGTGTTCTTTCTTTTCAAGAAATATCTTCTGTACAAACAAGTACACAACTATTTAATGGCATGACGGTTAGTATTGTCTTGACTTTCTCTAGAAAAGTTGTTTTAATATTGGGTAGGCCTGTCATTGTTAATGTCATAACAGACTGTAGCTCTTGACTCAGAATTTATAGAAACTGGTGGCCAGGAGTCGTGGCTCATGCCTTAATCCCAGCGCTTTGGGAGACCAAGGTGGGAGGATCACTTGAGCCCAGGAGTTCAAGACCAGCCTATTTTATTTTCTAATTTGTGTGTCAAATCTCAACATTACTTCATGCATGGATTGAAACAGTGGTATAATTTCATTCACACACTGTATTAGACTATTCTCAGATTGCTATAAATGCCTGAGACTGGGTAATTTATAAAGAAAAGAGGTTTAGGCCGGGTGCAGTGGCTCATGTCTGTAATCCCAGCACTTTGGGAGGCCAAGGTGGGTGGATCACTTGAGGTCAGGAATTTGAAACCAGCCTGGACAACATGGTGAAACCCCATCTCTACTAAAAAAATATAAAAATTAGCCACATGTGGTGGCGGGTGCCAGTAATCCCAGCTACTCAGAAACTTACAATCATGGCGGAAGGCAAATGGGAGTCAGCACTTCACATGGCCAGATCAGGAGGGAGAGAGGCGGGGAGGTGTCACACAATTTTAAACAACCAGATCTCATGACAACTCACTCACTGTCACGAGACTAGCACCCGCGGGAAATCTGTCCCCATGATCCAATCACTTCCCACCAGGCCCCACTTCCAACATTTGGGATTACATTTCAGCGTGAGATTTGGGCAGGGATACAGATTCAAACCATTTCACCCACCAAATAGTTTTTGAGCATTCATTAGTTCATTCAAAATCTGTACTGGAATACTTACAGATGCCAAGCACTGTGTCCCAGTCACCAAGGATATGAATAGTTTAGTAGGACCAGATTCTTGTCCTGTAATAACATACAGTCTAATAAAGGGAAAAGAGTGATACTGATAATGATTTTTGCATTGGAAAGTAGCATATTAAGAGAAAGACTGCCTCGTGATCTGAGTGGGAAAGATTCATCTGGCTGAGGGGATTAAGTGAGATTTTATGGAAGAAAATCACTTGGAGGTGGGCAGGATTTTGTTATGGGGAAAGTGAAGGGAAAGGCATTTACTATAGAGAAAATAGGCCAAGTGTGGTGGCTCACGCCTGTAATCCCAACACTTTGGGAGGCCGAGGCGGGCAGACCACCTGAGGTCGGGAGCTCAAGACCAGCCTGGCCAACATGGAGAAACCCCATCTCTACTAAAAATACAAAATTAGCCGGGTGTGGTGGCGCGTGCCTGTAATCCCAGCTACTCGGGAGGCTGAGGTAGGAGAATCTTTTGAACCTGGGAGGTGGAGGTTGCAGTAAGCCGAGATCACACCATTGCACTCTAGCCTGGGCAACAAGAGTGAAACTCCATCTCAAAAAAAAAAAAAAAAAAAAGAGAGAAAACAGTATTGCAAAAGCAAAAAGCACAGAAGTGAGAATGTCGTTTCAGTCGTTGCCCAAGAAATGATAAATAATGCAGTACTCCAACCCAAATAATGAGTAGGAGTCCCAAGGGTGAATAGACTCAACAGTGAACTAGAGGTATGTTGGGAAGGGCCTCAAATAACAGTCTAAAAGTGGTACAATTCAGCCACTGAACATTTTTCGTTCAGGCAGTAGCATGATCAGAGTTATAATCTTTGAAATTGCCCTGACCACAATCTATAGCATGATCTGTTGGCAAACAGTTTGGATTCAAGTGAATGGTTAGAGGAGACTATTGGGGTAGACATGAGCAAAGGACTAGGGCATGGGTGAGGCAGTAGCAGTGGGAATATAAAAGTAGGGATGTGAGAGATTTTGTGCTAGTGATTTAGTTAATATCTAGGATGAGGTAGAAGCAGAAATTTAAAATTATGCTATCATGATTTTTTAGCCCGGAAGTAGGAAATTCAGAAGATGAAGTTTGTAAAGGATGATAATGTGTGCGTTTTATGTTGAGTTTGCAATGTTGGTTTGAAAACCAAACAAATAATTGTAAATGTTCTGGCAGTTGATGGTTGGCTCCAAAGCTCAAGAGGATAATATGGTAGAGGAAGACTTGTTAGACGTAGAAGTGACATTCGATACACTGGGTGTGGAAGACAAGGCATAATAACCCATTCTGTCACTTATCTATTCAAGGTTTATTGAACTATTATGTGACAAGCCTAATATAATAAAACCTTTTTTTATGAGCAATTAATTTCTTCTAAAACAAACTTTGAATATCACAAAATCACTGTAAAAATATACCAGGCAGGTATTTAAACCTATTTCTTAATTATCTCATGTCAGATAAGTGAATGTATTTACCTGCATTGTCCTTGAATGAAGTCTTTAGCTTTTAATAGTCAACCTATCAAAATGTTTTCTGGGTGAAAGAAAGAAATTTGGCAAACAAAATATCCTTTGTTGTATTGCAGGTTAAAGCTCGAGCTACTACTCGGGAGGTAATGGCCACTTATACTATTGAGGACATAGTTATTGAACTTATAATACAACTGCCTTCAAATTATCCACTGGGTTCAATAACAGTAGAAAGTGGGAAAAGAGTAGGAGTAGCTGTTCAGCAGTGGCGGAACTGGATGCTGCAGTTAAGCACTTACCTCACCCATCAGGTAAGTTTCTGTTTACACATTTGGCTTTACAAACTTGAAAAAGATGATCTATTTAAAAGGGCATTCAGACATAAAATACATCTTTTCTGCTTAAGATAAAAGTAGATACTAAACTTCCTTGGATAAATACAGATATATGCCTAAATGGATTAAACCTGCCTTTCTGTTTTAATTGTTAAGGTTCTGTAATTTATTTTCTGGTGTTTGAGAGGGATTGACTTTATTTCATTAACACTGTAGAAGATGTAGAACAGTACATGGTATTAACGAAATTGTTTCGGAGAGGATCTTTTGAAAGATACTGGACAGATGAATGCCTTCCGAGCTACTTTCACTTTTATTCTTACATTTCAACTCCTCTTTGGTTAGAGAAGTCCCAGGACTCTCAAAGACCTTTGACCTCTAAACACATTTTAAATCTTCAATTCTGTTTGTACACTGTGTATCTCAGGCATTCTACAATAAAGAAAAACTTTTTTTTTTTTTTTTTTTAGAGTTTTTGCTCTTGTTGCCCAGGCTGAAGTGCAATGGCATGATCTCAGCTCACTGCAACCTCTGACTCCCGGTTCAAGTGATTCTGCTGCCTCAGCTTCCAGAGTAGCTGGGATTACAGGCACCCGCCACCACACCTGGCTAATTGTTTGTATTTTTAGTAGAGATAGGGTTTCACTATGTTGGCCATGGTGGTCAACGAACTCCTGACCTCAAGTGATCTACCCATCTTGGCCTCCCAAAGTGCTGGGATTACAGGCTTGAGCTACGGCTCCCAGCCAAGAAAACCTATTTTAAAACAAATATGCTCATCAGTATTGTAGAGCTGGAACAAATCATTTGAGATAATTTCATTTTCAGTTAAACATTAGAACTAACCTAAATGATTTAATTATAAAGAGAGTTTTATCAAGCAATAAGCTTAGACTATAACACTTTAAATATTGGTCCAGAAGCCTTTAAAGTATGTCTTTAATGGAGAAAAATTGTATCTGGTTCCAAAAACTTGGGAGGTTATTTTAAAAACCAACATTCATAAAAGTTAGGAGACATGAACATAGCCAAGCAGATTCTCTTCTTTCAGAATTGTAATTCAACTTTAAAATTTGATAAAAATAAAATTGGTGGTCATCAGTGTGTAGTGACTTATTTTTCTTCTTGTTAACAGAATGGAAGTATTATGGAAGGCTTAGCTTTGTGGAAAAATAATGTAGACAAACGTTTTGAGGGGGTTGAAGATTGCATGATCTGTTTCTCAGTCATTCACGGTTTCAACTATTCCCTTCCCAAAAAAGCCTGTAGAACATGCAAGAAAAAATTCCATTCAGCCTGCTTGGTAAGTCTAAAGAGAAATTAACTTACTTATATTTTATGTATTTTATACACATAAACACACACACACACACACACACGCACACACACACACATACACAATGTCTAACTTTGGAAGAGAAAATCTATGTTAAACTTAATTGTAGCTAATGGGAGATATATTAAAAAGTTATTTTTTTAAATCTGCAAAAGATAATTAGCAGTTTACCAAGACTGGTAGAATCAAGGCCCTCTAATAAATGGGTATTTCCAGTGACCTTTTACCACTCAAGAAGTAGAAGGTCTTCTGAGATCTAGACCATGAAGGAGACTACAGGAGTCGGTACTGGAAGCCATCTGGCATCAGAGCCCTGTGCTCTTTTTAAACATACTGAAAAAGAAGTTGCCATTTGTTCATTTGTTTCACAGGAGATTTCTTATATCTTAGTGATTGTGTGCATGAGCCTAAGTAGAAAGAACTTAGTGTAGCCATTGGAAGTAATACTCATTTGTGTTGATTTTGGAGATACAGAAAGAGCAAAAATTTTATTATTCTTCATTTTTCACTTCATCATTTGAAGATTACTTTAGATGTATATGTGCTTTATGATGTATGTAAGAAGAGAACTTTAGAAGTTCTTTTAGTATTTAAAAGCTTTTCTTTTTCAGTACAAATGGTTTACATCTAGCAACAAATCCACTTGTCCACTGTGTCGTGAGACGTTTTTCTGAGGTTTTTTTTCATTGGAAGGGACCCCTGAAGTACATCAAGCAAAGGCATTGGATTTGGATCCATCTGAAAGTGTGCATGTGGGGAAGCCAGTGAGCATTACTTTTAAATAGGACCTTCTCTGGAAAATTATTTTGGTTAATGTAATAATCCTAAAATCAGGTTTACTTAACTTTAGATTGCTTTGTAGATATTTGGAAACTTTCTTTTACAAAAGAATATTACACATTTGAGAGAAAACATTTCTATTAATGGTTTAATCTCTTTGTATATTTAAAAATAAATATGAAAAACCCCTAAATTACAGAATTGGAATTTGTGAAAAGATTGCACAACTATATTATTGGTAAACCCATTCCGTTTGTTGATCTGTGTTTTAGAATAGTCCAAGTGAAGCAAAACGAACTGAGAGAGCTGATTTACATCTATAGATATTTTAAGCCTTATTTATTAGTTATGACAATAAGTTAGTATTCTAATATTTGTAGATTATTTTAATGATAAAAATGACACTAAGCTATTAATATGGCTTGTCTTAAGATATCTGGAGACATGCTCTGAAACCCTATATAAAAGAGTTTAAACAACTTTAAGGTGCCTCCATTTATCAAGGGTTATGAAACTCAAAATTAAATTCTTGATGCTGACCTTTTTGCTTGTGGGAGAATTATTTCTACATATTAGTGAAATTTGAATTGTAAACTTGTCAGTGAATTTATTACTCTGAGCGAGTCTCTAGAGGGTGAGAATTTGAGAGAAATAGTAATTTGATTATTTCATTCGTGAAGCAGAGTGGTAGTTATCCTTCTATTGAGAGGGAAGAAACAAATGAGTATTACTGAAACTTAAAGATCAGTGGAAAAAAAACATTTAAAAATGTTGTAGGAGACTTTCAATTTTGGAAGTAAACTTAGCTATTCTTACCAGCCAAAGTTATACTAAATAAGAGACTTTGGGGGAGCAAATGTTTTTCAGCCTTCAGAAATGAAAGTTAAGGATTTTAGCACTAAGTAAAATTCAGTATAATAGGCTGAAGTGTAGTAAGTGAAAACCTGCCTTTTGCCACTCTTAAAAATTGTGCCCAAAATATAAAAGTGTGGAAGTTTAGAACTTGGAATAATTTTATTGCAGTCTTCCATTACATGGAAATAGCATATCTAATATCTAGGTTACTTGAGAGACCAGCTAATCATCTCTGTTGCACATGTTTAATTGGCAAAAAGCAATTCATGATAAATAAAATTACTGCTTTCCATCTACTGGGTAAAATGACTTTTGAAATAGTATGAATGTGGTCAGAGGATTATAGTTGAGAGTGAAGTACTATGTATGAGTTATAGATCTCTCGAATTATATTTATAGATGCAGTGTCCTGCCCAGTTTTGTTTGCCGCCTACATTTTTCTGTAAAATATTTATTGTCGTCTAGCCTTGAGACTCTGAGGGTCAGTAAGTGAAGTACAGATAGCAAAATTTTACTACCTCGTTAACCCTTTTCTTAAAATATTCTCTATCTTTCTATGTCTCTCTCTGACATAGTAATCCCAAAGGATTGTGTTACTCCCCGTGAAAGTTACTACTTTTCCTTTAAAAATGGTTTTATAATAAGACTGTTTAAAACCTTTCCAGTATTGGTACATCTTGGATTCTGGCCCAAACCCCAAGCAGAAAAGAAAATGGAATAGTGGAGCATTGTTTTTCCACGTTAGTATTAGGGCATCAGATTCTTGGTGAAACACTATAATTAAGTAGTTATAATTAAATAACTGTTCTTCATACTTAGGACTCTTAATACATTTCTTTAAGACT
This sequence comes from Hylobates moloch, assembly GCF_009828535.3. NCBI lineage: Eukaryota > Metazoa > Chordata > Mammalia > Primates > Hylobatidae > Hylobates > Hylobates moloch. Next base: position 17,082,217 of record NW_026652289.1, read on the forward strand.
TGTAAGTATAATTGTAAAGCTTGTTAACTGTTTATATACTAAAGAAAAAGCTTTACAAAATAAGACTGAAATTCAGAATACCACATTAAAGTTTTATCTGTACAGCGTTGACAACTCTAACAAAAAGGATTACAGCCCTTAAAATTTTAGCTTAAGGACATTTTAAAATTGCATGAGATTGGCAAAATTATTAATTTAAAGCCCCAAAGTAAATTGCAAATTTTAAAATTTATTTTTGACTCTTTTATCACATGCTCCAATGTATGTACATAAGTTTCTGTGGCTTCAATAATATGTTGTTATTTGATACATTTTTGTGGTGCGAGTAATTAATGTTATTATTTGATTGTTATACCATATGTGCCCATTAAAATTCTTTTTAATTAAAAATATTTCAAATATACAGAAAAATAATAATATAAATGCCCTTGTACCCTTCACATACTATTTTGCCATATTTGCTTCTGATTTTTAAATAAATAAAATGTTACTCTTTTGTACTTCTCCCTGGCGCCATTCTCCTCCTTCTTTCCCTAGAGCTAACGTACTATTCTGAAGTTGGTGTGACTCCTTCCTGTTTAAGATTTTATACTTTACCATATGTTTTTATCCAGAAACAATGTATAATAGTTAACAAAAAATATGTTAATGATGCTTTATGTAATCTTTTGTAACCTGATTTTCCACTTAACATAATGCTGTTTAGTGTCATATCAGTTTACTTAACCAATTCCCTTACTAAAGGTTGTTTAAATTGTTATTTTTTTGCCATTTTGAACAGTGCTGCAAGTGTACATTCTTGATTATGTCACCTCATGCAGATGTGCTAGATATTCTGGACGTATGTCTAAAAATGGAATTTCAGCCCGGCACGGTGGCTCACGCCTGTAATCCCAGCACTTTAGGAGGCCAATGTGGGAGGATCACCTGAGGTCAGGAGTTCGAGACCAGCCTGGCCAATATGGTGAAACCCCGTCTCTACTAAAAGTAAAAAAAAAATTAGCCAGGCATGGTGGTGTGCACCTGTAATCCCAGCTACTTAGGGAGGTTGGGGCAGGAGAATTGCTTGAACCCGGGAAGTGGAGGTTGCAGTGAGCCCAGATTGTGGCACTGCACTCCAGCTTGGGCAACAGAGCAAGCAAGACTCAGTCTGAAAAATATATATATATAAAATAAAAATGGAATTTCAGGTAGTAAGATGTGTATACTCTGTCACTTTAGATGTTATCAAATTGCCCTCCAAAGTGATATGCAAGTTTGCTCTCCCAACTGCAGTTTAAGAGAATTCTGGTTTTCCTATCTTGTCACCAACACTTAGTCTCATCAGAATTTTTAAGTTCTGCAGTCTGAAAGCTATGAGATAGTAGCTCTTTGTTTTAACTTATATTTCCTTAAGAAGCCTAGCTTCATTTCATATATTTATTGGTTGTTATTTGACAGATTTTTTTCCATAATCTATGCCTATTTTTCTGCTAGGTTACTTGTATTCTTACTGATCATAATGCTTTAGCTCATAGGACTTCTATTATGTGGCTTGTCTTTAACCTTTTCTGTGACTATCTTTAATCTCACAGAATTTTTCGGTTAAATTTAATCAGACCTTTTTTTTTTCTTTTATGATTGAGCCTTTTTTATGTTAGGTTTTAAAATTTTGTTATTTAACTGAGGTTTAAAAAATTCGGTTATATTTTGTCAAAAGTTTTAAATTTCAAAATGTGCCTAATTTACCTGGCATTAATGTTTTTTTAATTTTACTTTAAGTTCTGGGATACATGTGCAGATGTGCAGGTTCATTACATAGGCATACATGTGCCATGGTGGTTTGCTGTACCTGTCTACCCGTCATCTAGGTTTTAAGCCCCACATGCATTAGGTATTCGTCCTAATGCTGTCCCTCCCCTTGCCCCCCACCCCCCAACAGGCCCCAGTGTGTGATGTTCCCCTCCCTGTGTCCATGTCTTCTCATTGTTCAACTCCCACTTATGAGTGAGAACATGTGGTGTTTGGTTTTCTGTTCCTGTGTTAGTTTGCTGAGAATGATGGCTTCCAGCTTCATCCATGTCCCTGCAAAGGACACGAACTCATTCTTTTTTATGGCTGCATTGTATTCCATGGTGTATATGTGCCACATTTTCTTTATCCAGTCTATCATTGATGGGCATTAGGGTTGGTTCCAAGTCTTTGCTATTGTAAATAGTGCTGCAATAAACATACATGTGCATGTGTCTTTATAATAGAGTGATTTGTAATCCTTTGGGTATATACCAAGTAATGGGATTGCTGGGTCAAATGGTATTTCGGGTTCTACATCCTTGAGGAATTGCCACACTGTTTTCCACAGTGGTTGAGCTAATTTACATTCCCACCAACAGTGTAAAAGTGTTCCTATTTCTCCACAGCCTTGCTAGCCTCTATTGTTTCTTGACTTTTTACTAATTGCCATCTGACTGGCATGAGATGGTATCTCATTGTGGTTTTGATTTGCATTTCTTTTTTTTTTTATTACACTTTAGGTTTTAGGGTACATGTACACAATGTGCAGGTTTGTTACATATGTATCCATGTGCCATGTTGTTTTGCTGCACCCATTAACTTGTCATTTAGCATTAGGTATATCTCCTAATGCTGTCCCTCCCCCCACCCCACAACAGTCCCCAGAGTGTGATGTTCCCCGTCCTGTGTCCATGAGTTCTCATTGTTCAATTCCCACCTATGAGTGAGAACATGCGGTGTTTGGTTTTTTGTCCTTGCGATAGTTTACTGAGAATGATGTTTTCCAGTTTCATCCATGTCCCTACAAAGGACGTGAACTCATCATTTTTTATGGCTGCATAGTATTCCATGGTGTATATGTGCCACATTTTCTTAATCCAGTCTATCGTTGTTGGACATTTGGGTTGGTTCCAAGTCTTTGCTATTGTGAATAGTGCCGCAATAAACATACGTGTGCATGTGTCTTTATAGCAGCATGATTTATAGCCCTTTGGGTATATACCCAGTAGTGGGATGGCTGGGTCAAATGGTATTTCTAGTTCTAGATTTGCATTTCTCTAATGATCAGTGATGAGCTTTTTTTCAAATGTTTTTTGGCCACATAAATGTCTTCTTTTGAGAAGTGTCTGTTCGTATCCTTTGCCCACTTTTTGATGGGATTGTTTTTTCTTGTAAATGTAAGTTCCTTATAGATTCTAGATATTGGAGCTTTGTCAGATGGGTAGATTGCAAAAATTTTCTTCCATTCTGTAGGTTGCCTGTTAACTCTGATGACAGTTTCTTTTGCATGCAGAAGCTCTTTGATTTAACTAGATCCTGTTTGTCAATTTTGGCTTTTGTTGCCGTTGCTTTTGGTGTTTTCGTCATGTAGTCTTTGCGCATGCCTATGTCCTGAATGGTATTCCTAGGTTTTCTTCTAGGGTTTTTATGGTTTTGGGTTTTACATTTAAATCTTTAATCTATCTTGAGTTAATTTTTGTATAAGGTGTAAGGAAGGGATCCAGTTTCAGTTTTCTGCATGTGGCTAGCCAATTCTCCCAGCACTATTTATTAAATAGGGAATCATTTACCCATTGCTTGTTTTTGTCCTGTTTGTCAAAGATCAGATGGTTATAGATGTGTGGTGTTATTTCTGAGGTCTCTGTTCTGTTCCACTGAAGACCACAATTTTCTAAAGTATGCCTTTAAAGTGTACAATCATTTCTATCCAGTGTGATAATTTTTCTTTTTAATTGTAACATTTAGTTCATTTATATAATGTAATTACTATGATAGTTTATAATTCGTTTTCTAATTTTTCCATCTGTTTTGTATTCCATTTCTCTTTTTTATTTCTATTTTCCCCTCCTATTAGTTTTTCTTTCACATCATAAAGTATATTATCTAAGGTTATCCTAGAGATTCCAACATTAATACCTGACTTATCAACATCTCATATAAATTCTTTTTGTCACTTCCTGGAAAATTCAAAGTACACACCCTTAATCCCAGCACTTTGGGAGACCGAGGCAGGAGGATCACTTGAGCTCAAGAGTTCAAGACCAAGTTGGGCAATGTGGCGAAACCCCATCTCTACAAAAGAAAATACAAAAATTAGCCAGGCATGGTGGTGTGCACCCGTAGTCCCAGCTACTTGGGAGGCTGAGATGGGAGGATTGCTTGAGTCTGGGAGGTCAAGGCTGCAGTGAGATGGAATCATGCCACTGCACTCCAGCCTGGGTGACAGTGGGAGACCCTGTCTCCAAAACAAAAACTTCAAGGACCTTAGAATAACTTCAGTACTATTATTATTGTTATTATTATCATATTTTGTGATCAAGTCTCACTCTGTCACCCAGGCTGGAGTGCAGTGGGGTGAACTTGGCTCACTGCAACCTCCACTTCCCAGGTTCAAGTGATTCTCTTGCCTCAGCCTCCCAAGTACCTGGGATTACAGGCGTGTGCTACCATGCCCGGCTAAATTTTGTATTTTTAGTAGAGACAGGGTTTCGCCATGTGGCCAGGCTGGTCTTGAACTCCTGACCTCAAGTGATCCTCCTGCCTTGGCCTCCGAAAGTTCTGGGATTACAGGCATGAACCATGATGCCCGCCCCAGTGCTATTATTTTTTATACTATTGTTTAAACGCCACAGGACATTATTATTGTTTTATGAATCTATATATCATTTATATTTTTCTTCACATTTACCCTTTGTATATTTCTTCATTCCATTTTGCATCTGGTAATTCTTTCATCATCTTGGCAGTATTACTTCTTTGTCTTTTGGAGTTCTACTGTTTCTGTTGCAAAGTCATCTGCGAGTCTTATTCCTTTTAAAACAATGTGTACCCTACCCCACTCTGCCTCCAGCTGCTTTTATTTTCCCTTTGTTTTGGGTTTTAAACAGTTTTACTATGATATCTCTAGGTGAATCTGTGATTTGGTGTCTTTCATTATTTTTGGAAAATTCTCAGGCATAATCTCTTCTTTTATCACTTTTGCCCCAATTGTCTCTTTCCTCGCCTACTCAGTTAGGGCTTTTCACCTTTAGCCATACATGTGTTAGATTCTTTTCTGTTTTGTTTTATTCGTTTTTTCTCTTCATGCTCATTCTGGATTTTCATCAACCTATTTTGTAATTCACTGAACTTCTCTTCAGCTATGTCTAAGCTGTCATTTAACTCATTTACTGCATTCTTAATTTCAGTTCTATTATTTTTAATTTCTACAAGTTCCATTTAATTATTTTTACTGATTTGGACCCTCTGCTGAAATTCATCATCTTGTATATTTTCTAGAGAAAAAATATTAATTACAGTTACTTAGAAGTAATTTGGAAGCCCATGCTTGATAATTCTTAATTCAGTTTCCACGTTTCTATTTTCAGTCATTTGGTCTTATCTTTTAGTATGGTCAATAGTTTTTGTCTGAATGCCTGACATGTGAATGAAAAATTATTGAGTTGATGACATTAACTCTTGATACTATCTTTTTTTCACAGACAGTTTACTTTTTGCTTCTAGCAAACAGTTTGGATAAGAGCAGATCAGTGTGGCCATTAGCTGATTAAACAGCTGAGCTTTAGTCCTTTTGAGAGTTGATATATTTACTTTTCATTCAAGGTTCTTTCACCTTGATTGATCCTGAACTTGTTTTTGTATTCCCAGACATGTAAGACAGCCTAAAATTCTGCTCACCTTTTCAACCTCTGGGCTTCTGTTTTCTGCTGATTATTTCCCACTATTTAGCTTCTTAGCCTTAGGCTACTGCTTATGAATTGGCAGTTGCCTCAAGGGGAAAACAGGTGCTAAATGTCATTCTCACCTTTGCACTTCCCTTTTGGACATGGTCTTGACCCTTCAATTTCTTACTGCCTTGGTGGCTCTCTAGTTTAAGCGGATATCCTCATCTATGTTTCCATATCTGTAAGTATATCTAATTTTTTAGTAGAGTCACTGGCCTGATAAAAGTATATTCTAGCCAAAATAAGAGAAGTCCCCACAATTTGTTTAATGACAAAAGCTTCACTAGAGAGAAGCAGTTACCTAGGTAAGTCTTAGAATGTCAATTCCATTCTTTCTCTTTGCTTTTTATGGATAATTTATAACCTTTATAGCAATCATATATGCACATACAATGTTTTGGTATCCCTGCTTGAGCACTTTTGGAAAACCTTTACCGTCTGTGCCTTAAATCCATGTAGAGCTTGTGAACACAAAATATCTGAGACAGGTCTCAGTCAATTTAGGAAGTTTATTTTGCCAAAGTTAAGGATGTGCCCATGGCACAGCCTCAGGAAGTCCTGAGACACGTGCCCAAGGTGTTTGGGGGTACAGTTTGCTTTTATACATTTTAGGGAGACATGAGACATCTATGTGTAAGATGTACATTAGTTCAGTCCGGTAAGTCAGGACAACTCGAAGTGGCCCCGTTAGAAGTAGGTAAGAGGCAAAAGGTTGCATTCTTTTAAGTCGTAGATCAGCCTTCCACTGAATACACAATTTAGTCTGGTTCAGTGGATCTGCATTTTCACAGAAACAATAGGAAAGAGGAAGCAATCAGATATGCATTTGTTTCAGGTGAGCCTCAGAGGGATGACTTTGAATAGAAGGGGAGGCAGGTTTGCCCTAAGCAGCTCCCAGCTTGACTTTTCCCTTTAGCTTAGTGATTTTGGGGTCCCTAGATTTATTTTACTTTCACAAGCTTTTATATGCATTCATCAACTCAAGCTTAGCTGGACAGAGGCTGGGATGTGAAAGCACTGGTTAAGTCAGCTGCAGATCGCACATGCCCTTTCTATCTGATCTCTTCAAACCAGGATACCATCTGGCTTGGTTCAGAAACTTTCACTGTATACTTTAGTTTGAATTTAACTTTTTTTTTTTAACCTTGGATACTTTGGCAGACTTTATGACTATTTTAATTCACAAAAGAGACTCACCTTAAGAGACATTATAATATTCAATTTATTGCAGGGTAAAAAAACATAAACAAGTCAATCCGTGGGCCAAAGTTTCTCTTTGGCCAAATCCTCACCATTGTCTTTATTGTTAAGACTAGGACACCATTTAAAAGGGCTTCCTGACTAAGTAATGATTGCCTTTCACTTCACTGTATACCCCTCCACTCTCCAGATAAGTTCATCAGTTTAACTTCAGCCAATATGCACAGGTGAATGCACCTTAATTCATTAGCAGAAATACTAATTAATATACATTTATTCTTAAATCCTAGATGTAGTACGTACCCTTCTATCTAAAACAGGGGTTAGCACAATAGTGCACACCAAGACATTTCAAGAGGTACTTGTGCAAGGAGAATTTTAATCCATTTTCATTTCCTCCACTTCCTCGGTACTCTTTCCAAAATTTGATCTTCCCATTTATATACCTGTCTCAGACTGATTCTCTTTTCCCACCTGCCCCTTTCACATATGTCCTTTTTTAAAAGCAAGGCATAATTTTCACCCATCTTTCTCAGTTTCACCATTGTCAAGGTGGGAAATGCAAAACAAAAAAAACCCTTCAAGTCTATACAGGTCATTTGAAAATGTGTTGAGAAAGAGACTGCAATAATGGCTAACCCTTTTTTGCAACTCACTGGTTTTCAGTTATTTGCTTTCAATAAAATTAAAAGCCTAGGCAGGCTGTCAGCCATTAAATCATTAAAATTTATTTCATTTTTGATGTATTACTAAAAAAATTGATGGATGCAATGGCACTGAGTGACAAAGAATTGAATTATTATAAATCTCCATTCTCTGGATAAAAAAAATGTTCTTCTACACAGTGGAGTACTATTCAGCCATAAAAAATGAGATTCCGTCATTTGCAACAACATGGATGGAACTGGACGTTATTATGCTAAGTGAAATAAGCCAGGCACATAGGAAGGCAAATATTGCATGTTCTCACTTATTTGTGGGATCTAAAAATCAAAACAATGGAACTCATGGACATAGGGAGTAGAAGGATGGTAACGGAGACTGAGAAGGGTAATGGCACGGGGCGGGGTGAGGGGTGGAGGTGGGGATGATTAATGGGTACAAAAAAATAGAATGAATAAAACCTAGTATTTGATAGCACAAGGTGACTATAGTCAATAATAATTTAACTGTACAAGTTAAAATAACTAGAGGAATATAATTATATTGTTTGTAACAAAGGATAAATGCTTGTGGGGATGGATACCCCATTTTACATGATGTGATTATTACACATTGCTTGCCTGTATCAAAACATCTCATGTACCCCATAAATATATACATCCATGTACCCATGAAAATTAAAAGTTAAAACAAAAACAGAACAAAACTACATTCTCATCTATTTGTTTTACATTAAAAGTGATCTCATCTATAGATAGGAAAAATGGGAATATAATTTATGTTGACTGCTATGTCATTCTAGTTATAAGTAATATATACCCACAGAAAGATGAACTAAAAAAAAAAAAAAACTACAAATTGGTCTTGATTCTCAGATGAATTTCCAGGAAGATTTTTAATGTTTTATGTTTAATACTTATGTGTAAAAATATTCATGTTTGTGATATTATCTACTGTGTTCTAATAGTTATTGTAATAATTTAGAAAAAAGTTATTTTTAATACTTATAGCCTTTTAGTCATGGGAAATTTTTTTAATTTCAATTTATATTCGTTGCAGAGAAGTACCTTAGGAGATAAATATTTTAAGCAGTAAAATATACTATAATTCTGTGAGAAAGCAAAATATAAACAAAGATCCAGTGAATGATGTTTAATGTCTCACTGTTGAAGAGCTTGTTTATGTATTATGTTGATAATGGTGGGAATCAAATTGCTATGGTACTTAGATTCTATTAGGTACATTTAAAAGAATGACATAAAAGTTTTTATTTTTGAAAATGTAAGTATTTACAGTATACCACTGGAAATTATCTTATTTGCACTTACTTAAATTTATGATGATAAATGTTAGTTACCAACTTAAAAATACGTGAAAGTGTACATTCTTAAGTTTTATTTAGAGGTATGTAGGTGATAAAGTTTGAAGATACTCTTCTGGCAAATATGGTAAGTGAAAGTTTAGCAGGTTCCCAGACCAGAGTTAAACACACCAGCAGATCTTTATTGACCATCTTATAGAAATTTAAAAATATCTTTCAACTTTAGATTTGGTGTTAGGGAATCTGTCATGAATAGCATCTCACACTGTCTTGCAGGTGAGCCAACCAAGTCCTAATGCTAGAAATGTTGAAAAAACTGCCTAACTCCTTGGGTGACATCTTTCAGAGACTCTATTGCTAGGAATCTAGCCACTCCTGAAAAAAAGGGAGAAATGAAATAGAAATTCTATGTAATCAAAGCCTAATTCTTCCTTAGTAATAGAACTGACAGCTTTTACAAAGTGAAAAGTTTATATTTTCTATCATGGAAAGAATGTATTATTAAAAGTGGTTTTGTAGCTGTTTGTCACAAGATTATAATTAAGTAATTACATTTTTGGAAAGCACTTCCCTTCATTTAACATCCCCTTATCCCAATACATACTCCCTCTCATGCCTGCATAACATGAGCTTTGTCATAGTCTGCTTGACAGTAGTTTTGAATACAGTGCCTATGAATTTCACATCTTACTTTGTTTTCTTGTCTTAGCTGGGAAGACTTTTTTTTTTTTTTGAGACAGAGTCTCGCTCTGTCGCCCAGGCTGGAATGCAGTGGCAGAATCTCGGCTCACTGCAAGCTCCGCCTCCCAGGTTCACGCCATTCTCCTGCCTCAGCCTCTCCGAGTAGCTGGGACTACAGGTGCCCGCCACCACGCCCGGCTAATTTTTTGTATTTTTAGTAGAGACGGGGTTTCATCATGGTCTCGATCTCCTGACCTTGTGATCCGCCCGCCTTGGCCTCCCAAAGTGCTGGGATTACAAGCGTGAGCCACCGCGCCCAGCCGCTGGGAAGACTTCTTAGTAAGCAGTTACCTTTGTCTTTTGATTGACTTTAAAATGGAATATTTTAAGTCATTAAATGTGATGTACCCCAGCTTTGAGCTACTTCCACTATATTAGGTTAGGAAGTTTCTATTTGCTTATATTTTTAAGTCCTGAGTGGATGATGAGTTTTATAAAATGCTTTTCCTACATCTATTAAGATGGTAAGTGTTTCCCCCCTCCTCTCCTTCTCTCTATTATGGTGGATCACATAATTTTGAACCATCCTTGCATTCTGGGATAAACCCAAATTGGTCATGATCAGTAGTATTACTAATAATATACTTGTAGATTTAAAATATTTTATTTTTCAAATTTTGAATCTTCATTTACAAATTTTAATTTTTCTTGTTCTCTATATTCATAAGTGAGATTAATTTTCAATTCATAATTTTTTTGTCATTTTGTTTTTGGTTTTTGAAATAAATGTCTACATGTACTTCATGTGGTTATTGTTTTCTCCCTTCCGTACTCTCTTCTTTGGAAATGAACCACTAAGTCCATCTCACACTCAAGTGCTAGAGAAGTAGACTTCACTTTTTGGACAGAGAGGTGTCAAAGAATGTGTGGACATGCTTAAAATCCCCACAATGCAGGTAATGCATGTACAGATTATATGCTAAATACAGTGTTCTTTCTAACTTAAGAAAGCTATGATGCCAAAATGAATTTGAAATTGATTGTGATGTCTATATAATTTATGATTTTATCCAAAGTCTGATACTCTATCAAAATAGCTTTGTAGTTATCAATTTACATACAGATATACTAACGGAGCTATAGAACACTTAAAACAAGCTGCACTCTAGCCTGGGCAACAGGGTGAGACTCTGTTTTAAAAAAAAAATCTGGTCGGGTGTGGTGGCATGTGCCTGTAGTTCCAGCTACCCAGGAGGCTAAGGCAGGAGGACAGCTTGAGCCCAGGAGATCGAGGCTATAGTGTGCTATAATAGTGCCTGTGAATAGCCACTGCACTCCAACCTGAGCAACACAGCAAGATTCCATCTCTTAAAAAAAAAAAAAAAAAAAAAAGACATCTGACCACATTGATCCTAAAGTCCACTGGTCATGCCTTTTTTCGGGTGTCTGACAATATAGCTCTCCTTTTCAGAGCAGGGGGATCCGGGGCTGTTTGGCTCCTTTACAGCACAGCTTTAATTGTCTTTTTTCTTCCTTCATTCATCTGCATTTGGGTTTACACCTCTTGCCATCAGGAGTGTCCAGTAGCTTTGGTACTGCCACAGATAATATGGTGTCAGAATAGGCAGAAAAGAAGCACCCCTTCCTCAGTCATCAATGGACAAGGACAGCACCCTTTTTGGGGACTCTTGAATCACTGTGACTGGGTCCATTGCCATCACTGGGTGACACGCAGATGATACTTTTAGCTTGAGAAGTGGTAACATCAATGAACTGGCACATGCTCAATATGAAGGAGGAAAATAAAAAATATATAAAAGAAGGAATGGGCCTGTGATGTAAATTAAAATTATAGCTTACATTTTAAGTTCTCATTAAATTATCTTTTTAACCATCAGTATTAGGCTAGGTGATCTCTAAGTTCTCTTCTAGTTTTACAATTTCTCTTTATTTTAGGCCAGGCGCGGTGGTTCATGCCTGTAATCCCTACTTTGGTAGGCCTAGGTGGGCGGATCACTTGAGGTCAGGAGCGCAAGACCAGCCTGGCCAACATGGTGAAACCCCATCTCTACTAAAAATACAAAGAAAAAAAAATTAGCCCCGTGTGGTGGCGCACGCCTGTAATTCCAGCTACTCGTGTGGCTAAGGCAGGAGAATCATTTGAACTCAGAGGTTGCAGTGGGCCGAGTTCACGCCACTGCACTCCATCCAGCCTGGGTGACAGAGTGAGACGACTCCAAGTCAAAAAGCAAAACAAAACAAAAACAAACACTTCCTCTATTTTATTCCAGCTCTAAAGTTCTGGTATTTCTGTATCAAATATTGCTTTATAAATCAAACTATAAAGTCTTTGGAAACCATAGCTGTGCCTCAGACATGCCTTCACCTCCCATAGAATCTATGTTTATACACAGAAGGTTTTGTCATACACAGAGTAAACACTGACACACTGATTGATCGCTCAGTATTTTAGTCTCTGGATTTCTCCATATTCACTTAATTATTTCAATAATTGACATTACCCACAACCAACCAAAGGTGATACTTCTGGCAAATGGAAGTATGAGGGTGCTAGTTCTTACTGACATTCATTTACCCTTTTACATATAAACCATTCATTTATCCTCTTCATTTGTTCAGCACTGGCAGTTCCATCTATTTTACATGACTTTTTGCAGTTATTATACCTGTTCATAATTATTTCTGGCATATGTTGCTTAATGATGGAGATACGTTCTGAGAAATGTGACATTAGACCATTTTGTCATTGTGCAAATATCATAGAGTATACTTACACAAACATTGATGGTATAGGTATACATATATATTTAATTTATACATATTTTTCATATGGAAAACCAAATGTCTCAGAACCTTAACTGAATTATCGGTCATTTCCCCTACTTCATCTGCAGTGCCAATATCAAGTGTTACCTATCAGATTTCTATTTATGTTCCATTATAATCTTATGGGACCACTGTCTTACATGCGGTCATTGTTGGCTGAAACATCATTATTCGGCACATGACTGTACTTGTGTTAAATAATTGTTTTGGCTATAAGACTTGGCACAGAGGAATTTCTGGGGAATAATAATCAACTGCAAGAAATTGGTTACCCAAAACAAGCTGGTCATTAATTTTGTTGAAATGTCAAAAGCTCATATCTGAAAAGGGTGGGCAAAATAAGCAAATAGGTAACTTTTAATAGGTAGTACACTTTTACTGCTGCTCACATGAAGACGTTAATAAATGTTCCCAATCCAACTAAAATAGCTTCTTAGCATTCCATCCAATAGAGCCAGGAATCTTTATTAGCTTCTGAGAAGCTCTTGCATCCAGAAACTATTTGAAGTGTTTCCACCTGACTTAGGATTTATTAGGTTTTTTAGTTTAGTTTTTTGTGTTAGTTTTTGGGGGGTTTTGGGATTTTGGTTTTTAGGTTTGTTTGGTTTTTGTTTTTGTTTTGGTGTCACATAAGTATTTCAATGTTGCACAACGTTATGGATTAGAAAGGGAATTTGCAACAGATGATTCAAGTTATGGTCTTGGTAATTCCAGACGGAAGCTATTGACCTTGAAGAACTCACTGACCCCCTGGTACTTTTTGGGAAAATAGGAATAATAACCTTCCACTCCAGAAAAATATTATAAACTCTGATGACATGAAGAATGTTTACATATTTGTCTTCCTTGGAATACACCCTGTAAAGGCATAATGTTATTTCTAAAAGCTGTATTTTCAGAGGCAAAGTCTTGCACTTATGTTACCAATTAAGTCTCTGAGGATAATTAAGTTTATTACAGATATACTGGTAGAGACAAAGGCCACTAAGATTCTAGTGAAGTCACAGACGCAAATCAAAAACTGCGGATAGCAAGTTAATGGTTGGAGTGCTGGTGTGTACAGCATTAGGCTTGATGGGTAAGTTTAATTTCTACAACAAACATATTCTAACAAATATAATTTTCCTTAACCAACATAATAAGAAAATATAATTTTTTTTAACCAACAAACAAGGATGGCAAGCACACAGGTTGCTTTACACGGCCACATTTAAAGTCAGAACATTCAAAATTAGGTCAGTGGTCTTTAGAACTATTAAATCAAATCTCTTATGATTACAGCAAAGCTCTTCTCTATTTGTAACAAACAAACTTGAAAAAACTCAATTATATTACAAATAGAAACTAGCTACAGATAGATATAATTTAAATTTTATGACAGCTAGTTCTTCATTAAACTGCTGCCACTCACAGCTGCTAGATTCAGTTATAATTTCTAATTAGGGCTGAATTAAGTATGAGGGTTATAATTTTCTATTGCCAACCTATACGCCAATAATAATAATTATTATAACAACAACGATAATACCAAAAGTAGGTAACACTTATGGAGTGCTTACAATGTGCCAAGATTTTAACTAAATATTTTATTTAATCCCCAGAACTACCCTATGAGGTGGGTACTATTGTGATATTCATTCAACAAATGAGAAAATGACAGTTTAAAGACGTTAAGGGCTGGGCATGGTGGCTCACCTGTAATTTCAGCATTTGGGAAGGCTGAGGCAGAGGATCGCCTAAGTCCAGGAATTTGAGACCAGCCTGGGCAACATAGTGAGGCCTTATCTCTACAAAAAAATTTTTAAAATTAGCTGGGCATGGCAGTGGCTTGCCTATAGTCCAAGCTACTCTGGAGGCTGAGGTGTGAGGATGTCTTGAGCCCAGGAGTTCAAGGCTAGGGTGAGCTGTGATCAAGCAACTGCACTTCGGCCTGGGTAACAGAGTAAGATCCTGTCAAAAAAAAAAAAAAAAAAAAGGTTAAGGCCACATAGCTAGGAAGAGGTAGATTCTTATCTGATAACTCATGCCCTTAAGGATCAAACCAAGTCAAAGGGCCAGGCATGGTAGCTCACGCCTGTAATTCCAGCACATTGAGAGGCTGAGGCAGGAGGATCGCTTGAACTCAGAAGTTCAAGATCAGCCTGGGCAACATAGTGAGACCTTGTCTCTACAAAAAATACTAGAAATTGCCAAACATGGTGATGTGTGCCTGTAGTACCATTTACTCTGGAAGCTGAAGCAAGAGGATTGCTTGAGCATAGGAGGTCAGGGCTTCAGTGAGCTGTGATTGTGCCACTGCACTCCAGCCTGGGCAACACTGGGCAACAGAGCAAGACCCTGTCTCAACAAACAAACAAACAAACAAAACAAACAAAGGGCACAAAGTTTCAGTCAGATAGTAAGTTCTGGATATCTATTCAACAGCATGGTGATTATAGTTAGTCATGATGTATTGTAGACTTGAAACTTAATAAGACAGTAGATAAGTGCTCTCACCACACACATAAAATAACTGTGAAGTGACAGATAAGTTTGATTCAATAATTTCACAATGTATACATATACCAAAATATCACATTGTATACCATTTAAAATATTACCTAAGATAATAAACAAATATATAAATAAAATTTAACCAATAAAGCAAACGAGTTAAAGCATTTGTACCTCTCAGCATTCTAGAACCTGATGTTCCTTAATTGCCCTCCTCTTAACAGAATTTAATATGATGGTGTTTTTAATGGAGCATACTGCCTACTTGATATGGGGTCATCACATGTTTCTTTCCACAAAATACTACTTTCTGATCTCTTTCTCATCATCATACTGCCTTCCTTTATCTCTCCTTTATCGCTTTTATCTATTATTTCTTCCCTTAACCAACCCCATTTTCCCAGCTTTTATCCCATTTTCCTTGTCCATGCAATTAGCTTGTCAGGAGCATGCAGCATACCCCAAAACTCCAGAAAGAAAACAGAACTGTTTTCCCTCCTGCTTATTTTGTTTTGAAAATTGCTTCTAGCTCCCATTTATCTTGGTGTAATTATCAAAATAAGAAAAACACCTGCTTCACATAAAATTAATGGGCTCTGTGTAAATTTATTTGCATTTGGGGGTAGAATATTCTGAAAAAAAATAGAAATTGAGATCAAATGGTCATTTATTTTGGCTCTTACCTTTTAGGAGGTAAGTGGGTATGATCTCATTTAAGCTTAATTACTTCCTTAGAGGCCCATCTCCAAATATAGACACATTGAAGGTATTAGGGCTTCTGGGTATGAATTTTGGAGGGATACATTCAGTTCATAACACACAACTTAATTTTTTTAAAAGCCTGTAAGTAAAATGATGGAAAAAGGTAAAATATGCTAAATATATATCCAAAAAAACCTAGTGTTATGGACTGAATTTGTCCCTGCAAAATTCATATGTTGAAATCCTAGCCCCCAATGTGATGGTATTAGGAGGTGGGGTCTTTTGTAGGTAATTTATCACATCAAGGTGGAATCCTCATGAATAGAATGCATGCCTTTATAAAGGGATCCAAGAGAGCTCTCCAGCTCTTTTTCTGCCATGTGAGGATACAACAGGAAGACGGTAGCCTGTAACCTGGAAGGAGAGCCCTCACTCCAACCCAACCATGCTGGCACCCTGAACTCAGACTTCCAGCCTCCAGAACTATAAAGAGTAAATTTCTGTTGCTTAGAGGCCACTCAGTCCACGGTCCTTTGTTATAGCAGACCAAACTGACTCAGACACCTACTATACCTATACTAATGTCAGACAAAATAGGTGTTCAGGTAAAAAGCTTTACTAAAGATAAAAAGGAACATTTCCACAATGATAAAAATTCAATTCACCAGGAAGATATAATTATTCTAAATTTGGTCACCTACTAGTATTAAGTTTGAATTCTATGATGCAAAAATTGAAACAGCTAAAAAAAAATAGAATTATCCACGATCATAGTGGGAGACTTCAACACACCTCTCTCTGTAACTGATGGAACAAGCAGACAAAAATAGATAAGGGCATAGACATTTCAAACAATGTGAACGTTGTCTTTAAAGGGCTAGGACCAAAACAAAGACAAAGATAATATATGTCCGTATATATTATAGCGGCAGTAGCTATAGGGGCATATATTATCTTTATTTTCAGTTACAATTTCATTTTACAGAAGGAGAAACCAAGGCTCAGAGAGGTGAAATAACCTTACACAGTCCAAGTGGTAGAGCCAGAAAATTCATTGTTTCTTAAAAGTTTAGAACTCACCAGTGAGTTTCTTACCAAATAAAGATAATATATGCCCCTACAGCTACTGACAATGGGGCAAAGATAAGACTATCAGTATTTTTGAATTTGACTTATGGAAATAGATATTAGGTCTTACAGGCATGAGAAATATATCTTAGTGTGATGAAATTCAGAGAAATCCAGCTACTCGGGGGGCTGAGGCAGGAGAATCACTTGAACGCAGGAGGTGGAGGCTGCAGTGAGTGGTGATTGCGCCACTGCACTCCTAGTGACTCAGAATTATTCTGGAAAATATAAGCAAAAGATGTGAGATAGCAGTGGGAAAGAGAACAAAGTGACATAAAGCCCACTAAATTATTTAGTTCAGGGGAAATAAGGGCATTGAAAAATATAAGAACTCAATAGAAGAAAATAAATATGGCCAGGCATAGTGGCTCACGCCTGTAATCCCAGCACTTTGGGAGGTCAAGGCCAGTGGATCACCTAAGGTCAGGAGTTTATGACCAGCCTGGTCAACATGGCGAAACTCTGCCTCTACTAAAAATACAAAAAAAAAAGAGGCAGGAGAATCTCCTGAACCCGATAGGCAGAGGTTGCAGTTAGCCAAGATCACACCACTGCACTACAGCCTAGGTAACAATGTGAGACTCCATCTCAAAAATAAATAAGCCCAGAGAAAAAATTTCAATCTATTCAATTAAAAGTGGGAAATTGAAATGATAGTCAAAAACTTCCCCTCTCAAAAAAAAAGCCCACCCAGATGGTTTCACTGGTGAGTTCTACTAAACTTTTAAAAAACAATGAATTTTCTGGCTCTACCACTTGGACTGTGTAAGGTTATTTCACCTCTCTGAGCCTTGGTTTCTTCTTCTGTAAAATGAAATTGTAACTGAAAATAAAGTGCTTAGCACAGTGCCTGGGTAGAAAGCATCCACTAAATACTATCATTTCTGCTATTTTTACTACTTTTACTATTACAATTGCCACTTCTACTACTATTATTTATGCATCTTTAGAGTCTCCTGAGTCCCTGACAGCTACTGACATTGGGGCAAAGATATGTCTATAAGTATTTTTAAATTTGACTTATGGAAATAGATACTAGGTCTTGCAGGCATGAGAAATGTTTCTTAGCATGATGAAATCTGGAGAAAAAAGTTGAATTAATTGCAAAGTAAATCAGAAGTAATAGTTGGTGGCACTGCTAATGGAGCTGAATGCATTAGAAAACGTCAGTTATAAAAACTGACTGATCCGGGTGTGAGATCAGTCCAGTTACAGTACTGCCCAGTTACAGTAAGTTAGAAAGAGGAACGGGATAGGAAGAGTTCATTCTTGTCAGTGATTTACTGGCGGGAATAATGGATGACATTGCTAACTAGGTGCCTACTCCAAGCCCCTACATCCTTGCTTCTGTTTAGTAGAGAGCAAACTTCATTTGGAAGTTTGGCTTTGCATATAGTCACTGCTCAAAAATATGTTTATCGATTTGTCAATTTTGGTCTATCAATTTGTCAATTTTGGTCTATCAATTTAACATCTTCAATAGCTTTGTCAACTTATCAATTAGGTCATTCATGATTTGTCACTCTTCTTCAGATAGCCAACATTTTCAAAATTGACTTCTTTACTAATATCAGCTCCTCAGACGGTAAAGACTCTACTAATAAAGGAAATTCACGCCAGGGGTTTGTGTTCCTTATTATGAACAAATGAAAGAAAATTTGCATTATAATCACTCTCTACAAAAACAGGGTGACCAAATTACCTTTCCAGAAGCTTGACTTGAATTTAGTGTTTACTGAGAACAAGAGAAATGAACACCTGAACAGGCAGGAAAACATATGAGGATAAATGCCTGAGTTCACAGCAAAATGCCTGGCAAGAGAAAGAATGTTAGTGTGAAATATACAGAAATTTTGGTTATAAATTTTCCCACCAAAGTTTCACTTCAAAAAACAAACAGTGCAGACTAGTTGTTTCAGAATGGAAAAAGAGTGTACCTTAGGAACTAGTTCAGGAGGATATTTAGTTCTCTTGCTTTGTTTTTTTCAATCAATCATGTGACTAGTTTGTGTATTTCCTTTCCTTGGGGAAATATTCTAACTCTGATCCAATGTTTTTTAAAAGCTCTTTCATTGTGTGCAAAATATCTTTGGTTTGTGAATTTACAAAATGTTCTTAACCTCAGAGAAAATAAATAAGTTAGATAAAATTAAAATAAGTCCAAATCATTAAGTACATTTTTTGAAATTCCTCAAGTGTAGGAAGAATGCAGGTGGAACAGAACAACAGTCAGGCTTGGGCCAGAACCTAGAGAAATCTCCGAAGATGTCAAAAATGATTTCATATGAAGAGTTGTGTCCTTTTTTTCTTTAGGACTTCTTCAAAAGCAGAGGAAGGGCTGGAGAAAAACATGAAAAAGAAAAGCTTACCAGAACTCAAGGTTTGGCAAGAATACTTTCCCAAGCCCATCCAGCTTACCATCAATGATAATTCAATTTCAATCGAATCAAAGAGAAGTTGCTATGCTATGTGCTGAGCTTGTACAGAAATATGAACAAGACTGTATGCTCACCCACACAAGCTGTTTAAGATGATGAAGCGGGGTTAAAGATGAAAGATAATAACTATGAGATTATAATATAGTAATATTATGGAGAGGATTTTCAAGCCATCTTCTCCCAGAAGTCTAAGTGAGAGGAGCTCTATCTCTCACCTGTTCAAATCCTTCCTATCCCTCAAGGGCAATGTTAGTCCCACATCTGGTTCAGACTCTCCAAAACTTTCCAGCCCGTTGTTGTTTATATCACAGATGTGAGGCCATTATAAACACCTCTTGATTTGGGTTATAAAAACAGGAAAGGAGTGTATTTTACTCTGAGGGAGAAGACAGCATAGTATGCAGAGGCAACAGAACAAAGTGGTCAAGAGAACAGATTTCAGGGCCAGCTGACTGCTACAAATCCCAGGATCACCACTGGGGAACACTGAAAAAGTTACTTAATCTTTCTAAGCCTCAGTTTCCCCACCTTCAAAATGGAAATATTAATTGTTCCTACCTCATGGAATTGTGAGAATCAAATGAGGCAGCAACTGTACTTAAAATACTAGGGGGCAGGTTGGGCGTGGTGGCTCACACCTGTAATCTCAGCACTTTGGGAGGCTGAGGTGAGCAGATCACTTGAGGTCAGGAGTTCAAGACCAGTCTGGCCAATATGGTGAAACCCCATCTCTACTAAAAATACAAAAATTATCTGGGTGTGGTGGTGCACACTTGTAATCCCAGTTACTTGGGTGGCTGAGGCAGGAGAATCACTTGAACCTGGGAGGCGGAGGTTGCAGTGAGCTGTGGTTGCACCAGCTGTTACTCCAGCCTGGGCAACAGAGCGAGGCTCTGTCTAAAAAAATAAAAAATAAAAAACACAAGGGGGCACAGTCAAGCACTGTGGCACATGCCTGTAATCCCACTTACTTGGAAGGCCAAGGCAGGAAGATCAGCTTAGCCCAGGAGTTCGAGTCCAGCCTGAGCAACACAGGAAGACCCCATCTCTAAAGAAAAAATGAGGTGGGGGAAATAAATATTAGACATATAAATGTTTGTTGGTTATGACTAATGTTCATCTATGCATTCCACAAATGTTCCTTAGGTGCCTTTTCTCTGCAAGATGCTGTTCTAGGCACTAGATCCCAACAGTGGATAAAACAGACAAAGTTCCAGACCTCATGGAGTCTCCATTCATATGTCAACCAGAAAACAAGCTCTATGGGGAAAGAGAGCATATAAAATATCATTTTGTATTTCCTATGGTGCTTTACACAAAATAGACAACAAGAGTCTGTGAAAGAATTTTAAGTGGAAGAAGGAAGACGTGCTTGGAAAATCTTGCACTCCTGCACAAAGAAAAAAATTATGTGAACAAACCATCTGTATTCTATGAAGGTCTTCTAGAATCTAGTCCTTTAATATTTCATAAAATTCAACTCCTTGATAATTTAAAATAGAATGGATTACACAAAGTTTCCACTGCACCATGCCACGCTTTGCTTGTGTGGTGGAGAAGTGCATGGCATGAAAAACATATCTGGATTATGACGCTCAGCCAGGTGAGCTCAGGTTACTTGTGTTTCATGGCCTTTCAGTCTGGAGCTTGATTGCCAGTTGGAAGTCTTGGATTGGCTCCTTGATCTTAGAGCTACAGGAAGTTAGCCATGCGGCCAGAGTGACTGCAGGAGGCCAGGGAGGCTCAGGGATGCCTAGGTAAAGAGTTTCACTTCTTTAAGACTTGGGTTACTATTAAAACACATTCTTCAAATGCCGGGTGCGGTGACTCACACCTGTAATCCCAGCACTTCGGGAGGCCAAGGTGGGCGGATCACCTGAGGTCGAGAGTTCAGGACCAGCCTGACCAACATGGAGAAACACCATCTCTACTAAAAATACAAAATTAGTCGGGCTTGGTGGCACATGCCTGTAATCCCAGCTACTCGGGAAGCTGAGGCAGGAGAATTGCTTGAACCTGGGAGGCAGAGGTTGTGGTGAGCCGAGATTACAACATTGCACTCCAGTTTGGGCAACAAGAGCGAAACTTCGTCTCAAAAAAAACAAAAACAAAAGCAAAAACACATTCCTCTAGGACAGTTAGTAATTTGGGCTATTAACAGTTATTCAGTCTTCACAGAAATAAGGACCAGATATATTCTCTTTTTTTAAAAAAAAAAAGAACTTTGGCCAGGTATGGTGGTTCATGCCTGCAATCCCAGCACTTTGGGAGGCCAAGGTGGGTGGATCACTTGAGGTCAAGAGTTTGAGACCAGCCTGACTAACATAGTGAAACCCCATCTCCAGTTAAAAAAAAAAAAAAAATTAGCCAGGTGTTGTGGCACATGCCTATAGTCCCAGCTACCTAGGAGGCTGAGACAGGAGAATAGCTTGAACCCAGGAGGTAGAGGTTGCAGGGAGCTGAGATCACACCACTGCACTCCAGCCTGGGCGACAGAATGAGACTGTGTCTCAAAAAAGAATAAAAATAAATAAATTCAGCCTAATAATAAAAATAGTTTTGTTCACTGTAGGCAACTGGAAACTATAACTTTACCTACATCCACAGTCTTAAGAGCAAGTGTTTAGAATTGTAGAATAACTTAGAGGTAGCTTGAAAAAACACTGGCCTAGGAAGTCAAGAGGGCTGGGTTCTAGTTTTGACTAAGTAAGCTGACTGAACTTAAACAACAGAAATAATTCTCAAGCCCCAGTTCCCACATCTGTAAAATGTGAGTTCTTAGGTGCCCCTTCAATCATTTTTTTAAGTACTTATGAAATAATTATCCATCATATACCCACCTCTTTAATACAATATTTAGAACAATGACCTTGTATGATAGTGTCTTAGTCTGTTTTGTTCTAGTACAACAAAATACCTGAAACTGGGTAATTTATAAAGAACAGAATTTTATTTTCTCACAGTCCTAGGGACTGGGAAGTCCAAGATCAAGGCACCAGCATTTGGTGTCTGGCAAGGGCTTTTTTGCTGTGTCCTTATATGGGGGACATCAGATGGTCAAGAGAGACTAACTCCCTCCATCAAGTCCTAGTTTGATGGCATTAATCTATTTATAAGGGCAGAGCCCTCATGACCTAAACACCTCCCAAAGGGACTCACCTTTCAGCACTGTTGCATTGGGGATTAAGTTTTCAATACATAAATTTGGGGGAACACATTCAGGCCATAGTAGATAGTTACATTTGACATTGAGGAGATTAAAGCTCAAAGAAGCTCATTTATTTACCCAAGGCCATAGGCTATGGGGCAAAGGTGTGATTTAAGGTTATCTGCCAACTAAATCACATCCTCTTCCTCCCAAAGTATAGCTGCCTTTAATTTGCTAGTATATGAAATAGCTCTGGGTTTAAAAAGAAAGAATGACTCTGACAAAAAAAATCTCATTGCCTACTTGACCCTTTTGCTTAAGATTCACTCTGCTCTGTCACTTAACTATAGGGCAATTTTTTTTTGGTTTACATTTCTGCAGTGAATAGGTTACAAAGTTAAGTCTTACCTAGAGAGGGTATCTGAGTTTCATTGAAAGGATATTCAGAAGGTTTGCTCTCAAATAAAGGGGATCTTTATCTTCTTTCCACTTGTGTTCCAATGATTGTGAAGAAGTGTAATCAGAAAGTAAGATGGCATGCAGATCTAACTTACCCATAACAAACTCTCAAGGACTGTCAGGCATATCATTCATTATGCCAGTCACACCCTAGCAAAAGGAAGTTGTCCACCCATTCCCCTCACTGACGGGCAGCCTTCTTAATGAACATCTTTAATTGGATTAGGAGTAAAGGCCTGTCTGTCCCATCACCAGCCAATCCATAAACTAGTGATTGGGCTAAAATGTGACCTGGCCAATAAGTCTGTGCTCAAACAGGCCAGAATACCTGTTTTGAGAGCCTGAATTGTGAAATACAGAAAAACAAGCCCTTTGGTGGACAGGGGAGCACAGAGAAGACAACAGATGCACAGTATCTTCACATTAACACTGGGCGCTCAGAGTGAAATTAATGGACTTCTACTTCTGAGGACCCCAGACTTGTCTTGGGTTCCAAATCACTTCCCCTAGAAGTTGTTCTATTACAAATCCTGTTCTTGGATTTCTAAGAGATGCTCTTTCTCAAATATATATATGTGTATGCGTGTGTGTGTGTGTGTTTATCTATACATATATATCATACTGATACATTAAAATTCTTTTAATTGTTGGAATAGGTGACTCTCTATTCCTTAAAACCAAAAGAACTGAATAAAATTCTGTAAAACTATTTTGTTAAACTATATACTGTAATTCTACTCTGTTAAATAACACTGAAATTAGTAGGGATTTGGCACCTGGTCTGTCAGTTCCAAGGCCTGATTTATAATTGCTGCATTATACCACCTGAAATTCTTTTTGATACTCCAATTGGCTCAATCATACTCATTTAGATCAGAAGAATTCGGTAGGACTTTCCAGCAAGAGATATCCAGTACGCAACTTACCTCTCAGCTCAAAGACTACCATTTTCTAAGACCAATTCCATATCCTCTGGGGGGTGAATTTTAAGCATTTGGTTTTAATCCATCTATAACTTCTACACCAGAAGAAGCTGAAATATTTTAAGTATGATGAAACTATATGTAAAGATATGTGGTACTGATTATAAAAGCAATGACTGCTCTTCCAATAGGGCAAACAAGCTTCTTCTCCTTAGAGGCTTCTTTGCTCACCTAATGAAGATTGGCCAGTAAAGCTGAGCCAGAGGGTTTCCAACCTCTGACTGAGTCAAGGCACTCAGCCTTGTTGTTTTTGCTTCCATCAACAGTAATGAGTTCTGCATGCCTTAGAAAAGAACAAAGCACTTGGTTATTTCCCAGATTTTCACTCTCAATGTTCCTACTCCATCTAGCTCATCTGATGCTTGGAGGAATCCTTCTTCACATATTTAAATTTAATGTTAGCATTTCCTTCATTGGCTCATTAACTGCCCTCTGGTGCAGGTTAACCAATGACCCTAAAAGAGGTCTCCAGTTGCTCTGCAAGGGTGATGAGCAATTCTCACCCTGCACTTCAGCCAACAAAAATGTTGTGCCATTTTACAAGCAGCAGAAGTCCCAAAAGGCCACACAGTTCCATGGTCTGATATATGCAGAAGAATAATAAAAAATTTTATGGCTCTGGGGAAACCAATCAATCCCAGGAGTGCCCCAAGGCAGGTAAAGTTGGTGTGTCCTCACTCAGCCTCCTGCCTTGACAACTTTACCCGAGAACACTTAGACTTGCAGTGCATGGTCTGTAAACATAAAAACAGTCCTGGGTTTGAGATAAACACATGCACCAGATTCTGCCTATATGCATTCATAGCTAACTGTATCTTATCTTAGAAATCAGGGGAATTGTTTATTTGAAGCATGAAACCTAAGTTAATGAATGGGATATTTTTGTATTGTTGCAAAGCCAAGAAATATACATTCTACTGCCTACTGGGGAAAAAACAGGACATGTGCCAATGGAAGTCCAGTTAGGATGTTAGCCTCTGATAGCAGCTGACTTCCATCTTATCCAAGCACTCTTTCAAAAGTTTTCCCTACTTTCTGATAACTTTTCTCTCTCTCTCTCTTCTTCTTTTTTTTTTTTTTTTTTTTTGAGACTGCATCTCACTCTGTCGCTCAGGCTGAAGTGCAGTGGCGTGACTATGGCTCACTCAGTCAATCCTCCCACCCACCTCCCGGGTAGCTGGGACTACAGGCATATGCCACCACACCCGGCTAAGTTTTTTGTATTTTTTTGTAGAGACAGAGTTTTGCCAGTTACCCAGGCTGATCTCGAATTCCTGGGCTCAAGCGATCCGCCCGGCCCTGATAACCTTTCTGTACATATACCACAATGATAAATGTACACGGATTTGTCAGGAAGTGGGGAAACTTTTCATTAAAACACCGTAACTGGTCTATACTTACATCAATTAGTAGATTCATCCCCTAGATGAGTGTGGCAGCCCCTATTTACAAAATAAAGTAAAAAACTGGTGATCAGTGGGGGGAGGGATGATCCAAGTAATTTAAAGAGAAATTCTTCCACTAACAATCATTTATGACACTTATTTACTTATTGAAATTATAAAGTTCATACAAATTTTCTGTTTTTCTTTTTCTTTTCTTTTTTTGGAGACAAAGTCTTGCTCTATCTCCCAGGCTGGAGTGCAGTGGCACGGTCTCAGCTCACTGCAACCTTTTGTCTCTTGGGCTCAAGTAATTCTCCTACCTCAGCCTCCCAAGTAGCTGGGATTGCAGGCATGCACTACCACACCCAGCTCATTTTGTACTTTTAGTAGAGACAGGGTTTCGCCATGTTGGCCAGGCTGGTCTCGAACTGCTCGCCTCTAGCCTCGCCCACCTCAACCTCCCAAAGTGCTGAGATTACAGTTGTAAACCACCACGCCCAGCCTAAATTTTCTTAATATATATTTTTTCATGCTTAGTGTCAAACCATGAGCCTCATGTCCTAGGTGATATTTAGCATTCGCAAAATGGTATGGAGTGCCCAGAAGGCAAATGTTTTGTCTTTTACCAAACATACATCACTTTGCTTTTGCATATATATACACACAAGACTAATATACATACATGGTTTTTTCCACACCGAACTCTAAGGTGATCGCCAGGCAAAACATAATTGCTTTCGGATCCTGTTTAGTTTCCTAAGATTTCTTGATCACACAAACATAAATCTGGTCCAGGAAGCTGCACTGGCTAGATGCCTTCATGAAACACTAACAGGATTTCAAAAGAAATTTGTTTCTTCGGAAAGAGAAAGATGTGTCCATGAAGCCTTTGTGAGAAGACAAAAAACACTTAAGTGATTCAAAACTGCTCATGGTCTGTAGGTAAAAAGGCATATGTATACCAAATGTTGAAGCCATCATACTTCTTCTATTCACACCCCTAAACCGCGTAGAAGTTCACCAGGAGGTGAGGACGCCAACAGCAGTGGAGAAACATCTCTCTTTCCTCTCAGCGTGCACACATCATGGCGGCTGCCGCCCGGCAGCCTCCTCAGCCTGGCGGCGGGAAGCACAGAGGCAAGGCTCAGTATGTGCTGGCCAAGTGAGCTCGGCGCTGCGAATCTGGCGGGCCCGGTCAGCCAGAGCCCAGGCTATGGGGCATCCTCATCACCTGCAACATGAACCAGCGCAAGTGTGTGGAGGAGGCCTACACCCTGCTCAACGAATATGGCGACATGTACGGGCCAGAAAAGTTTACAGACAAGGATCAGCAGCCCTTTGGAAGTGAGGGAGATGATAATGATGTGGAGGCTGCCTTGAAGAAAGAAGTTGGTGACATTAAGGCATTCACAGAGATGAGCCTAAGAGGATTCCAGTCAGTGGAAAGTGGAGCAAATAACGTCGTCTTCATCAGGACACTTGGGATGGAACTTGAGAAATTGGCGCATCATATTCTCCAGGATGTGTACAAAACCAAGAAGACTCGAGTTATTCTATGAATGTTATGCATCTCAGGCACATGCAAAGCTTTTTTAGAAGATACGAAAAAATATACAGAAACATTTTTGGAACCCTGGTTTAAAGCTCCAAACAAAGGCACATTTCAGATTGTGTATAAATCTTGAAATAGCAGTCATGAGAGGTGAAGCCAGCTGGACTTCCTGGTAGAGTGGGGACTTGGAGAACCATTCTGTCTTACAAGGGGATTGTAAAATGCACCATTCAGCACTCTGTAAAAATGCACCAATCAGTGCTCTGTAGCTAGCAAGGGGTTTGTAAAATGGACCAATCAGAGCTCTGTAAAATGCACCAGTCAGCGCTTTGTAAAATGGACCAATCAACAGGATTCTAAAAGTAACCAATCGCGGGGAGGATTGAGGAAAGGGCATTCTGATAGACCAGAAATAGGACATGGGAAGGGACAAATAAGAGAATAAAAGCTGGCCACCCCAGCCAGCAGCTGCAACCCGCTCAGTCCCCTTACATGCTGTGGAAGCTTTGTTCTTTCGCTCTTCACAATAAATCTTGCCGCTGCTCACTCTTTGGGTCTGTGCCACCTTTAAGGGCTGTAACACTCACCACGAAGGTCCGCAGCTTCATTCTTGAAGTCAGTGAGACCACAAACCCACTAGAAGGAACCAACTCTGGACACTGTCACATGAATACAGAAATTATCAAAGAATTGGCAGAATAGTGTGCACCCTCAATTCAGAAAATAAAGTGGATCTCACCAATCCACAGTACACGGTGGTAGTAGAGATCATGAAAGTTGTCTGTTGCCTGAGTGTCGTGAAAGATTACATGTAGTTTAGAAAATACAATTTCCAGCCGGGCGTGGTGGCTCACACCTGTAATCCCAGCACTTTGGGAGGCCAAGGAGGCAGGCAGATTATGAGGACAAGAGATCAAGACCATCCTGGCCAACAGGGTGAAACCCCATCTCCACTAAAAATACAAAAATTAGCTGGGTGTGGTGGTGCGGGCCTGTAGTCCCAGCTACTCAGGAGGAGGCTGAGGCAGGAGGATCACTTGAACTCGGGGGTGGAGGTTGCAGTGAGCTGAGATGCTGAGATGGTGCTCCAGCCTGGCAACGGAGCATTAAAAAAAAGAAAAGAAGGCTGGGCGTGGTGGCTCACGCTTGTAATCCCAGCACTTTGGGAGGCCGAGGCGGGCGGATCACGAGGTCAGGAGATCGAGACGACGGTGAAACCCCGTCTCTACTAAAAGTACAAAAAAATTAGCTGGGCGTGGTGGCGGGAGCCTGTAGTCCCAGAGAAATGGCTGAACCGGGGGCAGACTTGCATGACTGAGAACCCGCCTGATTCACCTGGCGCCAGATAATTTTCAAAAAAGAAAGAAAAAGAAAATTCAATCTCCAGGAGGTGATAAAGAGCTCTAAGGATCCATCACAGCTTAATTCAAAGCAGGGAAATGGGAAAGAAGGTAAACTGGAAGCTGCTGACAAATCAGATCAAAACAACACAGCAGAAGGGAAAAATAACCAGCAGGTACCAGAGAATACTGAGGAGCTGGGGCAGACAAAACCGTCTAATCTGCAGATGGTAAATGAGGGAGGAGCCAAACCTGAACTTGCAAATCAAGTCACAGAAGGGTCCAAATCAAATGAAAATGATCTCTCATAGGAGGCCATTTGGTGCTGGAGGTGGGTTTCTCAACTGGGCTCTATGAGATGTTGCTGGGTTTCCACCTTAAATTGTGACTAAAAATAGTTTTTGTGTGCTGCATTATGCTAT
>NW_026652289.1:17111095-17184861 GCF_009828535.3 Hylobates moloch
AAAAAAAAAAAAAAAAAAAAAAAAAAAAGGAAAGAAATCCTGATGTTGACACTATAGCACACTGCTTTCTTCACAGAGATTCTCATATCAAAAACTTGAAGACACAATGACGTTCTGAATAATGCTACAAAACTGGTTACCTGTATCAAAGACCCATTTATGCAAAAATGTTAAAAAAATAAAAACACCCAAAACAAAAACCTGGACAAACAGCACATAAACCTCCTGCACCATACAGACATCCAGTGGCTTATCAGAGGAAGAGTTCTCTACAGGACATTTGAGTTGAAAGGTGAATTGCCACAGTACTTACAAGAAAACAGCCAGCTTTTGCTAAGTGCTTTGGAAATGAAAAATGGCTACAGAAACTGGCCTATTTAGCAGACGATTTTCATCACATGAACAAATGAACAAGTCTCTGAAAGGTTCTGGGGAAAATTTTTTTTCTTTTTCTTTTTTTTTTTTTTTTGAGACGGAGTCTCGCTCTGTCGCCCAGGCTGGAGTGCAGTGGCGCAATCTCGGCTCACTGCAAGCTCCGCCTCCCGGGTTCACGCCATTCTCCTGCCTCAGCCTCTCCGAGTAGCTGGGACTACAGGCGCCTGCCACCACGCCCGGCTAATTTTTTGTATTTTTAGTAGAGACAGGGTTTCACCGTGGTCTCGATCTCCTGACCTCGTGATCCGCCCGCCTCGGCCTCCCAAAGTGCTGGGATTACAAGCGAAATTTTTTTTTTCTTAAAGTGACAAGAGTCTTAGATCGAAAAGGCAACTGATTTGCTACCTTGCCAGGGGAATTATTGAAATGTTTCTGCAGCCACCTGGACTTGAAAATGAAGAGTACAACTCTCAAATCTTGCTATAACCCACCTGGAGGAACCACAAAACACAATTAAGTAGTATTTTCTCTCCTTTTCCCGGCACTAGTATATGACTGTATGGGGAACCCTTTCTCCAAATCTGCTCAGCTTGAAATTTTGTCTCTGAAGGAAGAGAATGAACTCAGCCCTAGTCTGACAGTCCTACATTTCTGTGAAATAAGAGTATTCTTCAACTTAGTGCTCACACTCACACACCATGAGGGTTCCCTGCAGGGCTTTCCTGAATTTGAAAGTTTTTTCAAGGCCTATTTTTGGGTAAAATAATTGAAAAAGGCAGACACCAACAAAGTCTGCAAAGTAAACTGTCCAGATTAAGAATATTAAGGAGCTGTAAAGTTAGCTTGTGGAAATGGGCTTATCCTTCAGTTTTAAAAAGTTAGGAAGTAGTAAAAATGTTAGGCTTCCTGAACAAGTGGCTATGTTTATTTAATGGCTAGTGAACATGGGAACATATTTCTATCCTCCTAGCTAGTGGTTCTGTGTTTGAGAGGGCAAAAAAAGGACCTTCTTCTATAGTTTACATATTAGAATTAAATTTTTTTTTTTTTTGTGAGGGGTCTCCGCAGTGGCGCAGTCTCGGCTCACTGCAAGCTCCGCCTCCCGGGTTCACGCCATTCTCCTGCCTCAGCCTCTCCGAGTAGCTGGGATTACAGGCGCCCGCCACCACGCCCGGCTAATTTTTTGTATTTTTTTAGTAGAGACGGGGTTTCACTGTGGTCTCGACCTCCTGACCTCGTGATCCGCCCGCCTCGGCCTCCCAAAGTGCTGGGATTATAAGTGTGAGCCACCGCGCCCGGCCTTAGAATATTAATTCTTAATGGCGTTGACGTTACCTTGAAAGGATTGATAAGAGGTTTATTAATATTATTTAGGGGAATAGGGAGGATAGAATTTTGGTGCCTTCTTCAGCAGACGTGCTTCAAGACAAAGATTATTTTGATAGTGCAAGACAAAAGGACTCGGAAAAAAATTGACCGTATGCCTACAGAACATACAACTCTGTGGAACGAAGTTGTTTTTACTTTGTGAAAGCTGCCACTGTACAGAAATATTTTGATTTTGTAATTTGCTTTTAATTGCCTTTTATATCTATTTGTATTTGGTAAGGCTTGGTTGTTATACAAGCTGTTCTTTCCCAGCTACAAAATCCTGTGTTCGTTTGTAACCTGAACTCATTAAAAGACTTGTTTTCAGGTTTATCAACTGTTTATTTTCACTGACATTTGAGTATGTTATTTTATAAATAATGAGATTCCAGGGTAGGAGGTAAGTGCTTTTTATTCCCCTTTAGTTTTTTCTTCTAAAAAAATTATGTCAGTTTAAAAAAAAAAACCTGCAGTCTTGTGGTTTAGAAAACTTGTTTAAATCTATAGAGAAAAGAATGTCAAACTTTGTATTTTAAAACATGTTTCTCTAAGGTTAAACATGGTTTTCAAATGTTATTTTTACTTGTACTTTGCTTTTGGTACAGCCAAATATCAATCTTGTTTTTCGTAGTTCCTGATATTTTCAGAAAAATCAAAATAAACTTGTTCCCCACACCCAAAAAAAAATGTTTGCCAATGGTCTAGGAAGCTCTAACCTAATCATTCTATTGGTAGCATAGGCTATTCCTAACCAGACACACATGTGTTAATAAAGCCACAAGGTTTAGGTCTTTCCTAATGGCTTCAGTTGGGTGATTTTTATCCAAGCAAGTTGCCTCCTCTTTTTAATTCTGTGTCTTCCCTGTAAGTATTCCAACACTAAAAGGAAAAAATATGTTTTTCATTTTACCAAAAAAAAATTACCTAAATTAAGGTTTTTATAGTAACAATGTCTTCATAGGTATAGACTACTTTTCCTTCCTTTAAAAAAAAAGCAACAGAACATCCACAAAGGTCACTTTCACCCACCACAGAAAACCCTACCTCCCGCCATCCAAAAATGCCACCTTTGAGCTGCCAATAGGATTTCTCACTATTCCTTAGGCATTCCTCCAGATATTTTTTTCAAAGTCTGACTTAATTCACCACAATTTAATTTGAGATTTGTAGAGGTCAGACTCTAGCAAAATATGACTACAAAAAATGGAGATGCTAGTTTTAAACTGCATAAATATATATATAAATAAGTCCATTAACTCAACTGCAGCAGTCTAATCATTAATCAATAATTATCAATTGACATTAGTAACCTACATTATATTAATTACATCATCACATATAATTCATCTGTTTAGAGCAACACTGTCCTATAGAAATAAAATATGACTTATATATGTAATTTGTTTTCCTGTAACAGCATTCATAAAGTTAAAACAAGTTAAAATTAAAATTAGTAATATATTTTATTTTACCCAATATATCTAAACTAGTATCATTTCAACATGTGATCAATATTTTAAAATTATTGCCAGGCTCAGTGGCTCACACCTGTAATTCCAGCACTTTGGGAGGCTGAGGCAGGTGGATCACTTGAGGTCAGGAGTTTGTTTCAGCCTGGGCAACATAATGAAACCCCGTCTCTACTAAAAACACAAAAATTAGCCAGGCATGGTGGCGCACGCCTGTAGTCCCAGCTACTTTCGGGAGACTGAGGCAGGAGAATTGCTTAAACCCAGGAGGAGGAGGTTGCAGTGAGCTGACATTGTGTCACTGCACTCCAGCTTGGACGACAGAACAAGATTGTCTCAAAAACAAAACAAAACAAAAATTATCAAGGTATTTTGCACTCTTCTTTACAAAATCCATAGTGTATCTTAGACTTCCTGCACATCTCATTACATTCTAAATACATTTCCAGGGCACAGTAGCTCCAGGTGGGGTGGACAGTGCAGGTCTAGAGGGTGCTGGGTTAAAGGGTTGGACAAACACTGCGTGAACACTACCAGTTCTTCCACTCTTCAGTGTGCCCATAGATGTCAGAAGGTTAAATTAGTCTCTTATACTCACTTAGGTTTGCCTCTTTACAGAATTTGACAACTAGTGGGTAAAGTTTAAACTGCTTTTAAGTTGGTATTAGTTGCACCATGTTAAGAAAATAAAATCAGTGTTGATTTGCTGTATTCTTCTCCTATTGCTACTATAACAAATTATCACAAATTTATTGGCTTAAAACAACACATATTTATTATCTTACAGTTCAGGAGATCAGAAGTCTAAAACAGGTTGGCATGGTTGTGTTCCTTCTGGAGGCTCTTGGGGGAATTCATTTCCTTGCCTTTTCCAGCTTCTAGAGGTGGCCTGCATTCCTTGGCTCGGGGCCCCTTCGTCCATCTTCAAAACAAAACCAGCAGCATATCATCTTCAAATCTCTCTCTCTTTCTCTCTCCTCTGTTCAAACATC
Organism: Hylobates moloch; assembly: GCF_009828535.3. Taxonomy (NCBI): domain Eukaryota; kingdom Metazoa; phylum Chordata; class Mammalia; order Primates; family Hylobatidae; genus Hylobates; species Hylobates moloch. The sequence goes on from NW_026652289.1 coordinate 17,115,300, forward strand.
ATATCTCCTATCTTATTTCTGACTCTGTTGCTCCCTCATAGGAGGAGCCTTCTGATGACATTGAACCCACCTGGTTAATCCAGGACAATCTCCCCACATCAAGATCCTTAATTAATCATGTGTGCAAACTCCCTTTTGCCATGTAAAGTATCATATTCACAGGTTCTGGGGATTAGGATGTGAATATCTTTGGAGGACCACAGCAGACAGAATTGTCTACCACAATGAAATAGGCTGATATGCTCAACTCAGATCTACAGGTGAGATTTTATCACAACACATCTAGTTATGACATAGCTATGGCAAAAACTAGCTATGCCCTAGATCAGTGGCCCCCAGCCTTTTAAGCACCAAGGGCCAGTTTCGTGAAAGACAAGTTGTCCATGGCCAGGAGGCAGAGGGGATAGTTTCAGGACAAAACTGTTCCACCTCAAATTATCAGGCATTAATTAGAATCTCATAAGAAGCACACCACCTACATCCCTCGCCTGCGCAGTTCACCATAGGGTTTGTGCTCTTATGAGAATCTAATGCCGCCGCTGATCTCACAGGAGGTGGAGATCAGGCAGTAACGCTCATTTACCTGCCACTCACCTCCTGCTGTGCAGCCTAGTTAGGAACAGGCCACAGACTAATACCAGTCCATGGTCCAGGGGTTTGGGACCCCTGTCCTGGGTTACTCTTTGCTTCAATCAGTATTTCATAAAAATAAAAATGTAATGTAATAAATATTTCATGCATGCTTGGCATTTGTGTTTAATAAGTGAATGTGGTGGTTTCTAGAATTTAAATATATATGCTTAGGGAAAGTCAAGATGGTAGGTATATGAGTTGAATCTGGAAAGAAAGATTCTTCAGCTGTGTATTACCTATTTTTTAAGCTGCTGTTCCGAATTTGCCAGGAAAAATCTTCACCTTCACACTCAAGTAATTAGTACCACATTTAGCATGGAGTATACTTTGTCACACGGATGTGATAAAATTCTTTTGTAAGAATTTACTCTGCTAAATACATGCGAAGTAAAAAACATCTTAAATCAACAAATATTTAATAAGAATATTATGAGGAAGGCACACTGCCCAGTACAAAATATACCATAACTTAAACTACAAATTTAACTTTCTTAAGAATAACGACTACTATTAAAATTTTCCTTCCTTAGCAAATCAGTGCAAGCAAACAGGTAATTTTACTTCCAAACTATTCATTGATTCCACTGGAATACTGCCCTTTAATGCTTTCTCTTCAATTTAATCTTATTTGGAGGTTCTATTTACACACTGAAAGACAAAATTGAGGCAACAATTCCAATTTTAAAACATGTGTTCCTAAACTGTCTGGACCAACATCTGAGTTTGTGCCATCCCTGTGTGCTCAGGCTCCAAGTCTCTTGTCCTTGGGGGATGGACAGATACACCTTGACTTGTGATGGGGTTATGTCACAAGAAACTAATCATAAATTGAAAATATCTTGTTTAAAATGCATTTAATACACCGAATCTACAGAATATCGTAGCTTAGCCTAACCTTCTTGAAACATGCGCAGAATCCTTACATTAGCCTACAGATGGGCAACATCACCTAAAAACAAAGCCTATTGCATAAAGTGTGGAATATCTCATGTAATTTTTTGAATACTATACTGAAAGTAAAAACCAGGATGACTGTATGGGTACTCCAATTACAGTTTCTACTGAATGCTTTTCACTTTTGCACCATCATAAAGTCAAAAAAGCATAAGTGGAACCATTGTTAGGTTGGGGACCATTTCTATTCCTCAGCTCATGCTGCAATAACAAAATACCATAGACTGAGTGGCTTAACAACAGACATTTATTTCCACAGTAATGGAGGCTGGAAGTCTTCATGCACCAGCATGGTTGGAGCTAGATCCCTCTTTCTGGCTTGTAGATGGCTGCCTTCTCACTGTGTCCTCACAGTGGCAGAGACACAGGAAGCTCTCTGATGCCACTTCTTTTAAGAGTACTAATCCTATCATGAGGCCATGGCCTCATGACCTCATCTAAACTTAATTTATCTCCCAAAGGCCCCATCTCCAATTACCATGACATTGGGGGTTAAGGCTTCAAAATACGAATTTTACAAGGACGTAATTCAGTCCATAGCATGGAATATGCAGGACCTAGGCAAAAAAGGGCCTCAGGGTGATGGACCTAATCTGGCAAACTGGATCAAACTCAGCCCTTTAGTCATCCTCCAGCTTTCCTGGTGGCTTCTTCCAGATGCCCCAGGCTGTGGGGGAGAAGAGTAAATGTGATTACTGCTGAAAGCTTATTTCTCAGGTTCTCTAAATATGGGTTCAGTGTGCAACCCGCAAAGGGAATTTTCTTTTTTTTTTTTTTTTTTTTTTTGAGACGGAGTCTTTCTCTGTCCCCCAGGCTGGAGTGCGGTGGCGCGATCTCGGCTCACCGCAACCTCCACCTCCTGGATTCACGCCATTCTCCTGCCTCAGCCTCCCGAGTAGCTGGGACCACAGGCGCCCACCAACACGCCCGGCTAATTTTTTTGTATTTTTTAGTAGAGACGGGGTTTCACCGTGTTAGCCAGGATGGTCTCGATCTCCTGACCTCGTGATCCACCCGCCTCGGCCTCCCAAAGTGCTGGGATTACAGGCTTGAGCCACCGCGCCCGGCCGAGCAAAGGGAATTTTCTACCCAAAACTGTAGCTTTGCAGCTAACAGTTATATTCTTGAAATGATGTCTTGGGGACTGAGTTTTCTTAAATAACACCTCTAAGGAGAAACCAAATGCCTAGCTAGCAAGATGACTTTCTTGCCTAATTTTACTTTTTAAAATATTTTTACTTTTCTTGAAATAGAAATAAATAGTTTAATAGAAATAAATAGAAACAAATAAATATAAAAAAGTTTTATAAGCCAGGGAAAAAATTCACTTACCAATTCTTGAACTACAGTATCACTGTGCTGAAAAGAGAAGTAGATGATGAGTATGTATATGACACTTTCATGAAAATTCAATTCTAGAAAGACACTAAATTTCATTCATTGTCTAAAGAGAAAGTGCAAGCATAGAAATTAATGGGCAAGACGGCCAAAAAGTAACTGTTCTAGTGCTTTATTCTGGATAAACGCAGTGTAATTACGATTCTTGTGAATTTCAGGAAAGCATGATTTAATACTACAGCAAGGGTGCCATTAAAATGTGGGTATTAACTTTCCAATAATTTCTAGAAATTGAAATGGAATCTATTTGGCAATAACATGACATTTTGACACCAATGAAAATATTTTATGTAGTTATGTAAGTGATAAAAATAAATGCTTTATAAAAATGTATCCAGAAGGACTTATAACGAGGAAAAAACAATCATAATTAACAAGATTTTGTGAAGTGTGCAGCAGCCAAAGACAACTTTAGACCAGCTGAAGGTGATGAGGTCATTTCTGGTCCTAAGTTCATAGAATCTGACCACCTGTAGAGATTTTTTTTAAAGCACTTAAAAGAATTAATTTTCCAAATATGGAGAAGCTGAGAGAGTCTCCCTCTTTTACGTGACTTTCTATTGTGCCAACGTAATGGAATCAAATACACACTTCAGCTTTTTAAGCAGCTGTTCCTATGGTGCAGGAGTAAATGCGTAAACTCCACCAGTACCAGCTGGAAAAAAACATGAATCTATTATTTCCGAATGTATTATGAAGCCTAGATTTTGTTTCCAGGATAGAATGTGTCCTAAGCAACCAAATTAAGAGGAAGATTGTGAAATTATTCAGTGGATAAGGAACCGTCTTGACATTTCAACTGGCTGATACAAACAAAGCTATATGGGCAGGTAACCAAGCTTCTTGTTGCATGAATTGTGCAGAGTCCACCACAATATTGAAGAGATTTTTTTTACTATTTTTAACTGAGATCATTACAGCACAAGACTCTTAACCACAGTAACGCCAAAAGAATAAGAAGCAATTTTATCAAGTATATGTCTTTTTCAACATGAACATTACTGATCTCTAATTTCATAATGTCTACTGAGGATTTCTAAGTCAAATAATAATAACTATGATGATAGTAATAACAATAGAAGATATTTCACTAAAACATGCATATCTTTTGACTCTACTTTTAAATATAATCTTAATAAAATTATATTTCTAAGTATTACCAAATAAGGACAAAAGAAGTTTTAGTGTATCATAGTGTTTTTCACAATAAAATTTATCTTTTAGAGAAGTTTTAGGTTCACAGCAAAATTGAGTACAAACTAGAGGGTATTCCCATCTATACCCTGCACCCTGACACACATACGTAGCCTCCCGAACTATCAGCCTCATACAAGAGAGTGGTACATTTGTTACAATCAACAAACCTACATTTATACATGTTTATGACCCCAAATCCATAGCTTACATTAGAGTTCATTCTTGATGTTGTATATTCTATGACTTTGGACAAATGTATAATTACATGTATCCACCATTATAGTATCCTAAACAATAGTTTCATTGTTCTAAAAAATCCTCTATGTTCCATCTACTTATCTTTCAATCCTCCTTAACCCCTGGTGAGTATTGTTCTTTTTACTGCCTCTATAGTTTTGTGTTTTCCAGAATGTCATATAGTTAGAATCATACAGTATATAGCCTTTTAAGAGTGGCTTCTTTAACTTAGCAATATGCATTTAAGTTTTCCCCATGTCTCTTCATGGCTTGATAGTTCATTTTAGTTTTGAATAATATTCTGTTTTCTGGATGTACCACAGTTTATTTACCCATTCACCTAGAGAAAGACATCTTGATTGCTTCTAAATTTTGGCAATTATGAACAAAGCTGTTATAAATACCAGTGTGCAATCTGCATATACTAAAACTCAGCTCATCCACTTCTAGGTTGACACTCAGGAAACTCTTGTACAACATCAGGAGAAACTATATATAAAGAAAGTTAATCATGGCCCAGCACAGTGGCTCATGCCTGTAATCCTAGCAGTCTGGGAGGACAAGGCTGGCAGATCACTTGAGGTCAGGAGTTTGAGACCAGCATGACCAACATGGTGAAATCCTGTCTCTACTAAAAATACAAAAATTAGCAGGGTGTGGTAGTGCGTGCCTGTAATCCCAGTTACTCGGGAGGCTAAGGCAGGAGAATCGCTTGAATCTGGAAGGCGGAGGTTGCAGTGAGCTGAGATCACGCCACTGCACTCCAGCCTGGGCAACAGAGCAAGACTCCACCTAAAAAAAAAAAAAAAAAAAAAAAAAAAAAGACAGTTAATCACCATGTTGTTCATAATAGTGAAAACTTGAAAAGAAAATCTTTACCAGTAGACATTTATCCAACCCAGATAAAAGATATTTTAGTCTAGGCACAGTGGCTCATGCCTGTAATCCTAGCATTTTGGGAGGCTGAGGCTGGAGGATTGCTTGAGCCCAGGAGTTTGAGACCAGCTTGGGAAACGCGGTGAGACCCTCATCTCTGCAAAAAAAAAAAATTAAAAATTAGCCGAGAATTACTAGGGAGGCAGAGGCACGAGAATAGCTTGAATCCGGAGGCAGAGGTTGCAGTCAGCTGAGATCGCGCCAGTGCATTCCAGCCTCGGTGACAGAGCAAGACTCCATCTCAAAAACAAAATAAAATAAAATAAAATAAAATAATCTGGGAGTGGTGGCGTGCACCTATGGTTCCAGTTCCAGCTACTCAGGAGGCTGAGGCAGGAGGTTCGCTCGAACCCAGGAGATCAAGTACAACTCTTTCTCTCTTTACATATATATATATATATATATATATATTTCATATTTTTACATAATAAAATTCTATATGGCAGTTAAGAGGAGTAACCTAACCATATATCAAAACATAAATCTCATATAACGTTGACTGAAAAAGAAATTTGAAAAATATGTCCAACCTAGTACCAGTTATGTAAATTTTAAAACAAATACACCATATGTTGCTTATAAAGATATGAATGTTTATAAACGTATAAATGCAAGATCCATGTTTTTACATGGATTAGATGAACATACACTAAATCCACAGGGGCCCTGGAGAGAATGTTACACAATTAAACTGAAGGCAAGTAGAGAAAGAACATCCATCTTATTTGTAATATTTTAGTTCTTGTATTTAAAAAATATTTTAAGGAAACATGAGAAAATACTGTCATTTCTGGGTTTAAAACTTGGGGTTTTGAAATTTGTAACCCAGCCGGGTGTGTTAAAGGCTCACACCTGTAATCTCAGCACTTTGGGAGCCCAAGGCGGGTGGATCACCTGCTGAAATCAGCAGTTTGAGACCAGCCTGGCCAACATGGGGAAAACCTGTCTCTACTAAAAATACAAAAATTAGGCAGCTGTGGCTACAGGCGCCTGTAATCCCAGCTACTCCGGAGGCTGAGGCAGGAGAACCGCTTGAACCTGGGAGGCAGAGGTTGCAGTGAGCCTAGCTCGCGCCACTGCACTCCAGCCTGGGGGATACAGCGAGACTCTGTCTCCAAAAAAATAAATACATAAGTAGAAATAAAATAAAATAAAATTTGTGACTCAAATACTTTTCTGTATTTTTATTTCTCAAATTTAAAAAACGAGCTGTAAAAATGTTTCATTGCGAAACAAATTTCAGAAATCGACTCAAAAAGAATGCAAATAAATAGTCTAATAACTTATAGATGTTCCAAAACATCAAGATCCGTTCACTCAAAAAGGCACCAAGCCCAGCCAGTTTTAAGGCTTTCTACCTAATGTTCCAGAAACAGTGTCCTAACTCATATAATGAGGGTAGCGTAATCTTGGTAAAAAAACGGAGCCAGATTATTAGCCTCCCCAATTCAGCAGTGTATTAAACCGCATCATCTTGCTTAAGGTTTATAAAAAGAGTGCATTCATGATTCACCAGGAAGGCAATTTATAAAGTACAGTACAAAAACGAGAAAAGTCTTCATCTTTATAGCGTAAAGCTTAAAGTTCAGCTGACAAAAAAATAGTAAAATTTATTATGTATTTTTTCAAATCCTTGCAAACTAGGAATAAAACAGAATTTCCAAATATCATTAGAAAGAAGAAAGAACATTCACCTTAGTCAAAAACAACTCAGAATGCCCACTAGCAGGTTCTAGTTCACAGAATAAAATTTAAATGTTCCCAAGAAGAAAGCAAATGTCAATAGTCACGGATTATACAACTGTCTACTTAGCAATTTCAAGGAGAGCCACAGATAAACTTAGAATTAAGACCCAACAACACACGGTCGCCCGGAACTCCAGCCCCACTCCAAGGCCTGCGCTTGAGGGCATGCGCATGCGCGCGCCCTGCGCATGCACACGCGCATGGAACGCAGTGAACGACTATGGCAGGGCAGAGCTTCCCTACGCCGTTCCACGGGCACGTGGGCCGCGGCGCCTTCAGCGACGTGTACGAGCCCGCGGAGGACACGTTTCTGCTTCTGGACGCGCTCGAGGCAGCGGCTGCCGAGTTGGCGGGGTGCGAGGAGGGGAGGGGCTCTGACGGGAAAGGGTTGCGGCGTTCTGAAGAAGTGCGGTGGACGAGGGCCGGAACGGTGACTACCACCGCCCTGAGCCGGAGGAGGCGGGGTCCACTTGCAGATGATTGACAGCCAGGACGCCGTAATTGAGAATTTTCCTGTAGATACAAGTAATGAGTGTGCCGGGGACGCATCTCCTTTGCCAGGGGGCTGCTCTGTCTCATGAGCTCCCTGACTGCTTACTATGCAAAGGCGTATCTTTTCCTGTCACCTGTTAATCTGAAGAACACATGTCCCTGAGAGAAGCGATAGTATAACACGTTTGGAAACAAAATATTCCGGAAACATTGCTTATTAATGTTAATTTTTAAAGTATTACATATTAAAATTGCGTGGTATTATTTGATTTACTCAGCACATAGAAAGCAACCTTAACAAACATGAAAGAAAGTTGTGTTACTGGAGTGGGGAAATATTTTTCAACCCACTGAACAGCATAATCCGTGACTATTGACATTTGCTTTCTTCTTTGGAACATTTAAATTTTATTCTGTGAACTAGAACCTGATAGTGGGCATTCTGAGTTGTTTTTGACTAACATGTGGCTACAGAGCACTTGAAATGTGGCTAGTGCTACTGAGGAACTGAATTTTTCATTTAATTGTTACCAAAAAAAAGTTACATGCAGCTAGCAGACAATAGTCTACCCTAGCACTTTATTTAAATGGATTTGTTGAAGTGATCGCCATCGATTTTAAATTAATAGCAGAAAGAATGAATACTGACATTGTGATTTTTAAATGTAAGGAATTTGGGTTGTTAGATTTCTTTGAAGATAAGATGAACTGGGTTTTCTCAGGATGGAACAAACAGCTTTCAGGTTTCAAAGATCTATATTGTGTTTATTTATCCCTCTTAAACTTGGTCATATTTTTCCACGTATAAAATGTCCCAGCTCTTATTAAACTAGTCTTTCATTGTAGATGATGGAACTTTTGGATTTACTGGAATATACAGTGGAACAGTACTGTTTTATAACTTGTCTTTTCTTCTCAAGATAGCCCAGAAAGATTTACAAGCACAAATTGCACTGCAAAGTATGCTGTAAAAGGAGCTGATTTTGTTATAAAGTCTTGGGTTATTTCTAGTTTGGAATTCTAATTATTTATGAGACCATGATAGTTATTTTCAAAGAGAAGCCACCTGGTGAGATTCTCAGACCTTACTACCACCTAATAAAGACTTGTCAGATGTGTAGACTGGTTCCAAAAGTTTAAAACCTCTGGAGCTTGTCACTGGGTAGTTGTTTTGGGAGTTCAGTGCTAAAAATTTCCCTAAATGCCATCAAGCTGATCTTTGTAATGGGGATGATTTATGCTTTTGATGCACGTATAACATTATAGAGGGCTGGCACTGTGGTTCATGCCTGTAGTCCTAACTACTTGGAAGGCTGAGGCGGGAGGATCACTTGAGCAAGCCCAGGAGTTAAAGGCTGCAGTGAGCTATGGTGGCACCACTGCACTGTAGCCTAGGTGACAGAGCAAGAGCCTGTCTCTCAAAAAGAAACAACTTCCAAGATTATAGGCAAGAAAATAAATTTAATGGAAAGATAAAGTACAGTAGAATGAAGATTTTATAGTTAACAGCATTCTAAAATGGTTAACATTTGAAGATCAGATACTATTTTCCCAATTAGCATATAGCTGTCCAGAAAAATAATTTTTGTCCTGCTCTATTATTCGGGGACCTTTTAATTCTCTAGGATATACTGATGGCTCTATGAATGTTAGGTATTAAAAATGATAGAGGAACTTTTTTCAAAAATAAATTTTGTAATAATACAAACCTTATTTTAGGAAATACTAAGCTAGGAGCTCCTGGTGCGAAGGAATGATGTCTTTCACAGTAATATTTCCAACCCTAGATTAACATTTTTCCATACTTTTTAATGTAACTGTTTGTTGAAATTAACTGAAAGCCATGTTTGGTAATATATAACTTTTATGGACTTAAAATATATTACGTACCCAAAATATTAGTAATTTTGAGTTATGCAATATTAAGTACAAAGTAGTTGTCAGAAATTACAAATTTCTATTTTCATATATTTGCAGGTGAGTGATGATACTAGAGAAATATATATGCTAGAAATTAGCATGAGAGTTTTCTGTGAAGAGTATTTTGATTCTACTATACTAATATATATATATTTTTTTTAGAGTGGAAATATGCCTGGAAGTAGGGTCAGGGTCTGGTGTAGTGTCTGCATTCCTAGCCTCTACGATAGGCCCTCAGGCTTTGTACATGTAAGTATATCATATTCATCTAGATCTTCCACTGACAGGTTAACTATGATAACTCTAATGAAATAATTTTTAAATAGACAGTATATATCTTATAGTATTTAAGCATAGCAAAAACTCAGATTACAAGCTGTGCTTCCCTAAAAATTATTCATGTTCAAACTGCTCCCTCATACTATGTAATTGTAGAAGCAGCATAATTTTAGATCATCTCTAAATTTGATTTCTTAGGTAAATAATTTTATATCATAAGAAATTTAAAGTTGCTTAAATTTATAGAAGATTGGAAAATGTAGAAAAGTATAAAGAAGAAAATTAAAATCACCTATAAATTTTACCATACATGGTCCAGCTGTGTTTACTTCTGTTTTTTTTTTTCATTTCCTTGTTTTTAATTTAATTTTATCTCATAAACATTTTCCTATCAAAAATTCCTTTTAAATTTCATTTTTGGTGGCTGCATAGTACTCCTTCATTGGATGTATAATTTCATAAATTCCTTCAGATGTATGTGCATGTATGTGTATTCTTCTACTCTTGGACATTGTATCAATATAACAGTCTTTTTCATCAATAGAACAAATCCTCGTTCTCTTTTTCTTTGCCATTATTGAATACATTCTAATTTTTTTTTCTAAATCCGTTCTGTGTAGAATTAATGGAACATTCCTTGAAATTACTTAGTAACAGATTTGCCTTATGGACATAGGATATAGTTTTCTTCCGTTTCTGTTTATAGGTGCACTGATATCAACCCTGAGGCAGCAGCTTGTACCCTAGAGACAGCACGCTGTAACAAAGTCCACATTCAACCAGTTATTACAGATTTGGTAAGCTAATCTTTGTCCAGTAATAATTTTCGTTTCAAATAAGGTTAAGATGCTTTAGGTCAAAGAAACTTTGGTAAGTAATTAACTTTTGACCCACTAAGCAGTATACCATATGCAAAGTAAATTCTTTGTTGATGTAATCCATCTTTTCCACAATTCAAAAGGCATTTATATTAACTTATATAGATCAGCCCTCTTTCAGTCAGAAGTGATAGTGAACCCAGTTCAAACTGGCTTAAATTTAAAAAGTTAGTCTGGGTGCAGAGGCTCACGCCTTTAATCCCAGTACTCTGGGATGCCGAGGTGGGATGATTGCTTGAGCCCAGGAGTTCAAGACCAGCTTGTACGACATAGTGAGAACTCGTCTCTACAAAAAATAAAAATAAAAAAAAATAGCTGGACATGGTTGTGCGCACTTGTCGTGCCAGCTACTTGGGAGGCTGAGGTGGGAGGATCGCTTGACCCTGCGAGGTTGAGGCTGCCTTGAGCCACGATCGTGCCACTGCACTCCAGCCTGTGGAACAGAATAAGGCTCTGTCTCAAAAAAAAAAAAAATTGATGGCTTCAGCACAGCTACTTCCAGGAACTCTAAGAACGCTATAGACATCTTTTTCTTATCTCCGAACTTCTCTGTGGTGGCTTTATTCCTAGGCAGTCTTTCCCTTCATGGTAACAAGATGTTTGCATATCTGTATCTTATTTCTCAACACTTTCCCAAGGAAAGAGGCCCTTTCTATTCAGTTACTCTAGAAGAGGCCCCAGAATGAGTATTATCTGGAGCAACTTGGGTTATGTGCCTATCTCTCAACCTTTTGCTGTAGCCAAAGGAGATTTGAATATGGAGATGATTGGCTTCAACCTGGCTCATAGTTCCATCCCAGGAGCTGGGTTGGGATAAACCCTACTCAGGCCACTTAGATCGAGAATGATGGGAGGTAGAGCTTCCCTAACAAAAGTCAAGGAAATTAAACCAGAAGAAAGGGGCAGTGGGTCCTCAGTAGGTAAAAACAACAAATGACAACTGCACAACCATTGTTTTAAGAAGTTAACGGCACACATTTTCAAGTGGCAGTTTTAAATTTGTGGATTTTTAATTTATATATGTGAAATACCTTTTTATAGGCAAAAATAATAATAGCATGCACCAGGTAGACATATGAAATACAAAATACTTCTGTGCTCCTTAACCTGCACTTTTCTTACAATGATGAGGGTAGGTAGCTTTCCTGTTTTTTTTTTTTTTTTTTTTAATTTATAAATGATTTTATAGCTTAGAAGGAATTAAGCCAAAGAGATAAGAAATTATTTTCATATTATTAGAAGTTGTTACTGCTAATAAAAGCTAGAGTATTAAGAAAGGTACTCCAGTGATTTACATGAGATCAATGTGGTGATTTTTTTTTTAATTTTAAAAATTTCTTCCTTTCTTTCTTTTTTTTTTTTTTTTGAGACAGTCTCACTCTGTCGCCCAGGCTGGAGTGTAGTGGCGCAATCTTGGCTCACTTCAAACCCCGCCTCCTGGGTTCAAGCAATTATCCTGCCTCAGCCTCCCGAGTAGCTGGGATTACAGGCACCCACCACTGTGCCCAACTAGTTTTTGTATTTTTAGTAGAGACTAGGTTTCATCATGTTGGCCATGGGTTGGCCAGGCTGGTCTCGAACTCCTGACCTCGGGTGATCTGCCCGCCTCAGCCTCCCAAAGTGCTGGGATTACAGGAGTGAGCCACTGTGCCTGGCCTAAAAATTTCTTTAATGTTTCCATAATTAGTATTAAGTAAGTGTTTTTGATAGAATGGTGAAACACCAGAGATAGAAGAAATTATAGAACAGTATCCAGCAAATAATGGTAGGTATCTGTATAGATACGGGAAAAATTGTGAAAATGTTAGCAAATATAGTTGTAAACTTACATCCAAGTCTATACAGATTATACAGAATTAGAGTGCTTTCTTATTTCCTTTTCTAAAAGTGAACCCAGAATATAAATATATGTGCTGTTGAGGAGTACAGGCTTTTTAATATTCATTCTGATAGTTTAATTTCCTTATTTTTATTTAATTGCATATATTATTTTTCTGAATGAAAACATAAAAATATTTCATTTCTCTCTACAAGTGCAGCCCCTAACACGTTATTTTCCCAAAAACATGGGAGATTGTTTTTAAAGATTGATTTGTCAGTTATTTAATTCAGAGTTTAATGTAAAATTCTCACTGTTATTGAATACATTTAGGTCAAAGGCTTGCTACCAAGATTGAAGGAAAAAGTTGATCTTCTGGTGTTTAATCCCCCCTATGTAGTGACTCCACCTGAAGAGGTAAAACATACAACAAAATTTAATTATTAATATTTTCAATTATTTTGTTTGTAAAATCAAATGAATATCATCCTATGACATCAGTCAGCTGCTGCTATCACAGAGTACTCTGATTTTACTCCTAATTGTCAGTAATTGAGTCCTATTAAAAGACCTAGGAGAGGAACCTTAAATGATGGAAATACAAACTGTGACGCATACCTGTCATTAAAAATCACATTCATATCGGGCCATGGTGTTTATATTCATATATTCGAATATATATGTACATATATATTACATATATCCCTTATCATGAATAAAAAATTCACAAAACAAAATGTTTTAACCAGCCAGGCGCAATGGCCCACGCCTGTAATCCCAGCACTTTGGGAGGCCGAGGCGGCAGATTACCTGAGGTTAAGGGTTCAAGACCAGCCTGGCCAACATGGTGAAACCCCGTCTCTATTAAAAATACAAAAATTAGCCGGGCCTGGTGGCACACACCTGTAATCCCAGCTATTTGGGAGGCTGTGGCAGGAGAATTGGTTGAGCCTGGGAGATGGAAGTTGCAATGAGCCGTGATCGGCCACTGCACTCCAGCCTGGCTGACAGAGCGAAACTCTGTCTCAAAAAAAAAAAAAAAAAAATTTTAACCAATCTTAAATTCACATAGGAATTCCTTCTGAAAATTTCAGGTTTCCTCCTTTCACAAGTATTTCCAAAATGTGGGAGAGTGGAACCAATTATCATTTCAGATAGGGAAAACAAATAATCTTGAAATATATATATTTTTTAAAATCTTGGTAATGAAGAGGTAAACCGTGTTAACCTTTTCCCGGGAATTGTCAAAGTTTAATAATGGGCTAAGACTAGCTTTCCTTTAATTATTATTCTTTTTTATTCTTTGATAATTATTCTCTGGCAAGGCCGATAAACATTACATTCACCTCAACACCAAGTTGGGAAAGATCCATTTGGCTCTATTGCTACTAATGGCAGTTAAACAATGAAAGAGCTATTGCTCTGCTGACATATAAACTCATATGACAGGGAAGTCATAAGGTGAACAGCCGTTGAGGGAAATGCAGCTTCATAAAGCTCTTTAGGAAAGCACTATCCAACTAGTGGTAAGACTGATCAATGAAAAGGAGATTCTGGGAACATGGTGACCTGAATGGGTTTCCTTTCTTCATGTTTCTAGCCCTAAGCCACGTGCTTCTGAGCCTTAACAGCTGCTGGGACGTATAGATGATTGAGTGCAGGCAATGCCTTGGGCTTTTTGCTGTCCCAACGGAGAGAAAACCTGTCATATTCTCATGAGCTGGGCAGTCAGCTAGAAAGCAGGATCAAAATACAACACAACAAAGATGTCTTGGAGCTTAAACGTATGTTGTACACAGTAAAATATGAGGCGGTGAATTAAAAAATGTGGTCACTGTCAAGACCTGAATCAGTGGTCTGGAAACCCAAAGAAAGAAACAGTGCACAGAGCATGAAGACACAAAGAAGAATTCACAAAGGTGAAAGAGAAGAGACTCAGAGATTAGATCCAGGAAACAATATGCAAATAATAGGAGTTTGTGTTTATAATAAGCTGTGGGTATACACAAATATATCCAGAAACATGAAATAAGATGTTGTTCGTTTGTGCCAACAGCACAAATGGGGAGTTTAACCCAGGAGAAAAGTAGAGAGAATGCCAGGAAAAGGATGTCTCCAGGAGGAAAGTCTTAAAGAAAAACAGAGGAAATTATACATTTCCTAATGTGATTAACTTTGTGGAAAATTATATTGAGAAGCTTATGATAGGTGTGGGCATAATTAGAGTCAAAAAAATTAAGCAAATGGACATAGTGAATGCCCATCAATAGCCAACTAAGATGTGATACTTTTCTCCCAGGAAATATTTTATAGCCCTTAAAAGAATGAATTAGCAGTAGAGAGGGGGTTTCACCATGTTGGCCAGGCTGGTCTTGAACTCCTGACCTCAGGTGATCTGCCTGCCTTGGCCTCCCGAAGTGCTGGGATTACAGGTGTGAGTCACCATACCCGGCCTCGATTCACTTTTAAATTTTACGTGGGGTCATAAAAACAGGGTTTTGAAACATTGAAGATGATCTGGCCATGATCTTTAATCTTCAGAATCCTTGTTGACGTCATCAGCATTGACAAGACAGGAGAGAATTTCCGTCTGATCTGTGACACCAAGGGTCGCTTTGCTGTACATTGTATTACGCCTGAGGAGGCCAAGTTCACGTTGTACAAAGTGAGAAAAACCTTTGTGGGCACAAAAGGCATCCCTCATCTGGTGACTCATGATGCTTGCACCATCTGCTATCCTGATCCCCTCATCACGGTGAATGACACCATTCAGATTGGTTTGGAGACTGGCAAGATTACTGATTTCATCAAGTTTGACACTGATAACCTGTGTATGGTGACTGGTAGTGCTAACCTGGATAGAATTGGTGTGATCCCCAGCAGAGAGAGGCACGCTGGATCTTTTGAGGTGATTCACCTGAAAGATACCAATGGCAACAGATTTGCCACTTGACTTTCTAACATTTTTGTTATTGGCAAGTGCAACAAACTGTGGATTTCTCTTCCCCAAGGAAAGGGTATCCACCTCACCGTTGCTGGAGAGAGAGACAAGAGACTGGCGGCCAGACAGAGCAGTGGGTGAAATGGTCCCTGGGTGACAACGTTAGATATTTGTACATAATTAAAAATAATGTGGCATGTTTAATAGCAAAAAAAAAAATGAATTAGAACTATATCAAATGATATGAAGAGATTTTCATAAGGTATTGTTGAATGAGAAAAGCAAGATGTAAATAAGCGTGTAGAATATATCCGGTCTTTGTAAAACATGGCAAAAAAGAAAAACCTGTGTGTGTAGAAGATAGGGCAAAGGCAGACAAACAGTAAAATCAAAAAATGGGGCTTTTTTTTCTTTATTTTTCTTCAAGCTCTGTTCGACCTGCTTTTTAAAAGCAAGAATGTGAACATTTCTTCATAAAGGTATCTGTGCATAAGGTTATAGCTATAAAGCAGTTATTTTTAGTGAGGAAAATATGCTATATTAAATGAATAAATAGCAGGCATTATTGTGTGAAAATAATTTAAACTAAAATATGGACAAAAGACCCCAAAGGAAATAGGAAGAAAATAGTTGTGTTAGGGTTAAAGTAACTTCTGAGTGACGTCTTCAAAACATTCTTTAATCTTGAAAATAATATACAATAGAGCAGTCATGGTGGCTCATGCCTATAACCCCAACACTTTGGGAGGCTGACCTGGGAGAATCACTTGAGGCCAGAAGTTCTTGACCAGCCTGGGCAACATAGTGACAGCCTCCATTTCTACAAAAAATTAAAAAAATTGGCCGGGTGTGGTGTCTTACACCTGTAATCCCAGCACTTTGGGAGACCGAGGCAGGGGGATCACGAGGTCAGGAGATTGAGACCATCCTGGCTAACACAGTGAAACCCTGTTTCTACTGAAAATACAAAGTTAGTCGGGCATGGTGGTGGGCGCCTGTAGTCCCAACTACTCGGGAGGCTGAGGCAGGAGGATGGCGTTAACCCGGGAGGTGGAGCTTGCAGTAGGCCGAGATCGAGCCACTGCACTCCAGCCTGGGTGATAGTGCGAGACTCTGTCTCAAAAAAAAAATTAACCAGGCATGGTGATTTGCACCTGTAGTCCTAGATACTTGGGAAGCTGAAGTGGGAGGATCACTTGAGCCCAGGAGGTGGAAGGTGCAGTGAGCCATGATTACATGACTGCACTCCAGTCTAGGTGACAGAGCGAGACCCTGTCTCAAAAAAATATATAAAATAAAAAAAGGAAACAATATACAATGATAAGGATCTAAAGATTTTTTAATACTATATAAACTCTCACGGATATTGTTTCTAAAATATAATTAGATTGTTAGAGTAAACATGCTTCAGTATGCCTTTATATAATATATAATAAATGGGTTCCTTAGAAAAGGTCTATGTGTTTCACACTTTAATCTACAAGAGGGCCAGATGCATTGGGACATTTTGAAACTTTGTTTCTGTACAGTAGGTCTCTTATAATACAAGCTCCTCCTTCTAGCTTCTTTCTATATTAAGTATAAAAGCTGCCCACGTCTCTCAATTTAAGCATTGTATTAATGGTAATAACTATTATTAAGCCCTTGATATATGCAGGGCAATGTTCTCAAAACTTTAAATATACTTCCTTATTTATTCCTAACAGTGGATAAAAAAAATTTTAATCTAATTTTTCTAATTGTACGTATGGAACTGTTCTTTTTCTAATTTTACAGATAAAGGAGGGAAGTAATTCACAAACAAGATTACTAATTTACCCAAGGTTACACACTAGAAAATGATGAAACTTATATTCAACTTTACTGCTCTTTCGTCATCAGTGGAATGCAATATATATACTTGTTTGGTGATATTACTTGTCAGAAAGATTCGGTTTGTGATCTAAATCAAACTTAAAAGAAAACGTTCTTTCTAATTGTTCACAGGTAGGAAGTCACGGAATAGAGGCAGCTTGGGCTGGTGGCAGAAATGGTCGGGAAGTCATGGACAGGTTTTTTCCCCTGGTTCCAGATCTCCTTTCACCAAGAGGGTTATTCTATTTAGTTACCATTAAAGAGAACAACCCAGGTAATACAGACCAATTTATTGTTTAAGCATTTATGTTGCTGAAATCAAAAGTTAATAATGTAAAATGCTATAATTTATAAGATAACCTGGCATGTTAGTGAATCACTTAAAACAATTAATCACTGACAATACCTAATACGGGCATAAATTCATGTTGAAAGAGAAAAGAGGTTTTCAGAGGTAAATTTTTCCGATTTTAAAAAGTATTGTCTTCTCTTTTCCCCATTTATAACCTAATATTTAAGTACAGAAATCTGCAATGTTTTCTTCTAACACCTCACCCTCAGTATTATGAATTTTCTGTCTACCCTCTAGTCTTCATGCCCTTGGCAATTGCGCTGCACTCTTTAGTTTGTCTGGAGTTTTATCATGAAAGCTATTTTATTGTATAGATTTTTATATCTTTGTTTTCAGATTGCTTTATAACTAAATTGACCATAATCTTTCTTCTCTTTTTCTGTACACTCAAGTTTGATTTTTAGCTTATACTAAAAATCCTCAGCCCTTCAAATCACGATTGCTAGTTTTCTCTTGCCTGCCTTTCTTTTCTTTTCTCTTTTTTCTTTTTTCTTTTCTTTTCTTCCCTCCCTCCCTCCCTTCCTTCCTTCCTTCTTTCCTTCCTTCCTTCCTTCCTTCCTTTCTTTCTTTTTCTTTCCCTCTCCTCTCTTCTCTGTCCATCCATCCTTCCTTCCTTCTTTCTCTCTCTCTCTCTCTCTTTCTTTTTTTCTCCGTTTTCTTAGTTCAGTCTTCTTAGTTTTATTTATTTATAAGGAAGGTTTTCTTTTTTCAATATGCCTGAAAGAAATAAGCTACTTCTTTCACGCTCACTGTGCAATGTCACTATTCAGTTTGTCCACACCTTCATTGGCTTTTGTCATCCAAAGAGAAAGACATAGGGCAGAGATTGGAGCCAGTCAACTAAAAAACTGATCACTTGCTATAATAACAACAACAATTAATGTTTCCACTGAGCCAAAAGTAGGCTGTGACTGCAAAGCAAGCCATTCATTCTAAGTAGAATCACCAGGAACACTTTGAAAATACAAAGTGCTCCCATTTAGCTGAAGACCAAGTTCACTTTAATAGACATTTATTTGATATACATTGTTTTGTCAGATGAATACAATTTATAAATCATCTGTGTTTAACTTATTAAATTGCTTATTGATCATGCATACTACCAAATGGCTTAATGGATTTTACCTTTTGATTTTTATTTTAGAAGAAATTTTGAAAATAATGAAGACAAAAGGACTGCAGGGAACCACTGCACTTTCCAGACAAGCAGGCCAAGAAACTCTTTCAGTCCTCAAGTTCACCAAGTCCTAGCATACAATGTGTCAAGAGCTACTGGAAACTGAATGCATTTAGCATATTTTGAGACTGAAGTCATTCATTAGGTAACAAGGAATTTTATCAGAAATTTGTCATTAAAAGAAGATGGAAAGGTGGAACATTCCCTTTCAGTCAGGCCTATAGAATTACTTGCACAAGTACAAGTAAATATGTGTATTATGTTTACAATTTGCATTTAAATATAAAAATTATATATGAAATATTTATTTTGGCATTATGTGGTAAGGCAACGGAATTGATCTGGCAAATGTCTTTTTCTTCATACCAGTCCATAAAGGCAGTTTGCTTTCAGATGGCAGGGCCAGCAACACACCTTCATTGTCGTATCTCCGGTGTATATCAACTCTCCAACTCTATGTCATAATTCAGTTCATGGGGATCTTGATTACCTTTCCCTTCCACAGAATATTACACTGATTCGTTATATTGATGACATTATGCTGATCTGACCTAGTGAGCAAGAAGTAGGAACTACACTAGACTTAGTGGAAAGACATTTGCATCAGAGAGTAGGAAATAAATATGACTACAATTCAAGGACCTTCTACCTTAGTGAAATTGATAGGGATCCAGTGACATGGGGCATGTTGGGCTGCTTCTTCTAAGGTGAAGGGTAAGTACTTGCATCTTGCTGCTCTTACAACCAAGAAAGACGCGTAATACTTAGTGGGCCTCTTTGGGTTTTGGAGGCAACATTTTCCAATTTCATTATGTTACTCCAGCCCATTTACCAATTGACTCAAAAAGCTGCTAGTTTTGAGTAGGGCTCAGAACAAGAAAAGTGTCTGCAACAGGTCCAGGCTGCTGTGCAAGCTGCTCTGCCACTTGGGTTGTATGATCCAGCAGATCCAGTGGTGTTTCAGTGGCAGTCGCGGATAGGGATGCTGTTTGAAGCTTCTGGGAGGTCCCTATAGGTGAATCTTGGTTTAGGATTTTAGAGCAAAGCCCTGCCATTACCAACAAATAACTAGTCTTTTTTTGAGAAACAGCTCTTGGCCTGCTACTGAGCCTTAGTAGAGACTGATACTTAATGAGTCACCAAGTTACCATGCAACCTGAGCTGCGCATCATGAACTGGATGTTATCTGAGCCACCAACGCACAAAGTTGGATATACACAGCAACACTCCGTCATCAATGGAAATGGTATACACATGATTGGGCCTGAGCAGGCCCTGGAGGCACAAGGAAGTTACATGAAGAAGTAGGCCAACTTTCCATAGTCCCCACTTCTGCTACCTGCCTTTTCTCTTCCAGCCTGCATCTGTGGCTTCATGGGGACTTCCCCACGATCAGCTGACAGAGAAAGAGAAGACTTAGGCCTGGTTTACAGAGGGTTCTGTATGATATGCAGGTACCACCCTAAAGTGGATAGCTGCAGCACTACAGCTCGCCTCTGGGCTACCTTGAAGGACAGTGGTGAAGGGAAATCCTCCCAGTGGACAGAACTTTGAGCAGTCCCCCTGGTTGACTTTGCTTAGAAGGAAAAATGGCCAGATATTCAACTATATGCCAATTCATAGGCTGTGGCCAGTGGTTTGGCTGGATGGTCAGGGAGTTCAACATAACTGGAAAATTGATGACAAAGAAATTTGGAGATGAAGTATGTGGATAGACACTGAATGGGCAAAAAGGGTGAAGATATTTGTGCCCCATGTGAATGCTCACCAAAGGGTTAGCAAAGAAGGGTTTTAATAAAGTGGACAAGATAACCTGTTCTGTGGATACCAGTAGGTCTCTTTCTCCAGCCACCCCTGTCATCACCCAATTGTTTCATGAACAAAGTAGCCATGTAACAAGAATAGAGGTTATGCATGGGCTCAGCAACGTGGACTTTTACTCACCAAGGCTGACCTGGCCAAGACTATCTCTGAGTGCCCAGTCTGCCAGCAGCAGAGACCAACACTGAGCCCCTGATATGACACCATTCCCCAGAGTCATCAGTCAGCTGCCTAGTGGCAGGTTAATTACATTGATCCACCTCCATCGTTGAAGGGATAGTGTTTTGTCCTTACTGAGACAGAACTTACTCTGGATACAGATTCGCTTTCCCTTCATGCAATGGTTCTACTAAAACTACCGTCCATGGACTTACAGAATGTCTAATCTATGACCATGGTATTCCACACAGCATTACAAGAAACTCAGTTCACAGCAAAAGTGTGGCAGTGGGCCCATGCTCATGGAATTAACTGGTCTTACCATGTTCCCTACTATCCTGAATCAACTGGCCACATAGAGCAGTGGAATGGCATTTTGAAGACAGTAATAGCACCAGCTGTATACCAGTGCCTTGTAGGGCTGGAACAAGGTTCTCTAGAAGGCTGCCTACACTCTGAATCAACATCCAGTATATGGTACATTTCTCTTATGACTGGGATTCACAGGTCCAGGAATCAAGGGGTCAAAATAGGAGGGACACCATTCGCTATTAGCCCTAGTGACCCACTAGCAAAATTCTTGCTTCCTGTTCCCATGACTTATGCACTGCTTGCCTAGAGGTCTTACATAGGGTGGAATGTTTTCCACTGAGAGACACAATCATGATTTAATTGAACTGGAAGTTTAAGACTGCTCCTCAGCCATTTGGGGCTTCTCATGCCTCTAACTCAATAGACAAATGAGTTACAGTGCTGGCTGGGTGATTGTACCTGACTACCAAGTAGAAACTGGACTACCCCTGAATGGTGGTAAGGAAAAGTATGTTGGGAATACACAAGATTCCTTAGGGCATCTCTTAGTGTTACCATGCCCTGTGATTAAGGTCAATGGAAAACTACAGCCTAATTCAGACAGGACCACTAATGGTCCAGACCTTTCAGGGATGAAGGTTTGGGTCCCCACCGGGTAAGTACCATGACCAGATGAGGTGCTTGCTGAAGGCAAAGGGAATACAGAATAAATGGTGGAATAAATACTAGCTTTGATCATATGACCAGTTACAGAAACACAGACTATGATTGTCATAAGTATGTCCTCCATATTTTGTTGTAACTACATTTTGTGTGTATGTAGCTTTGTTTTCTTTCTTCGCATTTCCTTATTCTGTAACATAAGATGCATTGATTTTATAGCATAGTGTTTAAATATTGTTAATTTTTTTAACTGGCTCCAATGTTCAACCTTGATTAATTTTACATCATAGTATTTAACTTATGAGATATCAAGGAGAGAGTAAACATCACATGGAGACTTTACCTCCTCTTCTGGGAAATGGGTTAGTGTGTTTCTGGTGGAATACTGGATTGTTAATCGTGTTAGATGGAATTATGACCTTGTTGTTGTCTTTATGTGGCAGTTAAGTATGGTTTAAGGAGATGTGTATGGGTGCCAAGTTGACAAGGGTAGACTTGTGATGGTTAATTTTATATGTCAACTTGAATAGGCCACAGGGTGCCAGATATCTGTTTAAACATTATTCTGAAGTGTCTTGAGTGTGTTTACAGAGGAGATTTGCATTTGAACTGGGGGACTCAGTAAAGGAGATAGCCATCCCCAAGGTGGGTGGACATCATCCAATTTGTTGAGGGCATAAATAAAATAAAAGGCAGAGGAAGGAAGAATTCACCCCCTTTTTTTTTCCTGCCTCATTGTTTGAGCTGTGACATCTCATCTTCTGTCCTCAGATGGATTTACATCACTGGCTCCCCTGGTTCTCACGCCTTTGGATTCAGACTGAATTATACCACAGGCCTTCCTGGGTCTCCAGCTTATAGATGACAGATCATGGGACCTCTTAGCCTCCATAATCATGTAAGCCACTTTCTTGTAGTACTGGTAAAAGATATATTAGACCAATCTATAAAACAGATAGCTATGAAAGAGAAGGGCGACAGGCACAAGCCTAGGCAAATAGGGAAGGGTCCTCGGAGAGCCTCTGACTTGCCCAGGTCATTGTACACAGGTGGCTTGCCTGAACATGCCCACTGTGAAAAATTCCATTTCTCAACACATGTGCAGTAAGGGAAATAAATCAATGTGGCTCAGACTAAGCACCCACACATGGGGTGGAGCCACGAGGAGTTTGTGCCTTATGCAGGGGAGAAGCCTTGCCTCTTCAGCTCGTGTGTGGTGGCCTGGCATTCAATTTGTGAGGTGTGAAACCTGCATGAAGGACCCCTCTTTTTGTGGAGAGCTTTCCTTTTGCCTAATAAGTTCTGCCCTCCTCGCCTTTCAGTGTGTACGCGTGCCTAATTTTTTCTGGTCATGTGATAACCCAAATTTAACTGAACTAAGGAGCAAAAAGTCCTGCATCAGCTACATTAATAGCTGATTGTACTGGATTGAGTAGTGTCCCCCCAACAAAATTCGTGTCCAACTGAAACCTGTGAATATGCTCCTATTTGGAATTAGGGACCTTGCAGATGTAATCAAGTTAAGACAAGGTTGTACTGGATTAGGGTGGGCCCTAAATCCAGTATCACTTGTGTCCTTGTAAGAACAGGAAAATCTGAACACAGAAACAGAGACATAGGGCCATATGAAGACAGAGACAGAGGTTGGAGTGATGAGTCAACGAGTAAAGGAATGCCAGGGGTTGCTAGCGACTACCAGAGGCTAGAAGAGGCAGGCAAGGATTCTTCCTTCAAGCCTTCAGAGGGAGCATGGTCCAGCCCACACCTTTATTTCGGACACCTAGCCTCAAGAACTGTGAGAGAATGCGTTTGTTTTACAACAAACAGTTACCCAGTTGGTGGCACTGTTACAGTAGCTCTCAGAAATTAATACGCTGGGTACAAAATTAAAAGCATGATTAGGAATAGACATGGACACTGATATGGTTTGGATTTGTGTCCCCACTCAAATCTCATGTTGAATTTTAATCCCCTAGTATTGGAGGAGGGGCATGGTGAGAGGTGATTGGATCATGGGCGCAGACTTGCTCCTTGCTGTTCTCGTGATAGTGAGTTCTTAACGAGATCTGGTTGTTTAAAAGTGTGTAGCATTCCCTCTTCGCTCTCTTCCTCCTGCTCCAACCATGTGGACGTGCCTCCTTCCTCTTCGCCTTGTGCCATGATTTTAAACTTCCTGAGGCCTCCCCAGCCATGCTTCCTGTACAGCCTGTGGAACCGTGAGCCAATTAAACTTCTTTTCTTTACACAGTCTCAGGTAATTCTTTATAGCAATGCGAGAACAGACTAATACGACACAAAAGAATGATAAAGGTTTACACTTTACTAAAATTGTGTCCAGTAGATACAATTTTAAACTTTAATCCAACTAGGAAAATTGCTTCATACAATGTAAAATAAAGAAAAATACAAGAATAAATTTGCAAATTGATCATACAGGAGGATTTCAAATCGTCTGTCTCAATTAGTACTACATCAAGGAGACCAAAAAGGCAAAGAGGAGATTTGAAAAATAGCAGTGAGTTTGATATCATAGACTAATATAGAACTCTGAAACTAACAGTCAGGGAATGCATATTCTTTCTCAAGCACTCATGGGATGTTTACAAACATAATTACATATTAGACCAAAAGTAAGTCCCTATAAAATTCAAAGAATCAATATGATATAGCTAATCTTCTCTGACTATAAAGTGTTTAGGTTATAAATTGATAACAAAAATAAAATTTTAAAGTCCCCATACATTTACAAAATTTAAAACATGCTTCTGAACAATTCATATGTCAAGGAAGAAATAATGACATTTTAGGCTGGGCGTGATGGCTCACGCCTGTAATCCCAGCATTTTGGGAGGCTGAGGCAGGCAGATCACCTGAGGTCAGGAGTTTGTGACCAGCCTGGCCAACAGGATGAAACCCCATCTTTACTAAAAATAAAAAAATCAGCTGAGCATGGTGGCATGCACCTGTAATCCCATCTACTCGGGAGGTTGAGGCAGGAGAATTGCTTGAGCTTGAGAGGCTGATATGGCAGTGAGCTGAGATCATGCCATTTTACTCCAGCCTGGGCAACAAGAGCAAGACTCCGTCTCAAAAAAAAAAAGAAATGACATTTTGAAAATTACTGAACAGAGGGTGAACCCTAATATAAACTGTGAACTTTAGTTAGTAATAGTGTATCAATATTGGTTCATCAATTGTAACAGATGTACCACACTAATGCAAGATGCAAATAACTGGGGGGAACTGTGCTTGTGTTTGTGCAGTCAGGGAGAGGAGGTTTGTGCAAAGTCCGTACTTTTTTTTGTTTATTAACCTGTGTCTACAACAAAACTCTCTGTACTTCCATATCAGTTTTCCTGTAAAGCTAAAACTGTTCTAAAAAATATTTGAAAGGTCTTTTAGTATAAGAGAAAACCAAAACAAAGCAAACAAACAAAAAGGCAACAACATAATGATAAACAAAAAATTCAGGCTAGTGCTAACCGGTTGGATGAGAGGAGGTAAGGATGACTGGGAGAAAGGCTAGAGGAGAACCAGGCACCCAGATAAACAGCATAAAGGGACTGGCAGTGTTCCAGTTCCGAAGTTGGCCAGAGAGTTTCTTGGGTATACATTTTATTATTTTAAATTCATATGAACTGGGCCATGATCTTACAGTCTATGTCATTCTCATGTGCAGAGGTTCAACTGGTGTACCAAGTTCTTTATTAGTGACACACTAAAAATTTATTGCTTATGCATTTTATAATCTAATGTGCTTTGTCCAGGGCATAGAAAGTGTTCTGTTCCATTTAGTCATTCGGAGACTCAGGATCCCTCTGTTTTGTGCCACCATCACATTCAGCCTGTAACCTCTAAGTCAGCATGGATATGGAAAAAAGAGGAAGATCATGCATGAGGGATTTTTGAGCCAGTCCTGGAAGTAGCATAAGTGACTTCAAATTCCAGTGGCCAGGGCTCATTCAGATGGTTCCAATATAGTTGAACTGTATGCCCAAGAAGAAGAAGTGATTCTTATAATTCTTTCCCCTAAATAATTGTGTTAGACAAAACCTTGATAACAAAACCAGATAAGGGTTACATAAGAAAGGAAAGTGACAGGCCAACCACATTCACATAAAGGAAAAAAAGAATAAAACTTCAACAAACTAAATCTAGCAGTATATATAAAACAGATGATACACTATGACCAAGTTGAGTTTATCCCAGGAATGTACCCACGGTTTAATAGAAAAATCTATAAATTCCATCTACCATTCTAATAGGTTAAAGGGAAGAAAAATAACACATTATCACCTCAACAGATGTGGACGTACATTTGTTGAAATTCAATTCACTTGTCAAACTAGGAAGTGAAGGAACTTTCTTAACCCAACATGTTCTGTATACAAAAAAACTGTGGCAAATATTCTGAAAGTAGAAATACTGGAAGCATTCCCTATAAAAATCAGAAACGAGAAAATTGCCACCTATTACCACTCCTATTCAACATTTTCACTGGAAGTCCTAGCCAGCAAAATAAGAAAAGAAAAAAACAAATGAAAGGGAAAAGGATAGGAAAATATGAACAAAATTGTCATCGTTAACAGATGATATTATTTACCAAGAAAACATTTAAAAAACCACTGACTTATAATAAGAGGGCTCAGGAAAGTGGTTTTCTGTAATAACAATATTCAGAAGTCATTTGTATTTCTATACGTTAGTCCCCCAAAGCAGGAAAATGTATTTTAATAATACCACTAAAAATGATAAATAAGGCATCATGGAATAAATATAACGTGTACAGGACTAACATGCAATTTGATTAAAATACTTTTTTGTTTTTTGAGACAAGGTCTTGCTCTGTCACCCAGGCTGGAGTGCAGTGGCGTGAACTTGGCTCACTGTAACCTCCACCCCACAAGCTTAGGCAATCCTCTCACCTCAGCCTCTTGAGTTTCTGGGACCACAGGTGTGCACCACCACAACCAGCTAATTTTTCATATTTTTAGTAGAGATGGGGGTCTCACCATGTTGCCCGGGCTGGTCTTGAACGCCTGAGCTCAAGCGATCCTCCCACGTTGGCCTCCCAAAGTGCTGAGATTAGAGGCATGAGCCACCATGCACAGCCTAAAAGATATTTTAAATACCTAAGTAAATGGAAAATTATTTTATGTTTATGACTAGGAAGACTCACTGTTATAAAGATACCAATTGTTCCTATACTTAACAGTAAAATTCCAGTCAAAATCTCAAAAGTGTTTTTCTTAAAACCTGAACAAATGACCAAGAACAGCCTAGACACTCCTAGATAATAGGAGGAGCATGAGAGAGCTTGAACTACTCAGATGCCAAATACTTATTACTAAACAACAGTAATTAAGACAGTTTTATATTGACCCAAAGATAAATAAACTGAAACAGAATGGAAAGTCCATAAAGAAACATGTACATATATAGAAATGTGTATATGATGAAATGGAACTGCAGAACAAATGGAATAGTACTGTATAAGTGATTATACACAAAGGGAAACAATGAAATTAGATTCTTACCTCACACCATATACAAAAGTCCACTAAAATGGATTAAGTTGTAAATAAAAAGGTTGAATTTTAAATTTGGAAAAAATATAGGAGAATATTTTTATGACAATGGAATGGGAAAGTATCTATAAAATAAAAAAGAATCACAGACCTTAAAACACTGATAAATCCAGTTACAGTAAAGGGTTTTGTTCATCAAAAGGCATTATAAAGAAAATTGAGGCTGGGTGTGATGTAATCCCTGCACTGTGGGAGGCCAAGGAGGTCGGATCCAACTGGGCCCATCCATGTTGCCCCCATAAGACTTCAGGCAAGGGGAAACTGATGAAACATGCTGTTGCTCATGCTAATTGTTGTATTAATACTATGAGTAATAAAGTTCCTTGTCTCTGACCCAAAAGCCTTGTTTTTTTCTGCCAACAGTGAAACTGTGGCAGACTAATTTGGGTTGCAAGTGGAGTAAAATCTCAGATCCTTTACATTTCTCGACAATGCAGTGTGCTGCAATTTTCCCTTGTTAGAACTTCCTTTAGTTCTGCCTCACTGGAGCCAACAATTTTTCACTTGCCCTTGGTGATGGCACATTGGGATTTTTTTACAGATTATAAAAAGATTTTTATAAATGTCTCAAATTGAGTTTTCTGCTTAATATTTTTGTGCAACTTCTCCATGTTGATGAGTTATTCACTCATTTTCACTAATATATTCCACTATTCATTTATTCGTACTTTGGTCATTGAATTTTAGGTTGTTTCCAGTTTTCCCTATTATGAATAATGTTGCTATAAACATCTCTGTACATGTCTGTTGGTACTCTAGTCAATACCTAGAAGTGGAATTTCTAAATCATATGGTACAATTACATTTCATTTTACCTGATAATGCCAAATTGTTTTCCAGAAAGATGCCAGTTTACTTGCTGGTAGTGTATATGAGTTTCTGTAGCGCCATATCTTCACCAATATTTGGGACTGTTAGACTTCTTAGATTTTGCCAGTCTAGTAGGTCTAATATAATATTGATTTGTATTTTCCTAATGAATAATATGGTTGAAATTTTCATATGTTTATTAGCCATTATGTATTTTTGCTTTATTGTCATTTAAGCATTTTTGTATCAGATTTCTGTTGTCTTTTTACTTGTTGATCTGTAAGAACTAATTATTCGTATATTCTGGCTACTAATCTCTACATTTTGCAAACATTTTCTACTCAATCGTCTCAATTTTCTTTCTTTCCTTTTTTTGTTTTTTGAGACAGCATCTTGTTCTGTCACCCAGGCTGGAGTGCAGTAGCGCAATTTTGGCTCACTGAAACCTCTGCCTCCAGGTTTCAAGCAATTCTCATGCCTCAGCCTCCCAAGTAGCTAGGATTATAGGCATGTGCCATCACACAAGCCTCTGGAGTAGCTGGGACCACAGATGTGCACCATCACAACTGGCTAATTCTTGTATTTTGAGTAGAGAGGGGAGTTTCACCATGTGAAACTAATGCTTATTAGACTGTAGAGAAGAATGTGTGCTCCTTATTTATTTATTTTTTTGAGACAGAGTCTCACTCTATTACCCAGGCTGGAGTGCGGTGACATGGTCTTGGCTCACTGCAGCCTCTGCCTCCTGGGTTTAAGCAATTCTCCTGACTCAGCCTCCCGAGTAGCTAGGATCGCTCTGTTGCCCAGGCTGGAGTACAGTGTTGTGATCTCAGCTGTCTGCAGACTTGACCTCCCAGGCTTAAGTGATCCTCTCACCTCAGTTTCCCTAGTAGCTGGGATTACAGGTATGGGCCACTATGCCTGGCTAATTTTGTGTGTGTGTGTGTGTGTGTGTGTTTTTTTTTTCTGTAGAGACGGGGTTTTGCCATACCATGTTGCCCAGGCTGGTCTCCAGTTCCTGGACTCAAGCGATCCACCCCTGCCTTGGCCTTCCAAAGTGCTGGAAGTACAGGCATGAGCCATTGCGCCTGCCAAAACTTGGACTATTCTTACTGGCTAATAAAAGGACAGTGAACTGTGATTGTGCCACTGCTCTCTAGCCCGGGCGACAGAGTGAGACCCTGTTTCAAAACAGAAAAAAAAAGGACAACTTTAGAATTTTGGAAGCCTGAAACAGTGGGGATATGTGGCTACAGTTTGATGATAGAGGAACGCACAGGGAATTTTGGAGACTGTGAAGTTAATACATCCTAGAATTGATAATGGCTAAATTGAGTCTAGAAAGGAGAATGGGATTCAGGCAAGTGCAAAAGAGGTGAGAGGGCATTCAGCAGAGGGAAGAGTGCATGGAAAGGCCTAGAGGCTTCAGAGTCAGAGTCCAGCATATTCAGGGAGTTGCAAGTAGCTCAGTCTGGCTAGGTCCAGGGTTCAGGTGGAGGACTAGTTAAAGAGGAGTCTAGGATACAGCAGGAAACAGCATTCAGTGCTCACAAATTGTGGGAAAGGATGTAGTCTTTATTCTGAAGATGTGCTTCTAGAAGCAAGGAGTCAACAAAATCAAACGTGCTTTCAAAAGATCATTCTGGGCTGGGTGTGGTGGCTCACGCCTGTAATCCCAGAATGTTGGGAGGCCAAGGTGAGCAGATCGCTTGAGGCCAGGAGTCTGAGACCCAGCCTGGCCAATAGGGTGAAACCACATCTCTACTAAAAATACAAAAATTAGCCAGGCATTCTGGTGTGCACCTGTAATCTCAGCTACTCGGGAGGCTGAGGGAGGAGAATCACTTGAACCCAGGAGGCAGAGGCTGCAGTGAGTGGAGATTGTGCCACTGCACTCCAGCCTGGGCAAGAGAGCAAACTTCCATCTCGAAAACAAAAACAAAAACAAAAGCAAAACAAAAGAAAAACTAAAAGATCACTCTGGCTGTGGGGACTGGACCAGAGGCAGGTTAATCAGGAGATGGAGGACCCTCTTGAGACTGCTGTGGTTAAATGAAGAGATGGTAGTGGCCTGAACTGAGGTTAAGGCTGTGGGAATGGGAAGGGGGAACATATTTGCATAGGATAAGGAAGGGACAACGCTTGGTAACTGATTGAATACCTGTATCTATTGATTCTGTCTGTCTGTCTGTCTATCTATCTATCTATCTATCTATCTATCTATCTATCTATCTATCTACATCATCTATCTATATCTATCATCTATCTATATCTACCTATCATCTATCTATCTATCTATCTATCTATCTATCTATCTATCTATCTATCTATCTATCTATCTATCTATCTATCTATCTATCTATCTATCTATCTATCTATCTATCTATCTATATCTATCAGAGAGAGATAGGAGTCGAGGTGACTTGTGGGTTTTTAACTTGGGCAGCTGAGAGAATAATAGTGCCATTCCCAGGAATGGAAAACCAGAAGGAGGAAGCTTTGTGGAGGGAGAGTAAAATGGAATAGGGGGAAGATGATAAGGACAACATGGGGACAAGTTAGGACTGAAGTGAAACTTTTTAAGTGGACATGTCCAAATGTTTATGCATATGGGTCCGGGTTGAGGAGAGAGGAAATGAACTAGAGTTATTGAAATACGAGCTATTATCATATGAGGAGGGTTTGAAGTCATGTGATTGAATGAGCTCATCAAAGGACAGGCTTCGTGGGACAACAGTTTTCAGGAAAGATTAAGCTGCTGCCATGCTCTTTTAGGACATACATCTTAAATGCTAATGTAAGACGCATAGGGGTTAAATTAATACACTTTTTAAAGTGTCTGATATTTGAAGCTGTAAAAATCTTTTTAGCTATTTACCAAAGGTGTCTTTTGCTTTAGAAGGCCTTTGGTTTTATAGCTCTCTCTCTCTCATCTCTAGATTTATGCAAAAGGAGGTGGGTGGTTAAAGTTCTAGCTTGGGAGTGCCAGCTCTTATGTTGCCATAACTTATAATCCTTTCATCCAGCCAAGGGGAGGATTCTGTTCAAAAGGAACATTAAGACTGTTTCTGGGGGCCAGGCAAGGTGGCTCATGCCCGTAACCCAAGCACTTTGGGAGGCCAGGGTGGGTGGATCACTTCAGGTCAGAAGCTCTAGACTACCCTGGCCAACATGGTGAAACCCCGCCTCTACTAAAAAAATACAAAAAATTAGCCAGGCATGGTGGTACACACCTGTAGTCCCAGCTACTCAGGAGGCTGAGGCAGGAGAATTGCTTGAATCTGGGAGGTGGAGGTTGCAGTGAGCCAAGATAGTGCCACTGCACTCCAACCTGGGCGACAGAGCAAGACTCTGTCTCAAAAAATATATAAATTATAGAAAAGACTGTTTCTGGTGCCAGAGCAGCCAGTGTTCAGTGAGGCCAAGGAATAAGAACAGTTTCAATGGTCCTGATAATCTTACTCCGAAAAACAGAGAAATGACAGACAGTCTCTCCTTGGTGGTCTCTTAATCTGAAGTTTGTGGACTTCCAGAAACCTGGCCACCCTCTGTGTGTATATAAGGGCTTTTTCCTTCTAGAGAAAGTATGTCTAGCTTTGTTTAGGTTTTCACCAGTGTCTGTATCTCCTATAAGTTAACACCACTTAGCGTTTTTTCAAAGCCTTGTAGTAGAATAGAGTAAAACGGAACCTTGGTGTATTAGCTTTCTCTAGAGGGACAGAACTAATGGAATAGATACATATATATATAAAGGGGAGTTTATTAAGTATTAACTCACACAATCACAAGGTCCCACAATAAGCCGTCTGCAGGCTGAGGAGCAAGGAGAGCCAGTCCAAGTTCCAAAACTGAGGAACTAGGAGTCCCGTGTTCACGGGCAGGAAGCATCCAGCATGGGAGAAAGATATAGGCTGGAAGGCTAGGCCAGTCTCTCTTTTTACATTTTTCTGCCTGCTTATATTCTAGCCGTGCTGGCAACTGATTGGATTGTGCTCACCCAGATTAAAGGTGGATCTGCCTTTC
Source organism: Hylobates moloch (assembly GCF_009828535.3). Lineage (NCBI taxonomy): Eukaryota > Metazoa > Chordata > Mammalia > Primates > Hylobatidae > Hylobates > Hylobates moloch. The sequence goes on from NW_026652289.1 coordinate 17,147,489, forward strand.
CCAGCCCACTGACTCAAATGTTAATCTCCTTTGGCAACACCCTCAGAGACACACCCAGGATCAATCCTTTGTATCCTTCAATCCAAACAAGTTAACACTCAGTATTAACCATCGCAAATCCACCCCTTGTCAACTTGAGCCTATACACATCTGCTGAGATCACGCATAATCTTCAAATAAAGACAATAATAAGGTCATAATGACACCTAATTCAACTGTCCTTTGTACAACCAGAAACGCACCAATCCCCGACCCAAATACATAAGGTTAATAGTACTTAAATGCTGATGTGAAGTCAATAAATCTTATGTCACATGATAAAGGAGAAAGGAAATAAAATGAAGCTGTTTTCTTAGTACAAGTATGTGAATGCAAAAACATGTTTTTAACAAAAGGAGGAAATACTCATGACAATTACAGTCCTTCTTTCTGCAGTTGGTCATGTGGTCGTAGCTGGTACTGATGACTACCTTCTTCTACTACTCATACTGTATTCCCTTTGCCTTCAGCAAGCATCTCAGCAGGTTGTGGTTTTTTTCCTGGTAGAGTGACCCAAACCTTTATTCCTGAAGGGTCTGGGTCATTTGTAGTCCTGCCTGGATTGGGCTGTTGTAGTTTCCTGCTGACCTTAATCACAGGGCATTGTAATACTAAGAGACACCCTAATTAATCTCCTGTATTCCATGCAAACTCTTCGTTACCTCCTTTGTGAAGTAGTAGACTGATTTCATCTTGAAAGTCCAGGTCAGTCACCCCATCCAACACTGTAACTCCCTTCTTAGCGTGTTGACTTGAAGGTAGGAGGAGCCCAAAGTGTCCAGGTGGCAATCTTAACTTCCAGTTTAATGGAATTGTTGTGTCTCCTGGTGGCAGCATTCCTCGCTCTGCAACTAAGACGGAACCTAAATTTGGTTACTTTTTTTTCTATATGGAGAGCTGGGGGAGGGGGATGTGAGCCTGAGGTTTCCACACTCTGGTCTGGTGTGCTGAGGGCAGCTGCTGCTTCTCCTTCCAGCATCCATGGGAGTCCAGCCATTCAGAATTCTCCACAGTACACCTGAGGTCCCCATAAGTATCAGAGATAAATAACCACAAATATGAGGGTACCATAGATGAGAGATGAAAATATCAGACAAAAATTAGAGCACAAACCCAGTGGAAGAGAATTGTTAGAAGAGCAGAAGAATGGCTGAATTGAAAAAAAGTAACTGCACTTAAGGCAGCAGATAAAAGACTTCTTTGACTTTAACACCACGATTTCTCAAATAACTCAGTAGATACATTTAAGGATGGTGATTATTGACATCTGAATTGGTAAACTAGATGACCAGGTGCAAGGAAAAGCTCAAAGCACAAATGAAAATGTAGGCAACTTGAATGCAAGATTTGAGGATCCCTACCATAAAAATAATTGGAGATTCTTAAGGAAAAAAAAGAGCAGATGGAAGATAGGCAATCATTAAGCAAATACTAAAAAACAATTTATCTAAGGTAAATACAGTTTTGAGACTAGAGTGTAAGAGCTTTCCAAGTTGCAGGCTTTACTGTTGAGAAGACATAAACACCAGATATGTCCTGAGGGAATCCTGGAACTTTAATAATGAAGATAATATTATAGGCTTCTAGGTAGAAATAACAACCAACCAACAAAGGAAAATATGAACAAAGCATTGGGCAATGGAATCCTCTGTTATTTTTTAATTAATTTACTGAAAGCTGGCTGATAGTGAAATAGCATCAATTAAAGAATTGGAACCCAAAGTCTCCTCAAATAAGATAATCGACCTGTCAGAGTGACAGAGAGATATGTGAGGATAAATAAAAATTCAGAGTATATCGGCCATGTACCCCTTTTATTTTATTTTGTTTTGTTGTTACGTTTTAGAGAGTTGCTCAGACACCCAGGCTGGAGTCAGTGGTGTGATCGTACCTCCCTGTGACATTGAACTCCTGGCATGGTCCCTTTTAAAAAATTTCTTGAGAAAATACTCTAACTGAGCAATAAATGAACCACAGCAGAAACCTTAGGATGGAGAAAATAAAGAGGCAAGGCAACAAGGCCACAGTGGTGAGCAGCGATACTTGTCCTTCCCTCCCTCCCTCCCTCCCTCCCTCCTTCCTTCCTTCCTTCCTTCCTTCCTTCCTTCTTTCCTTCCTCCCTCCCTCCCTCCCTCCCTCCCTCCTTCCTGTTTTCATCTATACATCTATCTGTATAAGAACATAGTATGTCAAAATGTGATTCATAAGGAAGTCTCTTGAAACAGGAAAGATAAGACATTTCTAAAATGTACTACCCAAATTGAGAAATCTTAGGAGCTGGTGATTGTAGTAACAATGGAAAGTAGAAGCATCCCAAGGTTATAACTGGTGCAGAGAATGAAGTTGGGGAGGAGAGAGGAGAAGTGAAGGTAGTCTATGGGCTTCAACTTATTGGGGTTAAGGAAGAAGTAGAGGTGAAGTAGGGCATACTGATGGGGGAAAAGAGTGGTTAGGGACATAGTTGACAGATTGTAGACTAGGGTACAAACAAATCATAGCTATTTTCTATGTACAAGAAAATAAAACCTCGCGTAAGCAGTGTTAACAGCTTAAATTGAGAATTGAGCGAAGAGATAAGAGACATATTCAAATAAAAAGAAAGGAGCATGTGGTTGGACCTTGCAGCTGTTTTGTTGTTCAGTCACATAAAGATAAGACCAAGGATAGAAGATCTTTATTGTAGGATTGTAGGCTAAGTGGGTCAGCATGACCTATGAAACAAGAGGCCTGTTCCTGTTGAAAAATCAAAGCCAACTACAACACCTGACACAATCTGGATACTGTTTGTATGAACAGTGGACTGTGTGGACCCTGTTCTGAGAACATATGTAGCTTTGTGACGTAAGTGTTAAACAGTAGAAAGATTTAACAGAGAGAGTAGATTTAACATAGAGAGTAGCTCATATAATCTCTTTCCCTAAAGAAGGGAAATCTTTGGTTATTCTTAATAAGACCCAGAACATCTATGTTCTGACAGGATTGCAATTAATTTTACATAACAAATGGCAATATTAATAACAGACAAGGTTAAATGTAAGGTTAAATGCACTGAAGAGGCATGTTATATAATAATGAAAGAACAGTTTATGAAGAGTATATTACATTTATAAATCTGTATTAAATGACACAGCAGCTAACTACATGAGGAAAAAATTTGGGAAAATAAAACTATCACGAGAGACAAATTATTTCTCTTTCAAAATTACACAGGTCTAGTTAAAAACAAGCAAAAAAACTTATACAGAAAAGAAGCATACAATCAATAAACTTTATTTAATAGATGTACATTAAACCTTACATCCTTTCAACGAAGAATCTTTCTTGTATATGTTCATTGAACATTTACAAAATAGGTTTTGTACGTGTATGGTGCTTGGTTTCAGGAAAACCTCTACAATTTTAAGGTAGAAATTTTGTAGTTTATGTTTTTTTTTTGGATCAAATTCAATAAAATTAAAGAACAAATTCAATAAAATAAAGAAGTTTATACAAATTTGCTAAAAAGTTTAATCTCCTTGGAAATTAATAAGCATACTTCTAGGTAACTCTTCGAGCAAAACAAATTTAAAAGGGAAACTATAAACTATGTGTAAAACACATGGTCATCTTGGGCAATCTCCAGCCTGCTGCTGCTGCTGGCTGGCTGCAATTCCAAACCAGTGGGTCTTAGCTTGTGAGGTGCTGTGGGAGTGGGGCCCACTGAATGATGCCACTTGGCTCCCTGGCTTCAGCCACTTTCCTAGGGGAATGAACGGATCTCCTGCCTCACTGGAATTCCCGGGGCTGGAGTATGCAAAAACTCCTGTGTCTCCATGCATGCCTGAGCAGCTGCTGGGAGTCCGCCCAGCTCAGTGCTTCAGACCCAAAACCCTAGTAGCATGGGCTCACGAGGGGATTTCCTGATATGCAGGATGCAAAGATCCATGAGAAAAGTATGGTTTCCTTGGCAGGGTTGCACAATCACTCACCGCATCCCTTGGATGGGGTTGGGGGATCCCTGGCTCTGTGCTGCTCCTGTGTGGACTGTCGCCTAACCCTGCTTTTCCTCACTCATTGTGGGTTGTGCCAATTGCCTAGTCAGTCATAATTTGAGAACCTGGATACCTCAATTGAAGGTATAGAATTTACTTGATATTTTCATTCTTCTCTGTGAGAGGTACAGACTGCAGCTGCTTCTAATTGGCCATCTTGGACCACCAGATTTTTCATTCATCAAATGGATTTTATCAAGCCAAAATAACCTTAATTCTTCTTCTTCTTCTTCTTCTTCTTCTTTTTTTTTTGAGATGGAGTCTTGCTCTTCAATCCAGGCTGGAGTGCAGTGGCACAATTTCAGCTCACTGCAACCTCTGCCTCCCAGGTTGAAGCAATTCTCCTGCTTCAGCCTCCCAAGTAGCTGGAATTACAGGAACCTGCCACCACTCCTGGCTAATTTTTGTATTTTTTAGTAGAGATGGGGTTTCACCGTGTTGGCCAGGCTGGTCTCAAATTCCTGCTCTCAAGTGATCCACCCTCCTTGGCCTCCCAAAGTGCTGGGATTACAGGCACGAGCTACTGTGTCCAGCCCAAAATAATTTTTAAAAAAGCTGCCAAAGGTGTCCAACAAATAAAACAATATATCACTCTAACAAAGGAATATAGAGGATAATTCTTAATACATTTTATCTAATAATATCTGCAATGTATTTTAAAAACACATTTTTTGTCTTCTGCTAGTTTGGTTCTGTCTTGTTTCTCCAGCTCCTGTAGGTGTAATGTTAGGTTGTTAATTTGAGGTCTTTCTAATTTTTTGATGTGGGTGGTTAGCACTATTAACTTCCCTCTTAACACTGCTTTAGCTGTGTCCCGGAGATTCTGGTATATTGTATGTTTGTTTTCATTAGTTTCAAAGAATTTCTTGATTTCTGCCTTAATTTCATTGCTTACCCAAAAGCCATTCAGAAGTAGGTTGTTTAATTTCCATGTAATTGCATGGTTTTATATGATTTTCTTAGTACTGATTTCTATTTTCATTGGACTGTGGTCTGAGAGTGTGTTTGATGTAATTTTATTTTCAATTTTTTGAATTTGCTGAGGGTTGTTTTCTGATTGTGTGGTCTATTTTAGAGTATGTGCCATGTGCAAATGAGAAGAATGTATATTCTGTTGTTTTAGGGTGGAAGAGTTCTATTAGGCCCATTTGGTCAAGTGTTGAGTTCAGGTCCCAACACTTGTAATTAATATCTCTGTTAGTTTTCTACCTTAATGGTCTGGCTAATACTGTCAGTAGGGTATAGAAGTCTATTATTGTGTGGGAGTCTAAGTCTCTTTGAAGGTCTCTAAGAACTTGCTTTATAATCTGCGTGCTCCTGTGTTGGATGCATGTATATTTAGGACAGTTAGCTCTTCTTGTTGACTTCAATCCTTTACCCTTACGTAATTCTTTTCTTTGTCTCTTTAGAATGTTGTTGGTTTAAAGACTGTTTTGTCTGAAATTAGAATAGCAACCCCTGCTTTTTTTTTTACTGTTTGCTTGGTATATTTTTCTCCATCTCTTTTCTTTGAGCCTACAGGTGTCATTATATAAGAAATAGTCTCTGGAAGACAGCATACAGTTGGGTCTGCTTCTTTATTAATCTTGCCACTTTATGCCTTTTAATTGAGGCATTTAGCCCATTTACATTCAAGATTAGTGTTGGTATGTGTGAATTTGTTGCTGTCATAATGTCGTTAGCTAGTTATTATGCAGACTTGATGGTGTGGCTGCTTTATAGTGTCAATGATTGTAATGGTTAATACTGAGTGTCAACTTGATTGGATTGAAGGATACAAAGTATTATTTCTGGATGTGTCTGTGAGGGTGTTGCCAAAGGAGATTAACAGTCAGTGGACTGAGAAAGGCAGGCCCAGCTGCAATCCGGGTGGGCACAATCTAATCAGCTGTCAGTGTGACTAGAATATACGCAGGCAGAAAAATGTGAAAAGAGAAACTGGCCTAGCCTCCCAGCCTACATCTTTCACCTGTGCTGGTTGCTTCCTGCTCTCCAACATTGGACTCCAGGTTCTTCAGTTTTGGAACTCGGATTGGCTCTCCTTGCTCCTCAGCCTGCAGATGGCTTATTGTGGGACCTTATGATTGTGAGTTAATACTCAGTAAATCCCCTTTATACATCTCTATCTCTATCTCTGTGTATATCTATAGATACAGATATATAGATATATCTATTCCATTCTGTCCCTCTAGAGAACCCTGACTAATACAGATTTTGGTACCAGGAGTGGTTCTAGAGGAACAAAATATTAAGGTTGGAGTTCTTTCATTGGTTTTAGGGTTTCTGGACTTGGCTGCTTAATATGATTAGACCCAAAAATGTTAAGGACTCTACTTCTAATAGTATGGAGAACACTTATAATCCTTGGCATGAACTGTATAGAAAGTTATGCAAGATCAATGCATTTGACATTCCTGATTCATCAGTCATGAGAGGCAAGGAACTTAGTGGCTCTATATGTAATACCTTTGATCATATGTGGGGAACCAAGGAAAATAATGAAGCTGGTTGGTTGCTCCTAAGTTTGGTGGACAAAATGATGAAAAAAAATTATGAACTCAGGGATTCTGTCTCCTGGCTTCAGAAGCAGATACTGAGCCTCAAATCTGCTAAGATAGCCCTGAGTGAGAGTCTTATCTCCTGTCAAGAAAGAGCTGAAATTGTGGAAAAACAGACACAAGCTCTTATCATGTACATGGCTGACCTGCAGTGAAAGGTGCATGTACAGCCTTGCTAGGTGTCTACTGTTAAAGTGAGGGCCTTGATTGGAAAATAATGGTACCCTGCAACTTGGAATGGGGATGTGTGAGAGGACCCTGATGAAGCTGGGGACATTGAGCTTGTAAACTCTGATAAACCTTTTATCGCCTGAAGAAATAGCTTCCTCAACTCCAATAGTGGCAACATCCCCTCCCCAACCCATGCTGCTCTCAGCCTTTCCACGTTTGTCTGAGGAGATAAACCCTACGTTGTCTGAGGCAACAGTGATGGCCTCCCCTGAGGCAGTTGCCAGGCAAGATAATGTTGATTCTCCTTAGGAGCCACCCCCAACACTCCTGTTTGCTTGTAGATCTGTAACTAGTCTAAAGTCCCAGTAGGCGCTTAGAGGTGAGGATGAGAGTGTGACCCATGAGGGGGTGCACTACACCTGAAAATAACGGCTTGAGTTTTCTAATTTATATAAACAGAAATCTGAACAATGGTCATGGGAACGGACATTAAGGGTGTGGGATAATTGTGGAAAAAACATAGAGTTGGATCAGGCTGAATTTATTGATTTGGGCCCACTAAGCAGGGATTCTGCATTTTATGTTGTAGCTTGGGGAGTTAAAAGAGGTTCTAATAGTTTATTTGCTTGGTTAGCTGAAATATGGATTGAAAGATGGCCCACTGTGAGCGAGCTGGAAATGCCTGATCTTCCTTGGTTTAATGTAAAGAAAGGGATCCAAAGGCTTAGGGAGATTGGGATGCTGGAGTGGATTAGTCACTTTAGACCTACTCATCCCAGCTGGGAGGGTCCAGAAGATATATCCTTGACCAATACTTTGTGAAATAGATTTGTGAGGGCACACCTGCCATCTTTGAAAGCTCTGTGATTGCTCGTCTCTATATGCCAGATCTAACAGTGGAAACTGCAGTCATTCAACTGCAAAATTTAAATGCAATGGGAAAAATTGGATCCCGAGGTGGCAGGGGCCAGGTGGCAGCACTCAACCATCAAAGGCAAGGTGGGTGTAGCTACCAGAATGGACAGCAGAGGCAAAGTCGCAATCAGAATAGTGTGACTTATGTAGAGCTCTGACATTGGCTAATTAATCATGGTGTTCCTGGAAGTTAAATTGATAGGAAGCCTACTGCATTCTTACTTAATTTATATAAGCAGAGAACTTTCAGATCGAGTAGACAAAAGACTAATCTAAATTACAAATACAGAGAATCATGGCCCCTCAATCAATTTCAATACTTGAACCAGTTTACAGACCTAGAACCCCTTGAATGAAGCAGAGGTCGAGTCTTTTTGTGGAAGGACCCCGCTACACTGCTGACAATTTATGCTGTTAATTCTCTCTCCAGTCATTTCCCAAGGAGACCTCTAGCTTCTACCAGGGTAACTGTGGACTGAGGAAATGGAAATGATCAGACATTTCAGGGACTACTAGACACTGGCTCTGAGCTGACATTGACTCCAGGGGACACAAAATGTCATTGTCGTTCTCCAGTTAAAGTAGGGGCTTATGGAGATCAGGTAATTAATGAAGTTTTAGCCCAGGTCTGACTTAAAGTGGGTCCAGTGGGTCCCTGGACTCATCCTGTGTTCATTTCCCCAGTGCCAGAATTCATAATTGGCATAGACATACTTAGCACCTGGCAGAACCCACACATTGGCTCCCTGACTGATAGGGTGAGGGCTATTATGGTGGAAAAGGCCAAATGGAAGTCATTAGAGCTGCTTCTATCTAGAAAAATAGTAAATCAAAAACAATATCTCATCCCTGGAGGGATTGCAGAGATTAGTGCCACCATCAAGCACTTGAAAGATGCAGGGATGGTGATCCCCACCACATCCCCTTTCAACTCTCCCATTGGGACTGTACAGAAGACAGATGGATCTTGGACAATGACAGTGGATTATCATAAACTTAACCAAGTGGTGACTACAAGTGAAGCTGCTGTACCAGATGTGGTTTCATTGCTTGAGCAAATTAACACATCTCGTGGTACCTGGCATGCAGCCACTGACTTGGCAAATAACTTTTTCTCCATTCCTGTCCGTAAGGCCAACCAGAAGCAATTTCCCTTCAGCTGGCAAGGCCAGCAATATACCTTTACTGTCCTACATCAGGGTGTATTAGCTCTCTGACTTTGTGTTACTGTCTTATTTGGAGAGACCTTGATCACTTTTCCCTTCCATAAGATATAACACTGGTCTATTACATTGATGACATTGTGCTGATTGGATCCAGTGAGTGAGAAGTAGTGAACACACTGGACTTATTGGTGAGACATTTGCATGCCAGAGGATGGAAAATAAATCCAACTAAAATTTAGGGACTTTCTACCTCAGCAAAATTTCTAAGGGTTCAGTGATGTGGGGCCTGTCGAGATATTCCTTCTAAGGTAAAAGATAAGTTGCTGCATTTGGCCCTTCCAACAACCAAGAAAAAGGCACAACTCCTAGTGGGCCTATTTGGATTTTGAAGGCAACACATCCCTTATTTAAGTGTGTTACTCTGGCTGATTTATCCAGTGACCTGACAGGCTGCCATTTTTCAGTGGGGTCCAGAACAAGAGAAGGCTCTGCAACAGGTCCAGGCTGCTGTGCAAGCTGTTCTTACACTTGGGCCATATGACCCATCAGATCCGATGGTGCTTGAGGTGTCAGTGGCAGATAGGGATGCTATTTGGAGCCTTTGGCAGGCCCCTGTAGGTGAAACACAGTGGTGGCCTCTAGGATTTGGAGTAAGGCCCTGCCATCTTCTGCAGATAACTACTCTCCTTTTGAGAAACAGTTCTTGGCCTGTTACTGGGCTTTGGTAGAAACTGAATGTTAGATTATGGGTCATCAAGTCACCATGCAACCTGAACTGTCTATCATGAACTGGGTATTTTCTGACCCATCTAGCCATAGGTGGGGTGTGCACAGCATCATTCCATTATCAAATGGAAGTGGTATATATGCCTCTGGGCTCGAGCAGGTCCACAGGGCACAAGTAAGTTACATGAGGAAGTGGCTTAAATGCCCATGGTCTCCACTCCTGCCACCCTTCCTTCTCTCCCTTTCTCTTCCCCAGCCTGCACCGATAGCTTCATGGGAAGTTCATTATAATCAATTGATAGAGGAAGAGAAGATAAGGGCCTGGTTAATAAACTCCCCTTAGTAAACTCCCTTTTATATACACATCTATCCTATTAGTTCTGTCCCTCTAGAGAACCCTAACACAATGGTCTATATACTTAAGTGTGTTTTTGTAGTGGCCAGTAATGGTCTTTTGTTCCAATATTTAGCACTCCCTTAAGGACCTTTTGTAAGGCAGGTCTGGTGGTAAGAAATTACCTTAGCATTTGCTTGTTTGAAAAGGAGTTTATTTCCCCTTCACTTATGAAGCTTAGTTTGGCTCCATGTAAAATTCTTGGTTGGAATTTCTTTTCCTTAAGAATGCTGATCACGCCTGTAATCCCAGCACTTTGGGAGGCTGAGGCAGTTGGATCACGAGGTCAGGAGATAGAGACTATCCTGGCTAATATGGTGAAACCCCATCTCTACTAAAAATACAGAAAATTAGCCGGGTGCGGTGGTGGGCGCCTGTAGTCCCAGCTACTCGAGAGACTGAGGCAGGAGAATGGCGTGAACCCAGGAGGCAGAGCTTGCAGTGAGCCGAGATTGCGCCACTGCACTCCAGCCTGGGCGACAGAGCGAGACTCCATCTCAAAAAAAAAAAAAAAAAAAAAAAGTATGCTGAATATAGGTATCCCGTCTCTTCTGGCTTGTGGGGTTGCTGCTGAAAAGCTGGCTGTTCACCTGACAGGATTTCCTTTGTAGGTGACCTGCCCTTCTCTCTAGCTGTCTTTAACATTTTTTCTTTCATTTTGACCTTGAAGAATTTGATGACTACATGTCCTGGGGATCATTGTCTTGCATAGTATCTCACAGGGGTTCTGTGCCTTTCCTTAATTTGAGTGTTTCCTCTCTAATTCGGTTAGGAAAATTTTCATAGATGATATCCTTGAATATGTTTTCCAAGTTGCTTGCTTTCTCTCTTTCTCAGGGATGCCAATGAGTCATAGATTTGGTCCCTTTACATAATCCCATATTTCTGGGAGGTTTTATTCATTCTTCTTTATTGTTTCTTTATTTTTGTCTAAGTAATTTTGGAGAACTGGTCTTCAATATCTGAGATTCTTTCATCAGCTTGTTTTATTCTGCTGTCAGTACTTACTATTGTATTATGACATTCTTGAAGTGAGTTTTTCAGCTGTATCAGATCCGTTTCTTTTTTTCTTAAAATGGCCATTTCATGTTTTATCTCTCGTATCATTTTGTTGAATTCCTCAGATTCCTTGGATTGGATTTTGACTGTCTCCTGGATGTCGATGATCTTTGTTCCTAACCATATTTTGAATTATATTTCTGTCAACCATTTAAGCCTGGTTAAGAATCACTGCTGCTAGGGAACTAGTGCAGACATTTGGAGGTGAGAACACACTCCGGCTTTTTGAGTTTCCCGAGTTCATACTCTGATTCTTTCTCATCTGTGTGGCCTGATGTTCCTTCAGTCTTTGAAGTTGATGTCCTTTGGATGAGGTTTTTTTTTTTCTTTTATCTTTGTTGATGCTCTGGGAGTTTGATTGTGGTATAATGTGGGTTCAGCTGACTGGGTTTTTTTTTTTTTTCTGGAAGATACCAGGGAGCCAAACCTCAGCTCATCACTCCTGGTCTGCATACTGTAACTCTGGGGGGCTGGTACTGGGCCCCTGGCTTTTGTTCTCTGGCCCCTCAAAGTTAGGAACCTTCTGTACTGGGGGGGCTGAGGTCTTCCCAGTCCACTGGCCACAACACTCTGATGGGTGGTTGTGGCCAAAGCACGTTGTCAGGGTGGCGGCTGTAGGATCTGTGCTAACTCACACATGCCAGCAGCTGGGGCAGCACAGTGGGGTGCATGCATGTCAGTGGGGTACTGGCGGGAGTGGGGCTGCAGAGTTCCTGCGTGCACTCGTACCAGTGGCACAGTGCAGGCAGGGGCAGGGTTGCTGGTGTCTGTGCTTGCACTCACACTGGCAGTGACCAGAGTGGGGTGCTGATGGGTGTGAGACTGCTGGCCTCCATGTGTGTATTCATAGTTGGTGGTGGCGGCACAGCAGTGGGTGGAAAAATGCATTTCACAGAGCGGGTTTTTCTTTTAGATTTTCAGTTGTTGAGTATTAGGAAATTTTATAAACATAATCTATTATAACAACACATTAAAAGAAAACTAATTTTATCAATAGATGCCTAAAGGAGTTTGAAAGAAATGAATCGTTTCTAATAACATTGCTAAGTAAAAGAGAATAAATAAAATTAGAAAACATAAAGCCATTCAGAAAATACTTTAAATTTTAAAATGCTAAAACTATTTTAATTAAATTAATTACTAGAGGAGGACACTCATTATCATTCTATTTAACATTACCTCAGAAGGGCTACTGAATGTAGTAAGATAAGAAAATTTAAAAAGACTGATGTAAACTTACAAAAAAGAGATCAAATGATCTCTTTTTGTTGATAATATTGTGTGCCTAGAAAATTCAAGAAACCATGGTAAATATTACTAGATTTAAAAATAAGAATTTTCTACAGTGAGAATTACAAAACATGGCTAAAAGAAATCAGAGACCACATGAACAAATGAAAAAACATTCCATGCTCATGGATAGGAAGAATCAGTATTGTAAAATGGCCATAATACTGAAAGCAATTTATAGAATGAGTGCTATTCCTGTCAAACTATCAATGACATTTTCCACAGAATTGGAAAAGACTGTTCTAAAATTCATTTGGAACCAAAAAAGAGCTCGAATAGCCAAAGCAATCCTAAGCAAAAAGAACAAAGCTGGAGGCATCACACCACCTGACTTCAAACTGTACTATAAGGCTACAGTAACTGAGACAGCATAGTACTAGTACAAAAGCATACACACAGACCAATGGAACAGGTTAGAGAACCCAGAAATAAAGCTTCACATCCACGACTATCTGATCTTTGACCAAGTCAACAGTAGCATGCAATGGGGAAAGGACTGTCTCTCTTCTGTAAATGGTGCTGGGATAACTGGCTAGCCACATACAGAAAACTGAAACTGGACTCCTACATTTTACCATACACAAAAATCAAGTCAAGGTGGATTAAAGACTTAAATGTAAAACCTAAAACTATAAAAATCCTAGAAGAAAATCTAGGAAATAGCATTTTGCACATTGGCCATGGCAAAGTCTTCATGATGAAGACGCCAAAAGCAATTGCAACAAAAACAAAAATTGATAACTGGGGCCTAATTAAATGAAAGAGCGTCTGCACAGCAAAAGAAACTATTAACAGAGTAAACAAACAACCTACTTAATAGGAGAAAATATTTGCAAACTATGCATCTGAAAAATATCTAATATCCAGAATTTACAAGGAAATTAAATTAACGAGCAAAAAGCAAACAACTTTGTTAAAAGGTGGATAAAGAACATGAACAGACACTTTTCAGAAGAAGACATAACCATGGCCAAAACGCATATGAAAATATGCTCAACATTGCTAATCATTAGGGAAATGCCAATCAAAATCACAATGACATGCCATCTCGCATCAGGCAGAATGGCTATTATTAAATGTTAAGAAATAAATGATGCTGGTGAGGTTGCAGAGAAAAGGGAATGCTTATACATTGCTGGTGGGAATATAAATTAATTCAGCCACTGTGGAAAGCAGTTTGAAGATTTCTCAAAGAACTTAAACAGAAATACGAATCCCATTCCTGGTTATATACCTAAAGTAATATAAATTGTTTAGCCATAAAAATACATGCTTACATATATTCATCACAGCATTATTCACAATAGCAAAGACATGGAATAAACCTAGATGCCAGTCAATGGTGGACTTGATGAAGAAAATGTGGTACATATATACCACAGAATACTACACAGCCATAAAAACGAACAAGATAATGTTCTTTGCAGCAACATGCACGGAGTTGGAGGCCGTTATTCTAAGTGAACTAATGCAGGAACAGAAAAACAAATGCCACATACTCTTGCTTATAAGTGGGAGCTAACGTTGAGTACACATGGACACAAGGAGGGGAACAACAGACACTGGAGCTTACTTGAGGGTAGATGGTGGGAGGAGGCCAAGGATTGAAAAATTACCTATCAGATGCTATGTGCTTATTACTGGGTTATGAAATAATCTGTATACCAAACCCCTGCAACACACAATTTACCTGTATAACAAATCTGCACATGTACCCCTGAACCTAAAATAAAGGTTAAAAAAATTGACAAAGGGCATGAACAGACACTTCTTAAAAGAATACATACATGTGGCCAACAAACATATGAAAAAATACTCAATATTACTAATCATTAGGGAAATGCAAATTGAAACCCCAGCAAGATACCATCTCGCACTAGTTAGAATGGCTATTGTTAAAAAGTCAAAAAACAACAGATGCTGGCAAGGTTGCGGAGAAAAGGAACACTTATATATTGCTGGTGGGAATGTAAATTAGTTCAGCCATTGTGGAAAGTAATGTGCAGATTTCTCAAAGAATTTGAAATAGAACCACCAGTTGACCTAGCAATCCCATTACTGGATATATATCCAAAGGAATAGAAATCATTTCTACCATAAAGGCACATGAATGCATATGTTCATTGCAGCACTTTTCACAATAGCAAAGACATGGAATCAACCTAGACGCCCATCAGTGGTAGACTGGATAAAGAAAATGTGGCACATGTACACCATGGAATACTGTGCAGCCATAAAAAAGAATAAGATTATGTTCTTCGCAGCAACATGGATGGAGCTGGAGGCCATTATCTGAAGCAAACTAATGTAAGGACAGAAAACTAAATACCATGTATTCTCACTTATAAGTGGGAGCTAAACATTGAGTACACATGGACACAAAGAAGGGAACAATAAACACTGGGCCTACTTGAGGGCAGAGGGTGGGAGGAGGGTTTGGATTGTAAAACTACCTATTGGGTATTATGCTGACTATCTGGGTGACAAAATTATGTATACATGAAACCCCCATGACACACAATTTACCCATGTAACAAATCTGCACACTTACCCCTTGAACTTAAAATGAAAACTTTAAAGAAAAGAAAGAGAATTTGGTAAGGAGATGAATAGAAGATAAAATTTTAAAAAGCATTAGTTTACCTCTGTGTTAACAAAATACTTAGAAATAGAAGTGAGAAAAAAATTTCTACTTACAATTATTGGAAAAATATAAAATACTTAGGAATAAATCAAACAAGAAAAGAAACTGCATAAAGAAAAATATAAAATCTTACTGAAAGAAAATAAGATTTGAACAAATGGAAAGGCATATCACGTTGAATATAAATACTTAATAAGAGAAGCATTAAATACACACACCTAGTAAGTGTATAAATATAAGGCAGTAAAATTAGAATTGGCATTCTTTGGAGGTATGATTGGCCAAAGAAGATTAAAGTTTATACTGAAGAATAAATGCTTCAGAATAGCTAAGAAAATATGCAAAGGGGGGAATAGTGAGAGGTGTTGTCTTACTGGATATTAGTATAAATAATAAAACTGCATCATAATCATGTGGTTGGGAAAGGAATAAAAATGGCAGAAATAGAACCCAGTATAGATGAGTTTAATATATTTCCAAAGTAGTAGTTCATTTTAGTGTGAAATGAGTCAATTATTTGATAAATGATGTTTAGACAATTGATTATCCATCTGGAAGAAAAGAAAAGAGGATCACCATTTTATTCTACCTTTAAATATTATTTCCAGATGGCTAAGAAGCTTACATGGTCAAAATAAAATTGTAAAAGCCTTGCAAGAAGATCTAGAAAATTGAATGTATAAAAATGTATGAACTGAGAGCATCTTTTCCAGAAGCTATAAAAGATAGACATATCTGAACCTTGACGTCATAAAGGATATCATAAATAAAACAATAGACAGACATTCAGTTTTCAACAAACATTTGTAACTGATTTTTTCAAATAGCTGAACATTTGGCCAAAAGTAACACAATTCAATTAAAAAATGGGCAAAGAATTATGAATCCATATGTCCAAAAAATATATAGAATGATTCTCAAGTTTGTTACTAATACGGAAAATGCAAATTAAAGTAAAAGAAAGTGTAATTTTACATCAATCAGATGACAAAAATTGAAGAGTTATAATATTACTGGTGTTGATTTAGGGAAAGGATTAGTCTCATGGCTGGGAAAAATATGAGGTGTTATAGGTTTTGGGGAAGCCATTTGCCAACATCTATTAAATTTTAAAATATATGTGTGCTTCTTGGCCCAGCAATTCCAGTTCTTGGACTCTATTCCACAGAAAGATATTCACATGTAAGGCCATGTGTTTGTAGTGGCAAAAATGTCATTAAAAATAATGATTAGTGCTATACCTATTGACCTATAGTGATTTCCACAAGGTATTCCACACAAAAGTTTGAGGAGACAAGATATAGAAATTGTAGGATCCCTTTTTGTAGAATAAACAATAATACTTATATATGTAGACTTACATCACATTTCTATATGAGATTGCATGGTGAGGGAGAGAAGTATGGAATTAGGCTAATATGAAGAGTGGAGAAAAAAGCAGATGGATAGTTTCTCCGCTTTGAAAGAATGACCATCAGCCACTGTTGAGGATATTTAAAATCAGATGGTATTGACTGTTAATAAAATTCCTAATGAGAAATTCAAACAATTAAAACTTACCAAATTGACCACTATGGAGGATATATATGCTTGATATTTGTGTATATGTATTATGTTTAAATGTGTATATATATATATATATATATATATAATTCTTTTGTCATTTCTCTTATTGCTTCACATATTGGAAGTAGGTATTATATAACCCCTAAATAAGCAATAGATTATTAAAACTTTGACTTAAAAACAATCACACCTGTAATATGCTCTAATAGTGCATATAAATGTATGTTTTATTTTTGAGCATTTTAAAATTCAGATTCCCTTAAAATTTCTTAAAAACACTAATTTCACATTATGCGGCTTCCCAGTCCTGAATTACACATTTTACTGCTATGTGAAGCTGGTTGCCCTTCGGAGAAATTGGCAAAGGATAATGGCATGTAAAATACTGTTCATTTCTCATTTCCCAACCATGAATAGTAATATCCACAGTATAAACATAAAATATACTCCTCAGACTTCACGTCCTCTGGCTTATCTGCACAGAAAATTTCATGTTTAATCAAGAAGATCTTTAACCTGAAAGGAGACCATGACATGCTTTAAAAGAGTAAAGAATTTTCTGGTTCTATCTTCCTACCTTTCTTTGCAAAAATAATTGGGTTCTGATTGAAGTTTGTTATTACTGAGTATGTCTTTTTTGGAAGAAGATCATTAGTTTTGAATTGCACATGCGCTACCTTTTCAGAATTCCCAGATAAGGACTTAATATGGTTTTGGATTGTAATCCGAATTATAATCACTACATGTCAAGGGAGGGACCTCGTGGGAGGTAATTGGATCATGGGGGTTGTTTCCCCCATGCTGTTCTAGGATAGCGAGTGAGTTCTCATGATTGCCTTTCTTCCCCTTCACCTTTGCCATGATTATAAGTTTCCTGAGGCCTCCTCAGCCATGCAGAACTGTGAGTCAAGTAAACCTCTTTCCTTTACAAATTACCCAGTCTCAGGTAGTATCTTTATAGCAGTGTGAAAATGGACTAATACAGGGCTGTGCATAATTTGTCTTTACAAAACACGTGTTGAAACCACATGTGTTTCAAGTTCATGAGGATACTATTAGTCTCACATAAGAGAAGACTCAGCCAATAGTGACTAGACAAAATGAACATTTACTTTTCTTATTTAAAGGAAGTCTAAATATAAGTAGTTACAAAGTTATAGTTCAACAATTTTATCAAGACCAAACTGTCTATCTTCCTATTCTTCCATCTCCAGTAATTTGATGCTATCTCCCATTGTAGACTTCGGATAACAACTGCACACTTAGCAGCAGGTTTTTGCATATCCATCTCCAAAGTTAGGCAAAGGGACCCTCCTAACTAATATCTACCTGATTCTCTGTATACAACCAGAGGAGGAAATCTTCCCAGTTGCTTACTGGGATATTCTACCTTTGTCTCATCATTCATAACCAGGTCCCATGATCACCTGAAATAAATCATTGGCAAAAGGAAATGTGACTACTAGCACTAGCTTAGACTAGCCAAGATTTATCCTCTGGGACTGGGCACATTGTTGCTGAACAAAACTCGGCTTCTGTTAGGCGGGGAGAAGGAGTAATGGCTTTGGGTAGGCAATCAACAGTGACTGCCACATGAGCAAATACTTTCCAGGTATCGTCTGGTTCTACCCTCTACAAGTCATCAGGAAGGAACAGTAGAAAGCACAATCAAATACTATCAGGCCAGTTGCTAACAAGCATCCAATTATTTCATGGCATCTGTTGATAGTCTGAGAAGTTAGGATATTAGTTCATGTGTTCAGTAGAAATACAGCTAAATCAACAAAGGGTGAGAGAGGTAAATGTTTAAGGAAATATAGACAAGAAATTATCTCAATCTTTTATTAATAGTGTATAGAAAACTGAGTTATGTAGTTATATATGTGATATAATAAGATATAATTTTATATGAATAAATAATGTAATATAATGGTACCAGTAACATCCACGGAACACTTTAGGCTAGCCATTATGTCAAGTGCTTGATATGCATGTTGCTGTTTAATCTTCACAATTATCCTTTGAGATAGTGTGTCAGGCATCTATCCCTAAGACCCACCCCAGGTTCAGTGACTTTCTAGAAGGACTCATAGAACTCAGAAGTTGTAATAGTTACAGTTACAGTTTATCGTAGTGAAAGGATATACAGCAAAATCAGCAAAGGGGATAGGCACATGGGACTAAATCCAAAGGAAAGCAGCCTCAAGCTTCCAAGAGTCCTCTCCCAGTAGAGTTGCACAGAATGTGCCTAATTCCTCCAGCAATGAGTTGAGACAAGTGTGAAATGTTGTCTTTCAGCAGGGCTCTCCTAGCCTAGGAGTCTAAGGGTTTTTGTTTTTATTTTTTATTTTTCCATAAATTATTGGGGTACTGGTGGTATTTGGTTGCATGAGTAAGTTCTTTAGTGGTGATTTTGTGAGATTTTGGTGCACCTGAGCAGTATACACTGCACCATATTTGTAGTTATTTATCCCTCATCCCCTCCCACTCTTCCCTGCAACTCCCTAAAGTCCATCGTATAATTCTTATGCCTTTGCGTCCTCATAGCTTAGCTCCCACATATCAGTGAGAACATATGATGCTTGATTTTCAGTTCCTGAGTTACTTAAAATAACAGTCTCCAATCTCATCCAGGTCACTGCAGATGCTGTTAATTCATTCATTTTTATGGCTGTGTAGTATTCCATCATATATATAATATATATATATATAATATATATAATATTTATGTATATATATTATATATATATGTATCTATCACACTGTCTTCATCCATTGATTGATGGGCATTTGGGTTAGTTCCACGATTTTGCGATCGAAAAATGTGCTGCTATAAACATGCTTGTGCAAGTGTCTTTTTTGAATAATGACTTCTTTTCCTCTGAGTAGATACTCAGTAGTGGAATTCTGGATCAAATGGTAGTTCTACTTTTAGTTCCTTAAGGAATCTCCATACTGTTTTCCATGGCAGCTGTACTAGTTTACATTCCCACCAACAGTGTAGAAGTGTTCCCTGTTCACCGCATCCATACTAATATCTTCTGTTTTTTGATTTTTTGATTATGGACATTCTTGCAGGAGTGAGGTAGTATCGCATTGTGGTTTTGATTTGCATTTCCTTGATCATTAATGTTGAGCATTTTTCACTTTTGTTGGCCATTTGTGTATCTTCTTTTGAGAATTGTCTATTCATGTCTTTATCCCACTTTTTGATAAGATCGTGTTTTTCTTAGTTGAGTTCATTGTAGATTCTGGATATTAGTCCTTTGTCAGATGTATAGATTGTGAAGATTTTCTCCCACTTGTGGGTTGTCTGTTTACTCTGCTGACTGTTCCTTTTGCCACGCGAAAGCTCTTTAGTTTAATTAGGTCCCAGCTATTTATGTTTGTTTTTATTGCATTTGCTTTTGGGTTCTTGGTTATGAAATTCATGCCTCAGGCAATGTCTAGAAGGGTTTTTCCCATGTTATCTTCTAGAATTTTTATAGTTTCAGGTCTTAGGTTTAAGTACTTAATACAACTTAAGTTGATTTTGCATAAAGTGAGAGATGAGGATCCAGTTTCATTCTCCTACATGTGGCTAGCCAATTATCCCAGCACCATTTGTTGAAAGGATGTCCTTTCTCCACTTTATGTTTTTGTTTACTTTGTCAAAGATCATTTGGCTGTAAGTATCTGGGTTTATTTCTGGGTTCTCTCTTCTGTTCCATTGGTCTTTGTGCCTATTTTTGTACCAGTACCATGTTGTTTTGGTAACTATGGCCTTACAGTATAGTTTGAAATCAGATAGTGTGATGCCTCCAGATTTGTTCTTTTTGCTTGGTATTGCTTTGGCCCTGCAGGCTCTTTTTTGGTTCTGTATGAATTTTGGAATTGTTTTTCTAATTCTGTGAAGAATGATGGTGGTATTTTCATGGGGATTGCATTGAATTTGTAGATTGCTTTTGGCAGTATGGTCATTTTCACAATATTGATTTTACCTATCCATGAGCATGGGATATGTTTCCATTTGTTGATGTTGTCTATGATTTCTTTCAGCAGTGTTTTATAGTTTTCCTTGTAGAGGTCTTTTGAGTCCTTTGTTAGATATATTCCTAAGTATTTTATTTTATTTTTGCAGCTATTGTAAAAGGGGTTGTGTTCTTGATTTGATTGTCTGCTTGATAGCTGTTGGTGTATAGAAGAGCTACTGATTTGTGTACATTAATCTTGTATCTGGAAACTTTGCTGAATTCTTTTATCAGTTCTAGGAGCTTTCTGGAGGAGTCCTTAGGGTTTTCAAGGTAAACAATCATATTGTTAGCAAACAGTGACAGTTTGACTTCTTTACTGATTTGAATGCCCTTTATTTCTTTCTCTTGTCTGATGGCTTTGGCTAGGACTTCCAGTACTACGTTGAAGAGGAGTGGTGAGAGTGGGCATCCTTGCCTTGTTCCTGTTCTCAGAGGGAATGCTTTCAACTTTTACCATTCAGTATTAAGTTGGCTGTGAGTTTGTTGTAGATGGCTTTTATTACATTAAGGTATGTCCCTTGTATGCTGATTTTGTTGAGAGTTTTAACTATTAAGGGATGGTAGATGTTGTTGAATGCTTTTTCTGCATCTATTGAAATGATCATGTGATTTTCGTTTTTAATTCTGTTTATCTGTTGTATCACATTTATTGACTCACATATGTTAAACCATCCCTGAATCCCTGGTATGAAACCCACTTTATCATGGCAGATTTATATATATATATATATATATATATATATATATTTTTTTTTTTTTTTTTTTTTGAGACGGAGTTTTGCTCTTGTTGCCCAGGCTACAGTGCAATGGCATGATCTCGGCTCACCACAACCTCTGCCTCCCAGGTTCAAGCAATTCTTCTGCCTTAGCCTCCGGAGTAGCTGGGATCACAGGCATGCGCCAACAGGCTTGGCTAATTTTGTATTTTTAGTAGAGACACGGTTTCTCCATGTTGGTCAGGCTGGTCTCGAACTACCGACCTCAGGTGATCCACCTGCCTCAGCCTCCCAAAGTGCTGGGATTTCAGGTGTGAGCCACTGTGCCTGGCCCTAGATCTTTTTTATATGTTGTTGGATTCAGTTAGTATTTTGTTAAGGATTTTAGCATCTATGTTCATCAAGGATGTCGGTCTGTAGTTTTCTTTCTTTTTTTTATTTTTTATTTTGAGACAGAGTCTCACTCTGTCACCCAGGCTGGAGTGCAGTGGTGCTATCTCAGCTCACTGCAAGCTCCGCCTCCTGGGTTCATGCCATTCTCCTGCCTCAGCCTCCAGAGTAGCTGGGACTACAGGCGCCCGCCACCAGGCCTGGCTAATTTTTTGTATTTTCAGTAGAGACAGGGTTTCACTTTGTTAGCCAGGATGGTCTTAATCTCCTGACCTCGTGATCCGCCTACCTTGGCCTCCCAAAGTGCTGGGATTACAGGTGTGAGCCACCGCGCCCGGCCTGTAGTTTTCTTTTTTGGTTATGTCCTTTCCTGGTTTTGGCATTAGGGTAATGCTACCTTTATAGAATGAATTAGGGATGGTTCCTTCTTTCTTTATCTTGTGAAATAGTGTCAAAAGGATTGGTACCAATTTTTCTTTAAATGTCTGGTAGTATTCTGCTGTGAATCTGTTAGGTCATGGGCTATTTTTTTGTTGGCAGTTTTAAAATTGCCATTTCAATCTCGCTGCTTGTTATTGTTCTGTTCAGGGTATCTAATTCTTCCTAATTTAAGCTAGGAGGGTTCTATTTTTCCAGAAATTTATCCATCTATTCTAGGTTTTCTAGTTTATATGTGTAAAGGTAAAGGTGTTCATAGTGGCTTTGAACGATCTTTTATATTTCAGTGATGTCAGTTGTAATATCTCCTGTTTTGTTTCTTAGTGAGGTTATTTGGATTTTCTTTCTTCTTTTCTTGGTTAATCTTGCTAATGGTCCATCAATTTTATTTATCTTTTCAAAGAGCCAGCTTTTTGTTCATTTATCTTTTGTATTTTTTTTGTTTCAATTTCCTTTAGTTCTGCTCTGATCTTGGTTATTTCCTTTCTTTGCTGGGTTTGAGTTTGGTTTGTTCTGTTTCTCTAGTTTCTTGAGGTGTGACCTTGGAGTGTCAGTTTGTGCTCTTTCAGTCTTTCTGATGTAGGTGTTTAGGGATATGAACTTTCCACTCAGCACTGCCTTTGCTGTATCCCAGTGGTTTTGATAAGTGGTATCATTATTGTCATTCAGTTCAAAGAATTTTTAAATTTCCATCTTAATATCATTTTTGACCCAGTGCTCATTAAGGAGCAGGCTATTTAATTTCCATGTATTTGCTGGCTTTGAAGATTCCTTTTGGAGTCGATTTCCAGTTTTATTCCACTGTGGTCTGAGAGAGTGCTTGACATAATTTTAATTTTCTTAAATTTATTAAGGTGCATTTTATGGCCTATTATATGGTCTATCTTGGAGAAAGTTCTATGTGTTGTTGAATAGAATGTGTATTCTGCAGTTGGATGAACTGTTCTGTATGTATCTGTTAAGTCCATTTGTTCCAAGGTATAGTTTAAATCCATTGTTTCTTTGTTGACTTTCTGTCTTAATGACCTGTCTAGTGCTGTCAGTGGAATATTGATGTCCCCTACTATTATTGTGTTGCTGTCTATCTCATTTCTTAGGTCTATTAGTAATTGTTTTATAAATTTCGGAGCTCCAGTGTTAGGTGCATATATTTTCAGATTTATGATTGTGGTATTTAGGGTTTAGGACTGTGATATTTTCCTTTTGGACAAGGCCTTTTACTATTATATAATGTTTCTCTTTGTCTCTTTTAACTGCTGTTACTTTAAAGTTTGTTTTGTCTGATACAAGAATATTTATACCTGCTTACTTTTGGTTTCTATTTGCATGAAATGCCTTTTTTTAACCGCTTTACTTTAAGCTTATGTGAGTCCTTATGTGTTAGCTGAGTCCCCTGAAGGCAGCAGATGGTTGGTGAGTTCTTATCCATTCAGTGGTTCAGTATGTTTTAAGTGGAGCATTTACATAATTTACATTCAATGTTAGTATTGAAATGTGAGGTACCATTGCATTCACTGTGCTCTTTGTTGCCTCTATACTTTGTTTTTTTGTTTTTTTCTTTTTGCTTTTTAGCTTGTATTTTTGTTTTATAGGTCCCGTGTGATTTATGCTTTAAAAAGGTTCTGTTTTGATGTGTTTCCAGGATGTTTTTTCAAGATTTAGAACTCCTTTGAGCAGTTCTTGTAGTGGTGGCTTGGTAATGGCGAATTCTCTTAGCATTTGTTTGTCTAAAAAAGACTATCTTTCCTTCATATATGATGCTTAGTTTTTCTGGATACAAAATTCTTGGCTAATAATTGTTTTGTTTGAGGAGGCTGAAGATAGGGCCCCAATCCCTTCTAGCTTGTAGGGTTTCTGTTGAGAAATCTGCTGTTAATCTGATAGGTTTTCCCTTGCTAGGTTACCTAGTGCTTCTGTCTCGCAGCTCTTAAGATTCTTTCCTTCGTCTTAACTTTGGATAAGCTGATGACAGTGTGCCTAGGTGAAGATCTTTTTGCGATGAATTTCCCAGGTGTTCTTTGTGCTTCTTGTATTTACATGTCTATGTCTCTAGCAAGGCTGAGGAAGTTTTCCTCAGTTATTCCCCAAAATATGTTTCCCAAGCTTTTAGAATTGTCTTCTTCCTCAAGAACACTGATTATTCTTACGTTTGGTTGTTTAGCATAATCCCAGACTTCTTGGAGGCTTTGTTCATATTTTCTCATTTTTTTCTTTGTCTTTGTTGGACTGGGTTAATTTGACGACCATGTCATTGAGCTCTGAATTTCTTTCTTCTACTTGTTCAATTCTATTGCTGAGATTTTCCAGAGCATTTTGCATTTCTAAAAGTGTGTCCAAAATTTCCTGAATTTTTGATTGTTTTTCTTTAAGCCATCTATTTCCTTGAATATTTCTCCCTTTACTTCCTGTATCATTTTTTGGATTTCCTTGCATTGCCCTTTGCCTTTCTCTGGTCCCTCCCTGATTAGCTTAATAACTAACCTCCTGAATTCTTTTTCAGTTAAATCAGGGATTTCTTCTTGGTTTGGATCCATTGCTGGTGAACTAATGTGGTTTTTTGGGGGTGTTGAGCCTTGTTTTGTCATATTACCTGGGTTGGTTTTCTGGTTCCTTCTCATTTGGGTAGGCTCTGTCAAAGGGAAGGTCTAGGACTGAAGGCTGTTCAGGTTCTCCCACGGGTTGTTCCCTTGATGTAGTACTCTCCCCCTTTTCCTATGGATGTGACTTCCTGTGAGATGAACTGCAGTGATTGTTGTCTGTCTTCTGGGTCTAGCCACCCAGTTAGTCTACACAGTTGTGGGATGGTACTGGGGGTTTTCTGCACAGTGTCCTGTTATGTGAGCCATCTATGGGTCTCTCAGCCATGGATACCAGTGCCTGTTCTGGTGGAGGGGGCGTGGGGTGCAATGGACTCCATGAAGGTCCTTTGCCTTGGTGGTTCAATGCTGTTTTTGTGCTGGTTGGCCTTCTGCCAGGAGGCAGCATTTTCCAGACAGCATTAGCTGTGGTAGTATGGGGAGGAACTGGTGGTGGATGGGGCCCTAGAACTCTCAAGATTATATGCCCTTTGTCTTCCACGACCAGGGTGGGTAGAGAAGGACCATCAGGTGGCAGCTGGGCTAGGCATGTCTGAGTTCAGGCTCTCCTTGGGTAGGTCTTGCTGCAGCTACTGTAGAGGATGGAGGTGAGATTCCCAAGCCACTGGAGTTGTCTACCTAGGAGGATTATGGCTGCCTCTGCTGAGTCATGCAGGTTGTCTAGGAAGTAGGGGAAAGCCAGCAGTTACAGGCCTCACCCAGCTCCCATGCAAACTGAAGGGCCCGTCTCACTCCCACCATGCCCCCACCGCCAGATCCCCATTCATTTCCAGGTGGAGAGCAATACGGGTTTGAAAACCCGCCTCAGGCTACCCACCTCCACGCTGCGAAAGAAAAGGGCTTGGGTCTTGCCTTGCCTTTGGAGTCTGCAAACTGGATTTGTGTTCTCCCCTGACTTCTGGCCAGGAGGCTTCTCCCCCCATTCTAATTGTTACAAAGTTCAGCTAGAGATTTCCTTCTCCCTGTGTAGTTTTATCCCCTGCTCCTCTCCTGTTGGATCCCTGTGGTGACAGGCAGGCATGGCCTGCTAGGGGACCCAGTGAGCTCCCAGAGCCTTTCTGCCGCTTCCTCTGCCCCTGAATTTCACTCAGCTCTCCAGATTGACTCAGCCTCAGGTAAAGTAAGAAACTTCTCCTGCAAACAGACCTTCAGCTTCTCCAGTGAGAGTGTGAGTTCAGGAAAGGAGGCTCTCCCTTTTCCACTTCCAAGTTTGGGGCACTCACAGTTTTGGGGGGGTCTCCCAGGTCCTGTAGGAGCTGTCTGCTTCCTTCAGAGGGTCTGTGGGTCCTCTCGGGATTGCTGGGTTGTTCTTGCAGTCGATCTGGAGCTAAAATTCACAATGCAAGCCCTTGCACACTGCTGTGTCTGGAGCTACAATCTAGTCCTACCTCCCATCTGCCATGATTGAGCGAGTCTGGGGTTTTTATTGGGGATCTTTCACATAGGCACATGACTTGTGCCATTGAAGCTCCAGCCTCCCAGAAGCAAGCATAAACCACGTTGCACAAGTATCCAGACAAACTGGTATAGTATGGCTCAAGAACCCATGTGAGAAAAATACTCTTAGTTCTTGGAACATTCTAACAGTTTAATTCCCAGAAGCTGGTCAAAGAGCAGTCATGAAAACAGGCCTTTCTTGGGAATGTGCAAGGTTTGAACAATTCAGCCCTGCTGAGTTAACTCTTTTTTGCACAGGTAGATATCATTGCTATACCCATTTTACAGATGAGGAAGCAGAGACTTAAAAAAGTTCAGTGACTCACTGCAAATGTAGTGAGAAAACGATAGAGGCAGGATTCAGTCCAACCTTGCCTGGCCTTGTCCAAACCTGAGCTTGTAACTCCAAAGTCCGTACTTTTCCCTAAACATGGGCGTATGTGGCCTCTTTCCATAAATGTAGAAAAACATTTTTACATTAAAAACCTCACAAAGTTAGAAATTTCAAAATGGTAGAGCCAAAAAAGAGGGATAATGTAATTTATGTTTGTTTAGTTGAAAGATAGTTTCCGTTTAGTTAAAGCACTGGCATGTACCTGGTAAGTCATTCTTGGTCTTGGACATGTTCTTAGGAGTCATTGAGAAAGATCTTGAGATTATGTAACTGCCATTACTGGATTTGTCACATCCATCTGTTTATGTTTATGTCTCTGCTGTAAAATTATTAGGGCACAGTACTTCTAGGAATGAAAAGATGTGATGTCACCTGCCACTTGGCACATCTCCACATCACATCTCTGGAGCCTGTGGTTGCTTGGCCTTGTGTAGGCAAAGCTGTCAGCCCATAGACAAAGCTGGCTAAAATTCTGTGTGGTTTTATTTCTTTCTATAAGTGGCTTTGTTTCTTTCTGATCAGATATTCTTTTACATAGAGGAGGGTAGTAGAAGCATGGACCTGAGACAGACAATACTACCAACTGGAAACAGCCAGAGAGAAGACTCAGGACCAAAAAGCCAGTTTTAAGTCTTGACTAATTTTATGACTTCAGACAAGTCACTCACCTTTTCTGAGTGTTAGTTTCCTATCTATAAAATAAAAAATGCTAATGCCTACCTACTAGGTTGTTATGAAGACCAAATGAGATAATGTGTTAAAGTAACTAATTCAATACCTAGCACAGATAGGCACCTACATAAGACAAAGTCTTTAGCTCAATACCTAGTGCATGGGTGTTACTCCAGAAATATTAGCTGAGTCTGAATTAGAGTTCCTTCAGAGCAGGCACTCAATTCATCATTGCTGTTTGAACATACGTATCAATACACGAATGGGTATGGTTAACTTAGTAGTCTGTATGTAGGGCAACACTTATATGTTAAATCCTCTAGTAATGGATAAGTGAGATAAGCCAAATCTTTAGACTATGAGTATTTGTCACACAGGTTGTGAGAATGGGAGAGTTAATGGTTCTTAGGTGGAACATGATGTTTAGAGAGAGTTTTAACTCTGAATATAGGAGGAGCTAGATCAGAACAATCTTCTCAATTTATATCATAATACAAGTTCTTTGTTGCAGCAGAATCTACCCTCAATTCAATGATTCATTTGTTAGTTTACTACTGCTATTAAATTTGTGTTCAAAAGAGCTCAAGTGTTTCAACATTTTTGCTTCCGGCTCTTATTACTAATTATTTACATCAATGGTAATGGAGACTCTTGGAGAGGGAGAGAGAAGAACAAGAAGACTCCAGGTAACAGAGACACACTCAAGACAGCTCCTGATTGTTATTTCCTCTCTCAACCCAGCTTTGTGATTGTATCACCTTTGGCTAAAACCACATCCTGAAACATGACTGTGCCTCTTTGTACTGCCTCAAGCATGTTTGCCCTACAGTGTGAGATCCTTTGCCCTTTCCAGAGAAGGATACTTAAGTCCAGTCCTGATAATAAGACAGAGTGACTCCAGGGAAAAATGCCTGGTGTCTGGGCTCTGCTCTGTTGGGTTTATGATGAAAAGCTGCAAATCAAAAAGCTTTATGTACAGTAATGGTGCTTTTAAAGTCTGAGAGTGCTACATAAATATACATTCCTTGTTAAAAAAATAGTAAATTCTCTTTAGCAGTTTGCTAGTATATTAAATTTTCCACCTCCTACAAATATGATATTTTAGTAAACAGTTATACTATATACCTTACAAAATCTGAATTAAACAGTGTTTTTTGTTTTCTGTCTTGTGTACATATAGTAAAAATGACACAGAATAGAAACAGCTATGGAACGTGAGTTGACAATACTCAGCATATAGGTATTAGGGACCTATCACTGTTTGAAAGGTGATACCGTTCTTTACTTTTTTTTTTTTTTTTTTTTTGAGATAGAGTCTCTCTCTGTCACCCAGGCTGGAGTACAGTGGCATGATCTTGGCTCGCTGCAACCTCTGCCTCCCAGGTTCAAGTGATTCTCCTGCCTCAGCCTCCTGAGTAGCTGGGATTACAGGCACCCACTACCACGCCCAGCTAATTTTTGTATTTTTAGTAGAGACGGGGGTTTCGCCATCTTGGCCAGGCTGGTCTCGAACTCCTGACCTCAAGTGATCCACCCACCTCGGCCTCCCAAAGTGCTGGGATTATAAGCATGAGCCATAGCTCCCAGCCAATACTGTTCTTCTTTGTGAGTTTTAATCACTAAGTTTCTTCTGTTTGTGTAGCCATGACACATGGCATCCCTCCTGCCCCTACAAATTGATTTCTACTCCTTTACTGAATAGCAGTGGTCCTGGGCTCATAAATCTACAAAGTGGAATCCAGAAGAAATCAGAATAAAAGACAATACATATTTAAAAAAATTTTCCACAGATGGATAAAATACTGATTTTCCATTTCCTTTCTGCCTTTAACCTTGTGTTCTTTTTATTCTTTTCTTTCTGCTACCCATCCTTTTTTTTTTTTTAAGATGGAGTCTTGCTCTGTTGCCCAGGCTGGAGTGCAGTGGCACGAACTCGGCTCAGTGCAACTTTCTCCTCCTGGGTTCAAGTGATTCTCCTGCCTCAGCCTCCCGAGTAGCTGGGATTACATGCGCCTACCACCATGCCCAGCTAATTTTTTGTATTTTTAGTAGAGACAGTGTTTCACCATGTTAGCCAGAATGGTCTCGATCTCTTGACCTCGTGATCTGCCCACCTTGGTCTCCCAAAGTGCTGGGATTACAGGCGTGAGCCACGCGCCCGGCCCCCATCCATATATTTTTTAAAATAAACAACATTTTGAAGATATTGTAGAGTCTGTTCTTACACTGGTATAAAGAGCTACCTGACCTGGATAATTTATGAAGAAAGTGGTTTAATTGACTCACAGTTCCATAGGCTGTACAGGAAGCATGGCTGGAAGGTCTCAGGAAACTTACCGTCATGGGAGAAGGTGAAGGGGAAGCAAGCACGTCTCACCATGGTAGAGCGAGAGAGAGAGTGAAGGGGGGGAAGTGCCACACACCTTTAAACATTTATCAGATCTCATGAGAACTTACTATCGCAAGAGCAAGGGAGAAATCTGCCCCCATGATCCAATTACCTCCCACCAGATCACTCCCCCAACATTGGGAATTACAATTTGACATGAGATTTGAGTGGGGACACAGAGCCAAACTGTATCAGATATTTTCTGCTGTAAGTGTCTGGATGTACCATACCCAGGGTTTTCAGTTTTAGATAACATAATTGTTATCTAATTATACAGATATAAGATATAAGATATATTCTCAGCCTGGAGGACTAGTCTCTGGCAAGAATTCAGGGAGACAAAATGTGGCTAAGGTCTTAGTGTAGGAAGAGCCCACCCTTCTCTGACTGGCAGCAGACAGATCTTCTCCCTCTTAGGATTCCATATTGGGAGTTGGGACCTCTGCCTACCATCTTTCCAGGAATTTTCTCCAAGTGAACAGGACATTTCATGGCAATTTGCCAGAATGAAACATGTTCATTATAATGGGTATCAATGAAATTTTCACTCTGATATGAACCACATCTTTTGTTTTCCAAAGTTTTAGAAACTAATAGAGAGTGTATGTTCTTGTAAACTAATTGGTCTAGGGAAAATACCTCTTTGAGAGGACATAATTAACTCTCCCTACCTAGATGTCTTAAAATCCATGGAGTTTTGTCTTAAAAAGAATTGCTGCAGCTGAGAATGGGATACTGCCTTAGTCTGTTTTGTGCAGCTGTAACAGAATACCTGAGACTGGATAATTTATAATGAACAGAAATTTATTGGTTCATAGTTCTTGAGTTGGGAAGTCCAAGATTGAGGCACTGGTATCTATCAGGGACCTTCTTGCTGTGTCATCTCATGGTGAAAGACATAGGACGTCAGAGGGGCAAAAAGAGGATGGGAGAGAGGAAAGGTGGCTGACCTTATTCTTTTATAAGGAACCTACTTCCACACATTCATCTATTCATAAGTGCAGAGCCCTCATGTTCCAATTACCTCTCATTAGGACCTACCTCCCAACAAACACTGTTGCATTAAAGGTTAAGTTTCCAACATATACTTTCTGAGGGACACATTCAAACCTTAGCAGATACCAAGGGGCAACTCACAACTAACAAGACTTGGGTAATGGTAGATGCCTAAGTGCTTACTGTGTAATTAGCAATTTCACTTGTTCTGAAGAAGCATTTCTCAAGAGACAGCTGCAGTCCATCTTCATCAAAATTGTTAAAAATGAAGATTGTTGAGGATCCCTCCAGGCCTTCAGAATTAGAAATTTTGAGAGGAGCTCTTGAAGTCAGCAATTTTTATAAATCCCCAGATGAACTTTAAACCCGCTAAAGTTTGAGAAACACCAGGAATGTAAAGGAATGCAGGTCTATTAAAAATTGTTAAAGCTCTTGTTAAAATCACTCATTTTCAGCCTGTCCTCTCCCTGCTTATAATTATCACTGTATATATAGTTTTATTAAATATTGCATTTATATTTTACAAAGAAAGATGCTATTCTAAGGCTTAATGAATTAAAAAAAACAGGTTGTTGCAGCTGAGTCAGTTTCTTTACAGAGATGGATATTTGTAAAGTGTTAGGTGGCTATTTGGGTGAAAGATTAACAAGCCCACTGGAAACTTTTGGAAGGTGAGCTGGCATGGAATTTTTGGAAGAAAGGGAACATTTTCTGACAGTGGTTGGTCAATGCAGAACTTTCAGATAGTAATGCATTGGCAGTCCAAGTGTCACCTTACCTTAGCTAAGTGTCACCAAAGTGCCTTTGGTCTGTTTGACCTGCTTAGTGTCTAGTAGCTTCTTAGTTTAGAAAAAACCGAAGGCTGATTCAATTTATTTACAAATGCGTTGTTCAGAACTGGTGCCACTATTATGAGTGTTCACCTAGTAGTTCTTAGAGCCTCATTTGTATTAGAGTTACCTACATTCTCTACTTCTTGTTGGCACGTGAAGCATTAAAATGAGGACTTCAAGGTCACTTTAGAGGAGAAAAGCCTCAATCAACTCCCCTCTTTCCTTAGCTTGAAATATCTCATGATAAGCCCAACATGTGCATCTAAATCCCACTGCTCCACCCCTTTCTCCCTACTTACTGTGTCATGGGTTTTTAAACCCTTGGAGTTGGGCACATCTGCACACAAATCCTGTTTCCATCACCTGTAGTCTGCAGGGTTGGATCAGGCTTTGTGGGTCTTAAGCTTATATAAGTTTTGAAATACTCTTTCAAAAATAGATAAGAAAATGTATGACCATGCAAACATGTTTCTAAGAACCCTTTCTGGAACCTTGGGAAAGCCTATGCTAGTGGAGGACCTGTAGCCTAAGCTACCAGGGGTAAGTTACCTGATACTCTACATTACATATACATATATAAGAATATAAATATACACACATACCTACATACATACCCCTCGAGAACTATGGGAATTGACAGAGATGATGTATACTGGCTCAGAGCAAGTTTTCGATAAATTGCAGCTATTGTGGTTAAGTCCCACAGAGATTGGTGCAAATAAAATGGTTGCAAATTATCAACTCAAATAAGGAAGTATTAAAAGCAGCATGCAATTTCTTCTAAGAACTCATCAAAGCAAAAACTAGATGCATGCAATTATAACAGTAGAATATAAATAATCAATATAGACATTCTAATAGTTCACTGCATAAGTTATTTCAACATAGTGGTTAAGATTTGAACATGAAGTGGACTGTCTGCATTCACTTCCTTGCCCCATCATTGACAGACCGAGGGTAGACTAGTTAATCCCACTGTGATTCATTTCCCCTTGATTTCTAAAGTGGAGAGAGCATGCTGCTTGTCACTCAGGGCTGAGGATTGAGTGGAGTAATGTGTGCAAAACACTAGTGTAGTGCCTGGCACATAGTAAGTATTCACTAAATGGTAGCTGTTGACAGTCTTAGAATCACAATAACATTTGATGTGACTCTGATCTCTCAGAAAAGCAACAATTATTTTTTTCCCAAAAGTGACTCAAACAAGAAGCTTCTGAGAAGGAAGGGCTTAACTCTGGTATCAAAAACAGTTAGTTGCACAGAGAATAATACAAGGCTGAGGAAAATTCTCTCTCTTCTGTGCTTCTCTGAGGTTGCATATATCCTTTTATTATAAAATGTCTTAGAGGTACTGCAATTACTTGTTAATTTGTCTGCTTGTTCTATTTGATTACAAATACCTATAAAGCAGTTCCATTAGACTTTGTAGCCTTTCTGCCTAGCATGGGGTCTGGCATTGAGATGGCACATCATAACTATCTGTTGAATGAAAGATTGAATGGATGGGCAAATTACTGTTTCTTCTGGCATTTTCTCCCAGGTTTTCTGGGAGATTTTCAATCTTCTCTACTCTGCTCTGAACTCCCACTTCGGCTCTGGGAGAATCTCCTCGTCGGATCCCTCTGTTTCAGCCTACTTACTGGATGACATGGCTCATTCCAGAAGGACATAGGGTACTTGCATTTTGAAGATGCTGGTTATGCCAGATTCTCCTTGATCATGAAGACTCAGCACACTGGGACACTCAATTCACTGAGGCTAAAGTTCATTATCATAGTGAATATTTTAAGTGTGATTGAGAAGATTATTTCTACATAAGCAGCATTTTGCAGGAATTAGTTGCTGGGAGGATGGATTAGTTCAGTGTTTGCTTTCGGATTTTGTGATGGTTTAGGTACTTTCCCTGGTGATGATCCTTGTTACTGTGAAACGTTTTCTGTTATTATTTTTATACCGTCTGTGGATAACGTTAGTGAAGAACATCTTAAACATCTCTCATGATTAGTAGGCTGTGTTCCTGTCAATAGTGGCCCTCATGCTCCCCATTCTGGTGGAATATTAATATTTGGTTATGAAAGAGATTTGAAATAACTCTGGCATGCTGGGAATGACACTAAGGATCTTAGGTGAAATCCACCTTCCCAACAGAGATATTCTTTCCCCAGATTTAAATGTCCTTTAGTGTTTTAGTCATTTTGAACTGTGTGTTCATTCCACTTAGCTTATTTTTGTGTGTGAAGGAAACCAAAAGAACATGGGAGACTCTGCTAATATTTACAAATGGGTTTTAGTTCCCCTACTGGTGTGTACTTATCAGGGCTCTTTAAGGCTATACTTACAATGAGACCTTAAGTGTGTGTGATGATTGTCAAAAGGCAGTGAGAGAGACTTCCATCTACGGGGTGTCTGGATGGTTCTGTTTGTGCTGAACTTTTCCACTTTCATGAGTTTAGAAAAACTGCAGGCCTGAGGAGTCATTTAACGTGTTTTGTCCATTTAAAGCAAATGCATTTCAGCATTTATAGACAATATTTCTGGGTGCCATTTTATCCTCTCTTGAAAGCTACAGGTTGCAATAAGCATCCTGGCTCTCTGCCTCGTTTTCCAGCTGGCTCCTCCTCTTCTCATGTGTGCTTTCTTTTCTTATGGCTGGAGCCAACTGACCCAGAGATGTAGGTGGATCTAGGCTGTAGTCTCCTAAGAGCACAATTATGGTGACCAGATGTCTTAGGACTGAGGGGTTTCTAGGCTCTGCACTTCCAGTGCTGAAGTAGGGAAATTCCTGGGAAAACTAGAATAGTTGGTCACCCAACTTTTATGGTTGTCAGGGGATCTTTAAAATTCCTAATTCAGGAACTCCAGTGACTGACCATTAAGTCTGTGCTCCTGAATGATTGCTTACGCATTGAATTTTGCCTTGTTCCTAAGGCCAACACCACACCTTGTACCCACATCCAGTAGAAAGATCTTGGTCATACTTCTTTAAGATGGAGCTCCTGTTTTGTTTATCTGCCTAGTACTCCAGATCCTCTTAGCCTGGTCCTGCCATCTTAGCTCAGATTTGCTCAGTGCTTTGAGTCCTGCCTTTGGTCCCTAGCTTATATCTCTGCCTAATGTGGCCTGCTAGCTCCCTGGTGCCAAGACATCACCTTCACACCTATTACTTATGCTCAGCTGAAAGTCTAGACTAGCACCCAGAGCAGTGGTTCTCAAGGTGTGATCCTGGGACCAACAGCATCAGCATCACATGGGAATGTTTTAGAAATGCAAATTCTGGGCCCCTCTCCAGACCTACTGAATCAGGAACTCTGGAGGTGGTGCCTAGCAATTTGTGTTTTAACAAGCCCTCCGGGGGTTGTAATACACACTCAAGTTTGAGAGCCTCTTCCGTAGGTCATGCACTGTGCCTCCCCAGCTGGACTTCAAAGCCTGAAGCCAAGTCTACCCACCTTCATGGATCTTTAGATTTTCTCACTCACTGCCCATTGCTGGCCTGGCTGATCTTCCTAACTAACCGTAAACTCCCATTCCTACATAGATGTTCAAAGCACTGTTTATTTCCACTGCTGATACGGACTGTCCAGTTTTACTCAAGACAGGAGTTAACTGGGCACAGGACTTTCAGTACTAAAACAGAACATTCTGGGCAAACTGGGAGGGATTAAAAACCCTAACTAAGCAAGCCTATTAATATATTCAGTGATGTTGCCTTATGGAGACAGAAAAATGGAGAAATAGAAGGAGGATTATTGACCCTTTAGGATATTCCCTTCTTTATAATAACAACAACAAAAAAGCCAAGAGGAAGACTGTCCATTATGGAGTGTGGATGGACTACTTATTTGAATAATTTTTAGTATTGAATAGGCTACATTTCAACTAGGACTGTTCAGAGACTCTCTATCTCTCTCTCTCTTTTTTTATTTCTGGGAAGCAACTCCAATGAAGTCAGAATTTTAGAAGGAATTTGTTGTGTGATCTCAGGCAAAGTACTAATCTTTTGCTTTATCTATAATTGGAATGCTAATACATTTTTCTTCTAATTACATTACAGCAGATGAATTGAAGATAAATGAAATTATGTGCTGTCTGTAAAAATTGTTTCTTGAATGGGTGCTATATAAATATGTAATTTTTAAAACAATGACAAACTCATACACACACACTTTTCAAAGAGAACATGAAGTCTTTTGCAAGATATGAGAGGAAATCAAAGGTAGTATCTGCCCACTTCAGATAGAAGTGATTTCTTCCTGTCATAAATTCTGATAGACCCTAAAGTCAAGAACCATGGTTCACAGCCTTGGATGCCCATTAGAGTCACATGTGGACTTAACAACAACCACAACAGCAACAACAACAACAACAACAATGACTGATGCTCAGGCTCCCCCTTACCCCAGAGGGTCTGATTTAATTGGTCTGCTGTGGTACTAGGTCATTGGTGGTCTTAAATTCACCAGGTGATTCAAATGTGCAGCCAGGTTTGAGAATCCTGAGTCTAGAGTAGTTCTCAAACATTACTCATAAGCATCATTTGGGAGAAGCTTATAAGCTTATAAGCTTACCTGAGGGTTCTGATGGAGATGATTGGCAGATCAGGTAACTTTTAGAAACCTTCTAGAAACCTTCAACTGTGACTTTTTTTTTTTTTTTTTTTTTTACAGTATGTAACACATGGTTAGTAGAGGGTTAACATATAGCAGGTACTTAACATGTGCTGAATGAAGTTTGCTGATTTATGTCCAAGAGACAATGATTTTAGCTCTTAGATTGTAGGGTGCTAGGTCCTAGGTTTTGCGGGCTACTTTTTAACTTATCTGTGTCTCAGTTAAGTCTGATACAGACAGGGTAATATAAGAGCTCAGTATACATCTCTATAGTGCTCAGATCCTTACCCAGCTGGAAAATGCCCCCACAGTAGGAAGATAACCCCACAGTAGGTTGTAACCCAGCTTTGTGTTTCAGTGTCTGAGATGATTCAGTGGAAACAGAGATCCCATGTAAACTTTAAACAAACAAACAAAAAAAGCACCAGCCAAAAGAAATTAGCAGAGCACACACTGTGATATCCAAATCTATGTTTTTATACAATGATTTTTCTTTCTCTTAGAACCTAATTTTTAGGCTCAGATTCAGCAAACCGTGATCTATTGAGTTTTCTAGGTGTTATCATGGACTCGGAGATGAAAATCCCCAGAGCACTTTGAGCTTTCCTGTTGAAAAATCACAACAGAAAAGCAAAGCCTTGGATATAAAATTGTCAAAAGCCTTTGGATATAAAATTGTCAACTTGGCAGTTTAACAAGGCCCACCCTGTTTGCAGCAAAAGGCCAAAAGTCCAAGACAAGCAAAGGCCTATAGCAATCACTTAACAGAATTAACCCTGCTGCCCTGTTCACATTACAGTGCATTTGTCAAGCTTGATAGCCATCTCTCTTCCTGGAGGAACTGACTTTTTTTTAGTTGACTTTTGTTTTCTGAGCCATGCCAACATTCCAGCCACATGAGAGAGCCTGAACAGATTTAAACCCCAAATTCAAAAATGCAAAGTACTATTTGTACTACAAACATATTACAGTTGTCAGCAAGCAGTACACAAACACGTTAGAAGGGGTGAATGGAAATTGAATGGACATTAATATCTGGGATTAGCCATCAGGTGGAATGCTACATTTCAGAAGGTCCATCTGAATTGTAATGGGCTTCCCAAAAGTTTATATATCAAGTCATTATGGCACAGAGCTTTGTTGATGCTAATTGCAGCAGCTCAGCTAGATAATTAAATATAACCTTCAGTAATAATTGGGGAAAGGAATGGCTCCAGCTGGAGTTCCGCAGCTTTTTCATAGCAAAGCTAGTCTAGCAATCTAACAATTACGAGGGCTCAGGGATATATACATGTATATATCTACATATATATATATATGTAGATATAT
>NW_026652289.1:17184871-17296477 GCF_009828535.3 Hylobates moloch
TATACATGTATATATCTACATATATATATATATGTAGATATATACATTGTAGCCACTTTTATGGTGTGGCTCATTTAAGGAAATAAACTAGGGAAATTCCTTACGTATTTTATTCCACACATGTTCTGTAAATTTTTTGTTGCAGTTGGTCTCCTATGATATCTTTTTAGAACATGAGCCAAGAAATTCAGCATTTTTAAAGCAAATTACTATTTCATATGATGTGTGATTTAAACTGTGGGTATCTTAATATTGTAATAGGACTTGGACCACAATTGCCAAATGATTAAAATAGTCGAACCTTATATTCTGCTCAATTTGGAATGATATCATTAGGTAAATTTGTAACTGCTAAGGAAATGAAAAAATACTTTATTTTCTTTGTCCCAGATGGTATATAAGATACCTCCCTGAGTGCTTCTAAACCGATTGGCTCTGCTACAAGTCAAAAAGGAAAATGACTTTTCAGAGTGTGGCTAAACTAGTGATTGGAATTCTGTAGCAGAATAAAATGTCTATAAAAGGAAGCAGAGAATGTAATATTCTACATGATAGAGTATCTCTCTTCTTTGCAGTTGTTTGTCCATATTGCCTCATTCAGTTATACTAATATTTGTGTTTATCTCACTTTTTGGTCCTCCAGGAGGTATTACTGAAGTAAGCTTCCACTATCCAGATCCAAAGAGGTGGACAGTGAAAATAACCGGAACTAGTAAGTGTTGCCACCAACAAGTGGAGAAAGGGCAAGGTCTTGAAATACCTTCTGATGTGTAAAAAAACCTTTTAAATTATACTTTAATTTGAATATATTTGATTATATTACATTTTTCTTTGAAGATTGAGCCACCAGTATATTCTAGCAGCAAACAGATGTCAGAATTGTTGTTTTTATTATTAGCGACTGGGGGAGGGGCACTGGAAATTCTTGGGAAGAGTATTCTTGGGTTTTGTGAGACTGGAAATTTGGCAGAAGTCTACTGATTTTTTCAGATAAACATTTTAGCCTCTTTTCTTCGGTACTCTGCCATTGAACTTTCATTTAGATTGTTAAGATAAAGGGGTGCAGTGGAAAAGTGGTTTGAGTTTATAGACACAATCATTGTTATTCCTCCTTCCAAATTCCTCAAACTAGGGAAGAGAAACTAGAATTTACTAAATATCTATTAAAAGTCAGTTTCTTTCACATAGGTCAACTCATTTAAATATTTCCAGAAGATTACCCAGTTTTGCTATTATCTCCACTTTTACAGATAAAGGAATAGAGGCTCAGAGAGGTTAAGAATCCTCAGTGGGGCAGCAGAGATTCAGACGGAGGTTGCGGGTTCTGGAGCCCACACCCTCTCCCTTTGTAGTGCAGTGTAATTAGTGCTAGACAATGGAATAGGTTTTGGAAGGTGTCAGTGAACCAAATGCAGGGGGCTGGGGTGGGGTGGTGGTGGGTGGAGTGGAAGGTTGGCAGGAAAAATCTTCAAAGAAAACTGAACAACGGAGTAAGTCCAAAGTCAGACAAAAACTGCATTTCAGGCATTTATTGTTTATGCTTTACTATCTTTATTAAGAGTCACAGAATTATAAATATAAGAAATGAAAATATTTGGTTTATGGAAAAGTAAGAAGAGGAAAGGAATACACTGATAGGTAGGGGAGAATGCTCAGACAACTGGGATACCTTTGGAATTTAGCCCTTGATGTACGTGTTGAGAAACCACTTTACTTGTGTATTTTACATAGGAGGTAAAACAAAAACATATGATTGCTTCAGATTCCCTGCATTTCAGCTTCCCCACATTTTTATAAGACAAAGAAACCCCCTATGGAAGACATTCAAAAAATAAGAGCCAGAAATATAGTAACCCAAAAGTTACACACTTTTTGTATGGGTGAAGGGAAAGCTTGGAAGGTTTGCTAAAAAATCAACTCACAAAAATTTAGATTAATAAAAGAAAAGGCACACAGATTTATTACTATTATGTGCATGAAGGGAATCTCAGAGTGATTGTCCAATATTCCAATGGGATACAGGTGTTTATATACTCTACTTCTTAGGGGGAATGGACATGGGGAAGTGTGGATAATTTTAGGGGGATAGTAAATGATTTTTGGGGGAAATCAGTGGGCTTGAAGAACATACAGTGGTCTCTTGGACCCACAGAGCAGTCAAGGGTTTGTGACAAAAGTCTGTCGAGGTCTGTTGACAGACTTTAGTCTTCCTTCTTGCAACATGGGTTCAGTTAATGAAAACTCAGGGAAGGGACCAGAGGTCATTGTTTTCTTCTTTGGTAGGTCCAGACTTTAGGCAGATGAGGGAACTTCAGCTTGTGTTTGGGAGAGGCAGAGGACTGAGAGGCAAGAGGTAGGGGAGGAAAACAATTCCTCTCTTTATGGTTCTGTCTGGTCTTTATGTAGATAGGGAAAAAGTCTCTTCTAAAATCTGTTGATCTCTAAAGGCCTTTAGTTCAAAATACTCATTATACCAGGGAGCCATATTTTGGGGTCAAGTTCCCTGAACTCCTTCACTTTAAAGCATTTGTACATCATGATGAAATCTGGAGATTTTCCTGTACATTTAACTTTTTATGAAAAAGACACAAATTGTTAACCCATGAATTCATATCACTTAATAAATTGACAGCCAGAATGATATTTCTGAGGCATTTTTACAATAAGAACTCATTGGGGCCGGGCGCGGTGGCTCACGCCTGTAATCCCAGCACTTTGGGAGGCCGAGGCGGGCGGATCACGAGGTCAGGAGATCGAGACCATCCTGGCTAACACGGTGAAACCCCGTCTCTACTAAAAATACAAAAAATTAGCCGGGCGAGGTGGCAGGCGCCTGTAGTCCCAGCTACGCGGGAGGCTGAGGCAGGAGAATGGCGTGAACCCCGGGGGGCGGAGCCTGCAGTGACCCGAGATCGCGCCACTGCATTCCAGCCTGGGTGAAAGAGCGAGACTCTGTCTCAAAAAAACAAAAAACAAAAAAACAATAAGAACTCATTGGTTAAAAAGTCATGTACCTTAAGTGAGATAAAGCTACTAAGTAAAGGACCTGAGAAGACTTGGTAAAGAAATCGTTAGAAAATAAAGGTAGAGCCAGGCGCAGTGGCTCACACCTGTAATCCCAGCACTTTGGGAGGCCGAGGCGGGTGGATCACGAGGTCAAAAGATCGAGACCATCCTGGCCAACATGGTGAAATTCCGTCTCTACTAAAAATACAAAAAATTAGCCAGGCATGGTGGCACCCGCGCCTGTAGTCCCAGCTACTCGGGAGGCTGAGGCAGGAGAATTGCTTGAACCTGGGAGGCAGAGGTTGCAGTGAGCTGAGATTGCGCCACTGCACACTCCAGCCTGGCGACAGATTAAGACTCTGTCTAAAAAAAAAAAAAAAGGAAGAAAAGAAAAATAAAGGTGGAAAGCTGAAGGAACTCTTTGGTAAATCCTCTACTAACTAGAAAATTCAATCAGCCAAAAGAGTGCCCAAATATTCTCATGTATTTGAGTTAATCGAATTTTTTGGTTATATAACTTTTACCTATGCTTAAATAAAAAAAAGTTAAAAGACTTCCTATATAAAGCATATAAAAATATGTATAAGTATATGAATGGCATAGATTTAAATGACTAGGGCCTTTTTTTTTTTTTTTTTTGAGCTAATAAACTGCATGATTGCTGTGTAGTTTAGATGGCACATTTTGACTTGGCAAAATGAAAGACTATGTATCCTTACATCATGGGTATCCAACAATACCCATCTAGTTTTACTTGAGGCTTTTCTATACCCTATTATTTGTTGGCTTTTCCTTGAGCAACTACCAGAGCTTCGAGAATTTCCAGCTTCTTTAAGTATTCACTAACTGAGGGTAACGAAAACATTAATGACTGATTATAGATAACCCACAGTTTTTAGGCTTGGAAATGGTAAAGACAGGACATGTGAGGAAGAACGTTGAAAACAAAACAGCAAATATAGGTCTCAGGTCAACATACCAAAAAGCAACTTTTACATTAGCCAGAACATTCCTCTGTAATTATGTTACTTCTGGCACTAAGAAATGAATCCTAGTTTCTTTCTTTCTGGTCCACTTTTTTGTAGGAATGATCTGACATGATTTGGGGAGGCCGTGAAAACCACAGTTCTTTGCCTCAATGTGGTAGCAATTAATGGTGAAGCTAAGCTGATGCTGAAAGAGCTTATTATTGAGCCCCATGGACTGTGATGCAGTCCCTGTGAGGCTCCAGGGAAACTGCAGTGGGGTCCAGCTATGGCAAGCCCATCAGGCCAACTCCTCCCTGCAACTTTTTCAGAGTATGGATTGGCTGAAAATTCCTAAGGAGAGGGTGGGCAAAGAAGGGGAAGGAGAGAAAAACACAAGGTGCTTTGAAGGTGAGGAGGGTCTCAGGCTCTGTCTAGACATTGCTCTATATTCCTGTCTGTATTAGTCAGGGTTCTCTAGAGGGACAGAACTAATAGGATATATATATATATATGTTTATTAGAGTGTTAACTTACACAATCATAAGGTGAGGTCCCACAATAGGCCATCTGCAAGCTGAGGAGCAAGGAAGCCAGTCCAAGTCCCAAAACCTCAAAGGTAGGGAAGCCAACAGTGCAGCCTTCAGTCTGTGGTCGAAGGTCCAAGAGTCCCAAAGTGGAAAAACTTGGAGTTCGATGTTTGAGGGTAAGAAGCATCCAGTACGGGAGAAAGATGGAGACCAGAAGACTCAGCCAGTCTAGTCCTTTCACGTTCTTCTGCCTGCTTTTTATTCTGGCCACATGGCTGCTGATTAGATTATGCCCACCCAGATTGAGGGTGGATCTCCTTTTCCCAAGTCTGCTGACTCAAATGTTAATCTCCTTTGGCAGCACCCTCACAGACACACCTGGGAACAATACTTTGCATCCTTCAATCCAGTTAAGTTGAGGCTCAGTATTAACCATCACACTGTCCTTATGTGCAGATGGTTGGTCACCAAGGGAGGGTTGACTTATTTATCTACACGGCAGTTTTACAAGATTTTATTAATTCCACTTTAACAATGGACACACCAGAGCTCCGAGATAGTAACTGTCATGAGTAAGGACATACAGCTAGTGAATGGGAATCTGGGATCTGAGCCCCATCTATGTTTTTGATTGCTGCACTGTCTCCCAACACTAATGGCCAAAGGATAGAAGGCTCAATTGAGAAGGGTCAGTGTTCCCTGCTACTTTTATAGACAAATTTTCTTCACTCCATCAGACATTTATTAGCAGTTACATGGTACAATTACTACTCTCAAGGAAATCCTTCATTTCCCTTTCTTAGTGACTTTCAAAGTGTATATATTTCTCAAAAATGAATATTTAAGCTTACGTTTTTCAGTTGAAATCTAGAGTTAGTAAGCAGGATCCCCAAATAAGAGAAGAGTGATACCATTTTTGTCCTCTTTGCCCAACCCTACACCTGTCATGGAGAGATCACTTGTGATTTTGTTTATAAAAGCTAATTAAATAAAAATAATACATCAATAACTTTTGAAATAGCTACTTTTTTCTTTGTTTTCTACAATTTATTGTATTCTATATCTTCCTCTTCATTATACGTTATCTTTAATTTTTTTGGAATACATCCTTGAGAAACTATTTCAGAAAGGGTAAACAAATAAGCTTTCTGAGTCCTTGCATATCTGAAAATGTCTTTATTTTGTGTTTGAAATTGAGCTGGAAATGGGATTCTAGGTTCAATGTGAATTTTTCTTGAGAATTTTGAATATAATATTCCAACATTTCTTAGCACCCAGTGTTGCTGTTGTGATTACAGACAGTAATCTAATTTTCATTCCTTAGTTTATAATTGCTGCCCCACCCCCCGCCAAACTGGAAGTGTTTAGCATTTTCTTTTTCACTGGATTTTGAAGTTTCACGTGGATATGTTTTACTGTGCTTCTTTTATTCACTCTGCATGACATATGATGGTCCATTTGAATGAAAAGATTCACGTGTTTCTTCAGCTCTGAGGAAATTTATTCAGTGACTTCAAAGTTATCATCTTATGTCTTCTGTTTTCTCTGCTTTCACTCAGGAACACTTACCAGGCAGCTGCTGAAGCTCCTGGATGCACCCTTCATGCCTTCTAGCTCTTCCTTCTTGCTTTCTGCTTCACCTTTCTTTGCACAGCATTTTAGGAGAATTGCTTAGCTTGATCTCCCAGCTCACTAATTCATTCTTCAGCTGTATCTCTTCTCTTAGGTAAATTTTAATTTTTTTAAGAGACAGGGCTCACTCTGACTCTTAGGCTGTAGTACAGTGATGTGCTTATATTTCAGTGCAACCTCCAATTCCTGGGCTCAAGTGATCCTCCTGCCTCAACCTCCCAAGCAGTTGGGACTACAAGCGTATGCCACCATGCCTGGGTAATTTTTCACTATCGTTTTTATTTTTTGAAGAGATTGTGTCTTGTTTTGTGGCCCAGGCTGCTCTTGAATTTCTGGCTTCAAATGATCTTCCAGCCTCAGCCTTTCAAAGTTCTGGGATTACAGGCATGAGCCACTGTGCCCAGCTGGATAACTTTTAAAAAATTACTATTTTTTATTTCTCTGAGATATAGATCCTGACACAAATTAATTTTAACACTCACATTCTAAATTTCCAAACTATTGAGTTTTGTTTTTCCTGGTAGTAATATTCTCGTGACTTCTTTCTGAGAGTATCACTATTGTATTAGTTTGCTAGGAACAAAGTATCACAGGCTGGGGGGCTGAAATAACAGAAATTTATTTT
Organism: Hylobates moloch; assembly: GCF_009828535.3. Taxonomy (NCBI): domain Eukaryota; kingdom Metazoa; phylum Chordata; class Mammalia; order Primates; family Hylobatidae; genus Hylobates; species Hylobates moloch. Next base: position 17,191,630 of record NW_026652289.1, read on the forward strand.
CTCACAGTTCAGAAGGCTGGAAGCCCAAGATCAAGGTGCCAGCACAGTTAATTTCCTCTGAGGCCTCTCTTCTTGGCTTCAGATGCCATCTCTTGCTTCCTCTTCACTTGATCTTCCCTCTGGGTGTGCACATGTCTGGTGTCTCTTTGTGTGCCCTAATCTTTATTCAGATTGTGTTACAGCCCACACTAACAGCCTCATTTTACCTTACTTAATCTCTTTAAAGGCCCCATTTCAAAATACAATCACATTTTTGAGGTACTAGGGGTTACAGCTTCAATATATAAATTCAGGGGGACATAATAATGCAGTCCATAACAACTATATATATGGTTTACTGTAAAGACCTTCCTCCCTCAATTCTTCTATGAGTTCTGTTTTCTCAGATGTTAGTTATTTAGTTGGTTGGATTTGGTGCCATTTTTTGGTGCTGTTGCTTTTACTCAAATATATGGTAATTTTTATTTTTGTTTTGCTCATCTTTGTGTTTGTCACCTGCTTGAAGATGCTGATTGTGATAACTGTAGCTCTCCTTCAGTGAATGTGTTGGAGGCATGGAATGCCCTGTTGGTGAAAGGTGCTATGTAAGGTGGCACCCTGTTCCTCCCTGGGTCAGTTTTTACCTGGACACCACTGTATTTTGGGGGCCATGGAGCTGATATTGGTGCTTTACTCCAATTGCCATTTTTTCCTGGCAGCTGTTTAGTAGGATGTGGGAGAGACTAACCAGCTTAGCATCTTCAAGGCTGCCTTCAGACCGTTCCCTATTTTTTTTTTTTTTTTTTGAGATGGCGTCTTGCTCTGTTGCCTAGGCTGGAGTGCAGTGGCGTGATCTCGGCTCACTGAAACCTCCACTTCCCAGATTCAAGTGATTCTCCTGCCTCAGCCTCCCAAGTAGCTGGGACTACAGCTGTGTGCCACTACACCCGGCTAATTTTTGTATTTTTAGTAGAGGCGGGGTTTTGCCGTGTTGACCAGGCTGATCTTGAACTCCTGACTTCAGGTGATCTGCCCGCCTTGGCCTCCCAAAGTGCTGGGATAACAGGAGTGAGCCACCTTACCTGGCTCCTTCCCTATTTTTTAAAAAAATATATTGACTCTGGGACTTCCTAAGATGCAAGTAGCTTTCTCTTGCATGTGTTTTATGCTGAGGCTTTTTTAGTTTTGTGATTCTGAAGATAAAAGTCTGTTGTCTCACTACCTTTCAGAAATTCCTCAAAATGTCTTCAGATTTCTTTTCTTCCAACATGGTGCTACATTTTTTTTGTCTTTTCATGGAATTTGGGATATATATAATATAGAATTTTAAAAGGGGCAAATATATATTTATATATAATTATTTATATATTTATATATAAATATATTTATATGCCCCTTTAAAAATTTTATGTCAATATGTATTTTTTTATACTTTAAGTTCTGGGATACATGTGCAGAATGTGCAGGTTTGTTACATAGATATACATGTGCCATGGTGGTTTGCTGCATCCATCAACCTATCATCTACATTAGGAATTTCTCCTAATGCTATCCCTCCCGTAGCCCCCCACCCCCCGACAGGCCCCGGTGTGTGATGTTTCCCTCCTCATGTCCATGTGTTCTCATTGTTCAGCTCCCACTTATGAGTGAGAATATGTGCTGTTTGGTTTTCTGTTCCTGTGTTAGTTTGCTGAGAATGATGGTTTCCAGCTTCATCCATGTCCCTGCAAAGGACATGAACTCATCCTTTTTTATGGCTGAATAGTATTCCATGGTGTATATTAGCCACATTTTCTTTATCCAGTCTATCATTGATGGGCATTTGGATTGGTTCCAAGTGTTTGCTATTGTGAATAGGGCTGCAATAAACATATGTGTGCATGTGTCTTTATAGCAGAATGATTTATAGTCCTTTGGGTATATACCCAGTAATGGGATTGCTGGGTCAAATGGTATTTCTGGTTCTAGATCCTTGAGAAATCGCCACACTGTCTTCCACAATGGTTGAACTAATTTACACTCCCACCAACAGTATAAAGACGTTCCTATTTCTCCACATCCTCTCCAGCACCTGTTGTTTCCTGACTTTTTAATGATCGCCATTCGAACTGGCATTAGATGGTATCTCATTGTAGTTTTGATTTGCATTTCTTTGATGACCAGTGATGATGAGCATTTTTTCATATGTTTGTTGGCTGCATAAATGTCTTCTTTTGAGAAGTGTCTGTTCGTATCCTTTGCCCACTTTTTGGTGGGGTTGTTTGTTCTTTTCTTGTAAATTTTTTTAAGTTTCTTGTAGATTCTGGATATTAGCCTTTTGTCAGATGGATAGATTGCAAAATTTTTCTCCCATTCTGTAGGTTCCCTGTTCACTCTGATGATAGTTTCTTTTGCTGTGCAGAAGCTCTTTAGTTTAATTAGATCCCATTTGTCAATTTTGGCTTTTGTTGCTATTTCTTTTGGTGTTTTAGTCATGAAGTCTGCCCATGCCTGTGTCCTAAATGGTATTGCCTAGGTTTTCTTCTAGGGTTTTTATGGTTTTAGGTCTTACATGCAAGTCTTTTTTTTTTGAGATGGAGTCTCGCTCTGTCGCCCAGGCTAGAGTGCAGTGGTATGATCTCGGCTCACTGCAACCTCTGCCTCCCAGGTTCAAGATACTCTCCTGCCTCAGCCTCTCAAGTAGCTGGGACTACATGCATGCACCACCATGCCCAGCTAATTTTTTGTATTTTTATTAGAGATGGGGTTTCACCATGTTGGCTAGGATGGTCTCAATCTCCTGACCTCGTGATTCACTCACCTCAGCAGCCCAAAGTGCTGTGATTACAAGTGTGAGCCACCGCGCCCAGCGCATGTGTAAGTCTTTAATCCATCTTGAGTTAATTTTTGTTTAAGGTGTAAGGAAGGGGTCCAGTTTCAGTTTTCTGTATATGGCTATCCAGTTTTCCCAACACCATTTATTAAATAGGGAATTCTTTCCCCATTGCTTGTTTTTGTCAGGTTTGTCAAAGATCAGATAATTGTAGATGTGTGGCATTATTTCTGAGGCCTCTGTTTTGTTCCATTGGTCTGTAAATCTGTTTTGGTACCAGTACCTGCTGTTTGGGTTACTGTAGCCTTGTAGTATAGTTTGAAGTCAGGTAATGTGATGCCTCCAGCTTTGTTCTTTTGCTTACGATTGTTTTGGCATATGGGCTCTTTTTTGGTTCCATATGAAATGTAAAGTAGTTTTTTTCTTATTCTGTGAAGAAGGTCAGTGGTAGTGTGATGGGGACAGCATTGAATCTATAAATTACTTCAGGCAGTATGGCCATTTTCACAATATTGATTCTTCCTATCCATGAGCATGGAATGTTTTTCCATTTGTTTGGGTCCTCTCTTACTTCCTTGAGCATTGGTTCACATCCGTTGTAAGTTGTATTCCTAGGTATTTTATTCTCTTTGTAGCAATTGTGAATGGGAATTCACTCATGATTTTACTCTCTGTTTGAATATTTTTGGTGTATAGGAATGCTTGTGATTTTTGCACATTGATTTTGTATCCTGAGACTTTGCTAAAATTGCTTATCAGCTTAAGGAGATTTGGGGCTGAGACAATAGGGTTTTCTAAATATACAATCATGTCATCTGCAAAGAGAGACAATTTAACTTCCTCTGTTCCTATTTGAATACCCTTTATTTCTTTCTCTTGCCTGATTGCCCTGGCTGGAACTTCCAATACTATGTTGAAGAGGAGGGGTGAGAGAGGGCATCCTTGTCTTGTGCTAGTTTTCAAAAAGAGAGAAGAATCAAACAGACACAATAAAAAATAATAAAGGGGATATCACCACTGATCCCACAGAAATACAGACTACCATCAGAGAGTACTATAAACACTTCTACGCAAGTAAACTAGAAAATCTAGAATAAATGGATAAATTCCTGGACACATACTCCCTCCCAAGACTAAACCAGGAAGAAATCTAATCCCTAAATAGACCAATAACAAGTTCTGAAACTGAAGCAGTAATTAATAGCCTACTAACAAAAAAAAGCCCAGGACCAGACAGATTCACAGCCTAATTCTATCAGAGGTACAAAGAGGAGCTGGTACCATTCCTTCTGAAACTATTTCAAGCAATAGGAAAAGAGGGACTCCTCCCTAACTCATTTTATGAGGCCAGCATCATCCTGATACCAAAACCTGGCAGAGACACAACCAAAAAAACAATTTTCAGGCCAATATCCCTGATGAACATCGATGTGAAAATCCGCAATAAAATACTGGCAAACCGAATCTAGCAGCACATCAAAAAGCTTATCCACCACGATCAATTTGGCTTCATCCCTGGGATGCAAGGCTGGTTCAACATACCAAATAAATAAATGTGATCCATCACATAAACAGAACCAATGGCAAAAACCACATGATTATCTCAACAGATGCAGAAAAGGCCTTCAATAAGATTCAACACCCCTTCATGCTAAAAACTTTCAATAAACTAGGTAGTGATAGAATGTATCTCAAAATAATAAGAGCTATTTGTGACCAACCCAAAGCCAATATCATACTAAATGGGCAAAAGCTGGAATTTTATATCAGTATTAAATAACTCTAGGAATGCCATTATACTATCATTCAATAGCTACTCCCAAATATCTATCTGCTCTGTGGATTCTCTTTGTGTTGGAATATGCCAAAGTATGTTAAATATGAATGTTAAGATTATTATTCATAGTAAGAATGTTAAATATATACCAGCCTTCTTAGCTTTCTTTCTTTCCCTCCCTCCCTCCCTCCTTCCCTCCCTCCCTTCCTTCCTTCCTTCTCTGTCTTTCTCCTTCTTTCCTTCCTTCCTTCCTTCCTTCCTTCCTTCCTTCCTTCCTTCCTTCCCTTTTCTTTTCTTTTCTTTCTTTCCTCTTTCTCTGTTTATCTCTTTCCTTCTTTCTCTCTTTAGAGATGAGATCTCAATTTGTTGGCTAATCTTGAATTCCTGGTCTCAAGAAATCCTCCTGCCTTGGCCTCCTAAAGTGCTGGGATTACAGGCATGAGCCATTGTGCCCAGCCTATGTCTGGATTTTCTGTACATAGTTGATTTTCTGTGCATAGGCTGGTTCACTGAAACATTGTTCAGTGTGTATTGCACAACTTAGCCTTTTCATCTTAGGGACTTAATCTTTGGCTTAGTGAAAGTCTTGCCACATGATTCCTTCTCCATCTTTGAACCTACAATAATGCATACGCTATTATTCAAACTCTGGAAAAGTGGCCTTTTGGGAGATCAGATGTGGAGGTTGCTGGTTTCCACTGGGGAGCAGACATGCTTATAAGAAGGACTGGCAGAACACAGAATGCAAAAGGAAGAAGACTGAACTGAGCCTCTGAAGGGAAATCACCACAGTGAGAATACTGTGGAAGAATGAGTATTTTTGGGGAGTGGTTTTGGCTATGGGTTATGTGCTTGATATTGTCTATTAGTTTTCAGCAATATCCTTGCCCGTCTAAGTCCCACCCTACGTTGTAGGGCTGGAATGCTAAAAATTACATTCCCAGTTTACCTCATCAGCAAGATCCAGTTTAGATTATCCCAATGTGAGGCACATATGTGAAAAACAGAAAAGGAGGGCCACTGATCTTTAGTTGCACCAGCAGGCAGGTGACAGAAGTGAGGTTTGCAAATGGTTGCTGGGTGAGCTCCTGAGAGTCAGCCCCTCTGGTACTAGCAGATATTTCTTTAAATTCATGCCCTTTTTGATTTATTGACTGTAAATTAAAGCTTCCATGACTGTTGCTGTCTCAGTCCTTTTAAAAGTTTTGTAAGTCCCTGAGTCCTTCTATTAAATTATTATTGGTTGAAATACCCAGAGTGGCTTCAGTTTTCCTGATGGAAAGCTGAGTGACCAAATGGAAATGACTTCTTCTTGAATGGGTGGAAAAATTTGTGTCCTACTGGGGGGACCTAATCTAGCACTGTACCAGAGATAGTTTCCCCAAGAGCTAAAGACATGGATACTGCTGAATGGAGAGAAGCACATTTCTGGCAGAGCAGTGTATTAGCACTGGGCTGAGGGAATATACGGATACTCCATGGCCATGGTGGCTCCAGGCATTCAGACTAGTGTGGTTTTGTTTTATACCATTTCAATAGCCTTGTAGACCATGACATTAGATAGAAGAGTAAGGCAATGAGAGAATACAAGGAAATTTGTATCCAGAAATGGATAACCTTACAAGGTTTGGATCAACTGCTACTCATTCCTTGAAGCATTTGCTTGTGTATTTTAAAGGTGATACACCCTTTGGATGGCATTCAAGATAGATACAACTGTCTATGAATTCTACTCTGTAATTAATATATTTATTGTGAGCTTTTAGCACTATATATCAAAGCATTTTAAAAAGCATTAGAATGCAAGATTTTTTTGTCTTGGAAAATTTCATCCACACAGCAGAAATTGCTTCCTCATTTCTGAATTAACTATGTATCAGCCTTATATTAAGCCATTCCTATAGGATTTGATATGGGAACTTCCAGCTGTTGCATTTTAAATGAAGTTAGTAGCCCGTCTTCAAGAACATAAATTATTTCTTTGGCTTTGCAAAAACACTGGTATGGGAAAACTGTTCAGCTCTTACATGAACTGTTAGCTGTACAAGTATTTATACCTATTATCTCCTCTCAGAGCTCAAGCTTTCTTTGGCTATGGTCTAGTTGGAAGATTTCCTCTTGTAATTCTTCACTACTTAAAAACCTTTACATAAGTAGACCATAAAATCCAAACTCAGTAGCCCATCATTTGAGACCTTCTGTTATTATGTTACTGATACATAACCATATGATTTGTTCTCTGCCTCTATATTTGGAACTTGTTTTGTTAATTTCTCCCTCTACCTTTGCTTACTTCATGCCTGTATCTTTCCTACCACTAATTTGACTGTCTAAACTTTCTTCAAAGGCCAGCTTAGATATCTTGATCTCCAAAAGTTTTCTTCAGTTCGTAATACTAATCAGCAATCCCTCTCATTATTTGAAATTATGATGAATATGTCACCTCTATAGAGCAATTGTGAATTTCTCTAGCACAATTCATTAAAGACAAAATTTTATTTTGCTTTATTGCCACTCTTTATGCACAGACTAGCAAAAGTAAAATTTGATGACTGAAATGACAGTTTTAATCTGTTGTTCTAGAGTGCTTTGAAAAATGAGTTATCCTGATGAACATTAATAATACCATTCTCTTAATTAAAACTATTAAATTTGAATAAGTTGAAATGCATTTTGTTAAATACTAATATAAAGAGCAGACAGCAAAAAATAAAATTGTCTTTATTAGCAAATGACATGGTTGTTTACATAAATAATTCTAAGAGATCTACAACCACTAGAACTCATAAGTGAATTTAGCAAAATCACGGTATACAAGGTTAATGTAAAAGATCAATTTTATTTCATATACTAGCAGTACATAATTGAAAAATGAAATAAAAACAACTGCATTTATAATAACATAAAAATATAATGTATTTATAAATAAATATATAAGCTCTCTACACTGAAAACCACAAACCGATGCCGAGGGAAATTAAACAAGACCCAAATAAAAGGAGATATACCATGTTCATGGATTGAAACATTCAATATTGTTGAGATGTTATTTCTCATCAAATTGATCTACTGATTCAATGCAATCCTCATCATGTTTCCACTAGGCTTTTTTTTTTTGGAAGGGTAGAATTTGACAAAGTCATTAAAAAATATATGGAAATGCAAGGGATCTAGAACATTTCTAAAATATTGGAAAAGAAGAACAAAGTTGGATGAATTACATTACCTGACTTCAAGACTTACTATAAAGTTGCAGTAAACAAGGTAATGTGGTCCTGAAATGAGGTTTGAAAATCAAACATCACTGGAACAGTACTCCTCATGGGAGTTCTTGTTGAGATGTTTGCCCTTGTCCCTGTCCATGCAGCCCAATTTAGATTCTGCCCTTTTGTTGGGGCCCATTACTTCTCTGCTCTCATCATCTTCCTTGTGTCTCCTCTTTCTTCATCTTGGGGGCAATCTTGTTTCAAGGTTTTGGGGGAGGCACTGTACTCTCTTCAAGTCATTTGCTCTAGCTCTCTGATTCTCTCAAACATTCTTTATAAACCTAAACTTTTCTTAGCATCCCAGAAAGACCTAGCTGATGGAAATGCATTCTAGAAGACTCTTTCACATCACCTCCTGAAATTAAGAACACAGAAAGACTGGCTGAGTGGGAAAATGGAGGGGATGGACAGGAAAAAAGTTAATCATTAGTTTTCCTGAATTTTCACCGGTATTTAGTTTTACAGGATTTAGCTGGTCAGGATATTTCTTCTTTCTTTTCTAGTATAGCAGATGCTGTGGTATGCTATCCAGATCTTTTTTCTGAACCCACGTACTTATTACCTTAGCTGTTGAAAAATTTGGAGGCTGATGGCTCTCCACTAAGGACTCTCTGCCAAAAAGAACCACATCAGCTAAGGCCACATTCCCTTATCAGGGATGACCTGCACTCACTAACTGGTCAGTGGAGTGGGGGTAAAGATGACTCAAGATAGGGGCCCTCACAGCTCCAGAGTTCTTTGTAGGATGAACTGAGGTCTCTGTGGTGACTGCATTGCAGTTCAGCTTCTCCCTCTGTCTATGGATTTTGATTCTGAGGGCAATCCCTAATAACAATTCTGCATGCTAATCTCCATCTCAGAGTGTGTCTCTCAGGAAACTGACCTGGACATAGAATTTAGAGGACACACAGATGGATTGGATATGGTGGGTAGGCAGGAAGGAATTAGGATGACTTCCGGGTTTTTCTTTAAGTAACTTAGTAGATGGTGATGTCTTTACTTAGATGCAGTAGACTAGGGGAAGTATGGGCGGGCTATGAATTCAAAGTCCTGCTTTGGTTGTGCTAATTTTGAGATGCTATTAGGCAAGAGAAGCTACCCATAGGGTGGTTGCAGATTTGATTCTGGAGCCCAGGAAGTGATGGTAGATAACACCTTTGGAAGTCATATGATATAAATGGCGTTTAAAGTCCTGTGCTGAATAAATTCACTTAAGCAGGAACCTCAGTTTAGTTCTGCCTGCCTCTGACATTTTCCAGCTGAAAGTACATTCAAGGGGCTCTGTATTTGTTTCCTAGAGCTGCCATAAAGAAGTGCCACAAACTGAGTTGCTTAAGAACAGCAGAAATTTAGTCTCACAGTTATGGAGGCTAGAGGTCTGAAATCAAGGGGTTAGTAAGGCCATGGTCACTCTGAAGCATCTGGGGAGCACCCTTCCTTGTCCTTTCCTAGCTTTTGGTGAACCCAGGCATTCTTTGGTGTGTGGCAGCATAATTTGAATCTCTGAATCTCTGCTTCCATCTTCATTCATCCATCTTCTTCCTGGATGTCTCTTCACATAACCTTTTCTCTCTGCATGTCTATGTCTGTCACAAATTCCCTTTTTAATTTTATTTTTTTGTCTTTTGCAGACCAGGAAAGATGCACCAGCCAGGCAGTCCAGCCTCTGTGGGACTGCCCAATACCTCCTTTTTACAAGTCCACCAGTCATATTGGATTAGGATTCATTCGTGACCTCATCTTAACTAATTTCATCTATAATTACCCTATTTCTAAATAAGGTGACATTCTGAGTTACTGGGGGTTAGGACTTCAACATATTTTTTTTGAGAGAACACAGTTTAACCCGTATCAGGTTCATACAAGGATTTTCTACCAAGTTTACTGAGTTAAAAGAATATCCTTAAGTTACAGTCATGTTACATATGGCATATGACATTTTACATGAACCAGCATATTAAATTCATTAAACCATTGCCTTGTAGATTTATTCTGAATAAGTAAAAGCCCACAATTCCATAATTATCTATCGTGACAACATTTCCCTTAGAAAGTAGGTGCAGAACACTTCAGAGGCATCACAGGCTGATCAGGCAGTCATGTGGGGGCACTGGAGACGTAATTCCTGGAAAACACACTCAGATTCCATGAATACGGTACTTTACCAAATTTGTATATAATAGTTGAACAGCTGACTCATGTTTCTGGATTTTTGGAAAACAGACACTACGCCATGGGACATACTGATGAGTGTACTGAAAAACAAACAAGGGAAAAGAAATCACAAAACTGCTGAAAAATCAGAGTAGGCAGAAACACTATGTACTGGCTGAGTTTTTTGGACAATCTCAATTTCAACTTTCCGTCAAGGTTTTGCTTGTTTCAGTGTTACATCATTTTTCACAGTTGTACACTTTAAAAACATGTAGCACCTATAAATACATTAGTTTCAGAGAAAAGAAAGCAGAACTTTTAAATAAAACAATGTAAAGTCGTACAGAAGCATCTACCCAGCCGAAAGAATCAGGGACTCAAAGTCAGAGACTTTTAAAGCATGTAGCACCTATAAATACACTAGTTTCAGAGAAACAAAAGCAGAGCTTTTAAATAAAACAATGTAAAGTTGTACAGAAGCGTCTACCCAGTTGAAAGAATCAGGGACTCAAAACATACTCTGCGACTGCTTTGTTTGAGAAGCTACTGAGCTGACGGCAGCCTCCAAATTTCTGACAGGTTGTGTCGATTAGGAATAGCTTGTTGTAATTCCCAAACATTTTGGTTTCAATCAACTCTTTTTACTTTGTAGAGGTATAGTTTGAGACAATTAGAAAATAGGATATGATTCTCATTAGTTTGTCCTCCTGCCCAAGTTGCAATGCAAAATTTTATTATATAATAACCAATAATATAATTCAAGAGCCTATATGATGCTGGATTTTATGGGCGGGTGGTGGGAGGGAAAACAGGCAGTGAGAAGCTAGAGCTGCTATAGATGTGGAACTGAAGCCACTATTCCATTCACAGAGTGCAAATGGAGTTTTACTGGGCTGTGGCATGGCCCAGTGATAAAGTCGGCTTTAGAGCCAACCTACTTGAGATTGAATATCCAGCTCTCCCTGTGTCATCTGGGTGCCCTGATAAATTGTTTAATTCTCACGGTTTCCTTGCTTCTGCAAGACAGAAACAAGGAAAAGAATTTTACAACATTGCAATGAAGAGTACATTTTGTTAAAACACAGATTCCTGGGCCCCAACCTAGCTCAACTGCATCAGAATTTTCAGGGGTGGGGCCTGGTAAGCTGTATATTTAATGACAACCCAGGTTTCTGTAGATTTAACAAACTCTCAGGGTACTTTGAGAAACATGAATTACAAACAGTATGTAAAGTGTCTAGAATAGGGTATGTAGCGTAATTGTCACTCAGTGAATGCTGGTTTTCTTCCCAGCCCTTTCGATATTGTATGTGCAGGAATGAAAGAAATGTGCACATGCCATGTGGTCTGTCTAATGTTAGATTATCAAGTGTTCTGAGTGATGAAGCTTTTGGATAGGATTTTGATTTATGATCCATCAGCCTACCAAGTGCCATTGTCTCTTTACCACAGGGTAGATCATTTTAGGGGCGTACGTATTACCTTCAAAAATGATTTCAATGTTTATTTATTATTTTATTTTATTTTTAAGTTATTTTTAGAGATGGGGGTCTCCCTATGTTGCCCAGGCTGGTCTTGAACTCCTAGGCTCAAATGATCCTCTTGCCTCAGCCTCCCAAAGTGCTGAGATTGAGCCACTGTGCCCGGCCTCAACATTTAATTATATGAGATATTCAAACTGATGGCTGGAATTTTTCTGTTGACAGCTAAAAAGAAAATCTGGCTGTTCTTATCTTTATTTTGAATTACAAAATGTTCAAGTCTTGTTTTGCATTTTTTGAAGTAATGGAGCAACTGTAGATAAACATAAGCAGTACCAAAGTCACAGATAGTAACTCTTGGGCTAGTTGGAACAGCACAGAAAATCAAATAAATTTGTCTGAACTTCCTGATTCTAGAAGAGATGGGATAAAAGCTTTTTCATAAGAAGATAGACTCTATCTTTTGGAGATAAAGCTAATAAATACCATATGTTAATTGAACAAGATTATTTAGAATGTTGGCTTCATTTTTTTAGACACTGATAGAGTACTTGTGCTTCATTTCTTCATTCCAAAACAATTGTCAGTATGAATTTCCCAAGGAATATGCTACAATCATTTTGGAAGAAATTCTATTAGCAGTACAATGTTGATAATTGCAACTGTAACAAGGACAGAAATTATTTGTGAGTATGCATAACTTGTTGCCCTTCTCTTGCCCATGAAAGACAATTCTGGCATTGCTCTGAAGTCCTGCCTCCCCCAACCCAACCCTTACAATTCAGACAATTACTCTACTTGGGGTACCCAAGAAGTAGAAATGGATGATTCACATTTGAATAAGTGAGAAGAGGGAAGAGTAATAGAGGTAGAAAGAAATGAGGTAAGGAATAGAAAATCTATGTGGGTGAAGGTGAGGTGTAAACGGGAGGAGAGAGTTTTGGGAAGCAGCTACTATTAATAGCTTTGTGGAGGAACCTAATAGAGGTAGTGATGAGAGAGAATTTAAAATGCGTTTTTCTGGGCATTAAGAATGTATTTCCTTCTTTGGCATTTTCTTAAGAAGCTGAAAAAGAAAACCTTGGAAGTTTCTTTCACTACTTTCTGGCTGCTAAGCTATGATTCTTTGACTGTAGCAGTAGACTGAGATTGGACCACACTGGGCTCCAGGATTTATTTGGGTTTCACAATTTAATTGAGTGCAGTAAAATAAAAACTTATTATTTCAAAAAACTGACTATGTATACAAAGACCATTTCTTAAGATTTTATTATTTTGCATGATCACAAGTTTGTGATCTAAGATGGGTAGTCTCCAAAGCTTGAGGTTTTAGGATGGGTATGTTAATCCCTTGGGATCAACACCCATATATATTCAGGTTAATTGCTTAGGAACCAACAGAACATGAAGTATATGTGAAATCGAGGGAAATGATTTTTTCCAAGACTTCTGCTGCCTGGGTTTTTGAGAAGCCAGTTGCTTCCCTTTGGGAATGACATTAGTATTCTGAATTTTATATTCTGATGAGTACAGTTTTGTGCAACCAGGGGTAACTTCACAGGTGCCCGACCCATTCTTAGAAGGGCCCCAGTGATTGGTTTAATGCTCTGCTGCTGCCATCTTGAAGTTCTTAAAAAGTTTATAACAAGAGGCCTCATATTTTAATTTTCTCAGAATCCCACAACTTATGTAGATGATCTAGTGTATAAATGATATAAACAAACAGCTACTCCAAACCCTTTATGGATCAGTCATAAGACTCATTTGTTTATTTTTAAGTTAAAATTGTTTTGAATAGATAATTCACGTGGTTCAAAATGCTAAAATTATTAAAAGGTTGACAAGAAAATATATTTGTCATTTCTTTTTTAATTTTTTATTTATTTTTGAGATGGAGTCTCACTCTGTTGCCCTGGCTGGAGTGCAGTGATGCGATCTCAGCTCACTGCAACCTCCCCTTCCTGGGTTCAAGTGATTCCCCTGCCTCTGCCTCCCGAGTAGCTGGGACTACAGGCTCACGCCACTATGCCCAGCTAATTTTTGTATTTTTTTTAGTAGAGACGGGGTTTCACTATTTTGGCCAGGCTGGTCTTGAACTCCTGACCTCAAGTAATCCACCTGTCTTGGCCTCCCAAAGTGCTGAGATTACAGGCCTCAGCCACCACACCTGGCCTATCTGCCATTTCTGTTCCCCATTCCAGCTCCCTCTCTATGTAACTGGTATTATTAGTTTTTTATGTTGTATCCTTCCAGAATTTCTTTATGCATAAAGAAGAAATATGAATATAGAGACTTATTTCCCTTCCTTTTATTTTAAACAGAGGGTAACATACAACACACACTGTTCTGTATTTAATTTTTCCACTTAATATTTCTTGGAGATCTTAACAGATATGTCTGTACATAAGAAACTTCCTCTTACTTTTTTACAAGCTGTATAGAAAGTCATTGTACCAATGACTCATTATGTTTTTAACTGGTCCCTATTGCTAGGCACTTGCTTGTGTATTCCTACTCTTTTGCTATTATAAACAAGGCTGAAGGCTGAAGTGAGTAACTTTGTATACAGTCATCATTTTGCTCACGTTTATATACAGGATACATTCTCCAAAGTAGAATTGCTTAGCCAAAACTTATATATATGTATGTAATTTCAATAGATATGCCAAATTGGCCCCCAAAGATAAGTTAATTTATACCAGTGATGTGTGAGAGCTTCTGTTTCCCCACAGCTCACCAAATAGTGAGTTTCCAAATTTTCGGATTTTTTTTTGTTAATCTGACAGTGATGTTCTAATTTGCCTTTCTCTTCTTATAAGTGTTATTGAACATTCTTTCATATGTGTCATAACTTTTTATTTAAATCATTTGAAATTGCCAATTTTCAAACATTGTTAATAATCAGTTTCATATGATTTAACCTAATCTTATACTCTTTTTCTCTAAGCTGTCTGTTTATATCCTTTGCTATATTGTGTTGGTCTTTTTCTTGTTGATTTCTGGGTGATCTTTGTGTATCAAGGAGAGTAGCCTTTGTGATAAAAATTTCAAATATATTTTTTCAAATTATCCTATTGATTGGCTTTTAATATTTCTGTCCATGAAGAAGTTTGTCATCAAATTATCATTTTTTATCATTTATATATTTTGAATTATGGTTAGGAAGATCTTCCCTAGTCCAAAATTATAATTTATTTTTATAACTCCAAGATAATAAAGAAGTTATCCCTTTTTTAAAAAGAATATTTATAGTTTTATTTTTTACTATAAAATATTTGATCCATTTGTAATTTGTCCTGGTACAAAATGTGAGGTATGAGTCCAATTTTATTTTATTCTTTCTAGTTGGCTCCCAGTTGTCCCCAGACCATTTATTGAGTAGCACCTTTCCCCCATGGGTTGATATGCCACCTTCGTCATATGCTAAATCCCTGTCAACATGCCTCTCTGTGCATTTGGTTAATAAACGTTTAGAGGATACCTCATATACTCAGAACACTTTGACAAAGCTGGCCTGAGGCACAAGTATGAAGCTGGTGCCCTGTTTCTTCCACAGTGTGTTCTTTTCCTCTTTCCTGGTATCTGTCCTAACCCTGGTACCCTGTCCTGACCCGTAAACGTGTCTGTTCACCCTTTCTCCCTGCCATTCTCATGATACTGCTTCATTTTTATTAAGAAGAGGCTGTATGAGATGAATAAAAAGGCTACTTAGTCGATGATGGGCCCACAGGTCATTTTATTTAGGAGACCATTTATTCTGCTTTTCTTTTGGCTACTTTTGAAGGCTGAGATTGTTACTGAATAACATGAGCTACTTGAAATCATTGAAAATTGGCCTTTTCTAAAAGAGTATTAATCCAGGAATTGACATTATTACTCTATATATTGAAAAACAGCTCCTTTTAAATACAGGCATTGTTTGATACTTTATCAATCTTGTGAGGTCTCACAATCCTCCACTACATACACACATATACATAGATTTATGGATATATACACACACAGGCATACACCTGCACACATATATATTTACATACACACAGATACATCTATACACATAAACCATACATATGATAAATATATACACATTTATATATAATGTGTATAAGCATATATATGTACATGCATTTACAATTACACTTTTAATATAATGGATACAGATCAGGACCTGCCAAATGCAGGGAAACGTAGGGTGTGATCTGAAAGGGTCCTGAACACAGAGCTTACACATCCTCTCCTCAATTCCACTACATTTAAAAAAAAAAGATTACATTAAAGCATTGTTTTAACTGGATTTCTTAGTGGTTGGGTTGGTTTTTCTGTTACAACATGAAGCAATCCAAGATTGTGTAGTGTGAGAATTTCACATGTACGTAAGCATGAGATGAGTCTGTCTGGTGTTTAAGCACCACTGCTTTAAAACAAAGGGGCCCACTTGGAAGCAAGAGACAGATAACTCAGTCATGGTGACAGTGTTTTGATTTCCCAACCAATGTAGGTCTGGACTGATGGGTACAGCCATTAGGAGTTTCCCTGTCTTGGAAAGCACGATTGCACATAAACTGCAGCATCACGTGCATAAAACAGGATTGCCAAAGCTACAGTGTGAATTTCAAAGTGTATACTACTAGACTTGAGTGTTCTTGGAAAATGCTCTTACTTGTAGACATAAAAAATGGGTATCTGGTTATGTGCTTGAAGCTGGATCCTCTCATCACTGAACTACACAAAAAACAAAACCATAAAAGAAGATTCCAAATTTGGGCATGCCAAACATTTTACCTGATCAAAAATATGGATAGTTTTGCATAAATAAAGATACAGATAGAAGAATGAGAGGATAAGTTAAAAATAGTATTTTGTATTCACATAGGGAAAAATAGGGAGCATTTTTGAAAATCTCATAGGGCTTTCCAAACCTTCAGGAGTTAAGCACTAATATGGTTGATGAAATCCTTCAGAGGGTTTAGAATTGTGATTTTATAGGAGGAAACCAAGTTTAGTGCTTTGGCTTTCACAGTCATTTGAAAACTGTGAACTTTTTGTCTACAAAGTTTGCTCAGTGAGATGATGAGGAGAGGACAGTGTTGAAACAGATGAATGCAGACTCACTCTGGGTGAAGAGGGTTTGAGTCTTGGAACTTGATAGGGTTTGGCTGTGTCCCCACGCAAATCTCATCTTGAATTATAGCTCCCACAATTCCTACATGTTGTGGGAGGGACCCGGTGAGCGGTAATTGAATCATGGGGGCGGGTCTTTCCTGTGCTGTTCTCATGATAGGGAATAAGTCTCATGAGATCTGATGATTTTAAAAAGGGAAGTTTCCCTACACAAGTTCTCTCTTCTCTTGTTTGCCACCATGTGAGACATGCCTTTCACCTTCCTCCATGATTGTGAGGCCTCCCCAGCCACGTGGAACTGTGAGTCCATTAAACCTTTCTTTTGTAAATTGCCCAGTCTTGGGTATGTCTTTATTGGCAGCATAAAAATGGACTAATACAGAACCCAAATTGTTGATCATGCCACCAGTCCTGGCAATCCTAGGGAGGTGCTGTGGAATTTGGAAATCTCTGTGGTGTGCACAGTGCAGTTGGAAAACCACCAGTTCAGTGTCAGTTTACATTCTTAGGACAGCACTCAAATTAGGATTCCAGCAGGTTGAAAGCTCATCCTGAAAGATCCTTAGGAAGGCACAGACATCTCAAATTACTGGTGAGGGATAGGGATGCCTTTTGCTGCAGGAGATATAACTGCCCTAAGGCCGCACACATCTCTAGCTGAAAGAGTAGTGGCAATGAGCAATGCATGGAGATTTGTGTCTTTAGCACACTCCTTGGCACAACCCAAGGAGTTGTATTAGCTGTATTAGCTATTACCACAGCTTCTACTACTAGTGGCACAATTCCTACTATGACACCCATGACTACTATTCATCTCTATTAATTGACAGTTCTGGTGCTACCATTTCTTTTCCTGTCCAGGCCCCCAAAGAACACAGGACAGGGATCAAAAGGAAAAAACGAGTGGTCACACATGCCTTCAGGCTCTAGAGTTACAGACTTTCCACTCAGGCTCTAGAGTTACGGACTTTATGGGTGATAAATAGAACAATGGTAATAAATAAATAAAAACAGCTGGTCTCACTTATTCAGTTATTAGCATAGTGTCTAGCACAGAGTGACTGCTGAACATACAGTATCTCATTTTATTCTCACAGAAACTCTATGGGGTGGGTGTACCTATATGCTCATTTTATAGATGAGTAAACTGAGCACAGAGAGATCAATTAAATTGCCCCAGGCCACAGGGTTACCATGCGAAAAAAGTATGTCTGCAAAGTTCAGTGCTGTTCTGTCTATCTTTTGATTGTTCTTGAATTTCATCTGGAAGTGGTCAAGAGGCATGGAAGTAGTGATTTTAAACACCCCCCTCAATCCCCAAGCTGAGCTTCACATACTCGGAACCTGTCTATGCGCCGTGTGCAGAGAAGCACTGAAAGTAGCAGTTGCTGCTTGATGAACAAAGGAGAGGCACCCTCAGGAAGGGAGAGCAGAAAGATAACACAGTGTCACTTGCCTGGATCCTCAGGACTGGCTGTTGGCAGAAACTCAGCCTAAAAGGAGGCAGGGTACATGGTGTTCCAGTTACAAGTTAAAGGATTGAAAACTCATGGAGTATGAGGGAAGAATGTTTGGTGGGATCAGTAAGTCCAGCCATGCAGATAGGAATCAACAGAAACTTTGATTATCAGCTCCAAATGCTCCTTTAGGCCCCTCAATAGCTCGTTTTGCACCCACATGTCACAGAACCCCTTATTTTTACCTTTTAGTAATAACAGGCAGGACCTTTATAATCTTCCAACTGTCATCTCCTGTTTGACACAAACTAGTTTTCCTCATTATTATGATGTTGGGTTTTATTATCTTGTGCCTATTTCAACCTAATAGCTCTCACCCAAGTTATTTTTTCCCATCTTTTAATACTGAGAATTGGATTCTTCAGTCTCCAGGTTTCTTGTTTTCTTTTTTTTTTTTCTTTTTTTGAGACAGAGTCTCATACTGTCACTCAGGCTGGAATGTAGTGGCACGATCTCCACTGACTTCACCCTCCACCTCCTGGGTTCAAGCAATTTTCCCACCTCAGCCTCCTGAGCAGTTGGCACCACAGGCATGCATCACCGTGCCCAGCTAATTTTTTTTTTTTTGTAGAGACAGGGTTTCACCATGTTGCCTTGGGTGGTCTCCATCTTCTGGGCTCAAGCAATCTGTCCACCTTAGCCTCCCAAAGTGCTGGGATTACAGGCATGGGCCACTGGTCCCGGCCTTCCTTTTTCTTTTTGATACGTATCTTGAAAGCTTTTTCTTCACTGGGTTCACTCATTTCCTGTCCTTCCTTTGTTCCTTCAGAACAGGAGTGCAATGTGCATTCAACAGTGGGGATGGCTGTGGGCCCCAGTGAAGAGTTAGAGTCTGCAGATGGTTGTGGATGACTTCTGCCAAGTGTACATAAAACAAGAATATCTCGGCATCCAAGGCATTTACCAATTCCTCATCTTTATTGGGAGAAAGACCCATTTTCTGTCCTAGAAACTGTTGGAAGGACCAACCAACAGCCTAGGAATATTTGGGTGCTACCAACAAAACATGGAATAAACTAAAAATATAAATATACAAAATAGTGACCCTGGAAAAAACTTAAATTACAATTTGAAATTTATATTGAAGTGCCTTTAATATTAATTGTTACATCCTAAAGGAGCAACCAACAGGCCAGGTGCAGTGGTTCATGTCTGTAATCCCAGCACTTTGGGAGGCTAAGGTGGAAGGATCACTTGAGTCCAGGAGTCTGAGACCAAACTGGGAAACATAGGGAGACTCCCGTCTCTACAAAATAAATTAATAACAATTAGCTGAGTATAGTGGCATGCACCTGTGGTCCTAGCTACTTGGGAGGCTGGGGTGGGAGGATCACTTGAGCCCAAGAGGTAGAGGCTGCAGTGAACTGTGATTGCACCACTTCACTCCTGCCTGGATGACAGAGTAAGACTCAGTTTTTTTTTTTTCTTACTCATCCATCAATAGTTTATTAATTCTGTGCCTTTTTTGGAATAGTTCTAATGGCCTCTGACTGAAGCTAAAGTCTGAAATTTCAGAGTCTAGCTAATTGGAACATATATCCCAGATTTAAAATACATTTATTTGGCTGGGTGTGGTGGCTCATGCCTGTAATCCCAGCACTTTGGTAGGCCGAGGCAGACAGATCATCTGAGGTCAGGAGTTCCAGACCAGCCTGGCCAACATGGTGAAACCCTGTCTCTACTAAAAATACAAAAATTAGCCGGACGTAGTGGCAGGCACCTATAATCCCAGCTACTCGGGAGGCTGAGGCAGGAGAATCGCAGGGAGTGGGGCGGGTGGCGGAAGTTGCTGTGGGCTGAGACAGTGCCACTGCACCCCATCCTGGGTGACAGAGTGAGACTTGGTCTGAAAACATAAAATAAAATAAAATACATTTATTCTAGCTTTGAAGTATCACTCTTCTGTTTGTCTCTTAAGAGCAGGAAAATCTGTATAGAGTCAAGGCAGAGTAAGAAATCTCATTTGTTTTCAGAGAAAACAGGAGATAGAGGGCACAAGGCCCCCTGGGACACAGTAGCTAGCGGCTGGAGACTCAGTTTTAAAAGGTAAGGAACAACCAACAAACCTTTAAACAGTCAAACTGCTGATCACTTTCTCACTCAGATTTCTAATATTGTCATCAGACTCAGGCCAAGCCTTCAGTATCACTTTAGGATAATTAATTATCATATACCTGATAATTACAAAATCATAAACCAAATTTCCTTTTTGATCAGCCTCCAAGTTATTAAACCTATGCTCCGAACTCACACTGCAGATAGTTTGCATTTCCTGTACACTGGGCTCCTCTTAATATATTTTATGAATCATCATGATTGGGATATTTATCTATGATTGACATTTCCACATGGAAATGGCAAATACTTCTGAAATGTCCTGTATAGTTTTTCCTGAGCCCTTTCCCTCTTTTCTGTACCTTTTATCTGTTCACCCAGTAAAGACATATTGAGTGCTTTATTATGAATGATCACCATGGTAGGTATCGCAGATAAAGAGATGAAGAGACAAGGTTCGTTGTCCTTTGTGACTCCAGCAGAGTCTGTTGGAACTGGAGAGGGGAGCTAATTGACCAATGATCAGTTCATTAGAAAGATTTTTTTTTTGAGGTCCTTATTAGGCAGTGTTTTGGCATCAACCAGGAAGTAGCACAGGTTCTGGGAGAGAAGAACCTTAGTTATTGGCTGTGTGATATTGGGGCAAGTTCCTCACCCATTCTTAGTTTTAGATTTCTCATCTATTAAGAAAGAAAATTGATATTACTTTTCATGGATTTATAAATGAGAGCCATCATTATCAGAGTAACTCTCTTGCTTTCCTTCTTTCTCAGTGTATCTATTAATTGTTTTGAAAACAATGAGAACAAAAAATAATGGAATTAATTCAACAAAGACAGCACTTTGATTTCATAGAGATATTGTTCATTCTCTGCTCAAACTTTCATTTGACCCTACAAGGCCCTTTACATTTTTATGTAGTGTTCTATTTGAATATATTTGTTCAGAAAAATGGCAGAACCTAAGCCTTTGACACATCAAAGTGCTGCGGCACCAGGTCTGGACTTTAATGGCACCCATTGTCAACTCTTGGGCTCCAGAATTCTATCAGCACATTTACTGGAACCATCCCATGAGCATACCACAGAATCCACACTTTTTGCTTGAGTCTCATGTTACATAGAACCCCCAGTTCCCTAGGAAAGAAACAGCCTTCACAGAGTCAGATATGAAACAGAGGCATCTGGTGCCCAATACCATTGTTCTTCAGTGGTTATTTGTCAACTCCGTAGTCAGTGAACGATTTAAAACAGACATCTTCATGCATTATTCAGTAAAAGCAAGCCTGTCATACAATATGTGGATACCACATTTCCTGAAGGGAATTTTCTGCCTTTGATTATTTGTACATTTCCTTCCCTGAAATTCTCAAATATGCAGTTACAAGATTACCTGCTGATCTGAACAACAGTTTTATGAATGCCTCCATTTAATTGTATTGACATTGTTGTTTTTAGTGTTTGCATACCTTCCAAATACTTCACATGATAAACAACTCATGAACATTCCTGTTGAATTGACTATGCTGTCCCAACTGGACATGAAATTTGAGTTATTCTCATTACACTCATCCATATTTAGGCAAAACTCTTGTTGCTTCATGTTCTGTTTTAGAAAGAAGAATTTTAGTTGATTAGTCTTTCAGTTAAGGTATTTGTCGTGAAAAACTTCTGAAATGAAGTTTGCTATCCAAAATACCTTTGAAACTGTAGGTAGACAGTGAAGTATTTATGCTGTTGATTGAATACCATCCTATAATACTGTAGAGCAATGAATTTATATGTATATTATAAAAAAAACTTTAGGTACCTAGGTCATTTCCAAATATGCTATTTTTGTTTTCTGAAGCAGTGTACTGAAAAGAAAGGAAGAGGAAACCATACTACTTTCTTAAGTCTGCTGTAACAAATTACCACACAGTGGATGTCTTGAAACAACAGAAAATTATTTTCTCAAAGTTCTGCGGGCTGGAAGTCTGAAACGAAGGTGTCAGGAGGGCCATGTTCTCTCCTAAGGCTCGAGTGGAGATTTCTTGCCTCTTTCAGCTTCTGGTGGTTTCAGATGTCCTCTTGGCTTCTGGCTGCATTAATTCCAGTCTCTGCTGTTGTCTTCATATGGCCTTTGACTCCTTCTCCCTGTTTTTTCTCTTCTTCTCTGTGCTTCTTATAAAGCACTTGTGTTAGATTTAGGGCCCACCTAGATAATCCAGGATGATCTGTTTTCAAGATTCTTAACATAACATAATAATGATATGGGCCAAGACTCCATTTCCAAATAAGGTCACATTCACAGATTTTGGGGATTGGGATGTTGACATACTTTTTCAGGGGCCACCACTCACCTCACAGCATCCTCTAAGGTTTTATCACTAGTCATTTCACTTTGGATGTGTATGAACTATTTCATAACAACCACTTACTTTTATCAGTCACACAACCTCTGAATTCACTAAAACACACTTATTTGACAGAATCATGAAGTTCGTTTTCCTTCATAAGTTCAAATAAATAGCAATAATTTATCCTGGGGGTATTTACACACACAGATTGGAAGTGGCAAAGCTCTTTTGACAAATAGGTGCATTTAGTTTTAGGCAAATGAGTTATTGAAATTGACCAGCCACTTCCCAAAGAGTTTTGTCATTAATAAAAGTTGAGAAACCTTCTATTTGCAATTCAGGGGTGGTTACCACTAGGTGGGAGTCTTGGCTCATTAGAGAGCCCCAATCTCTTGACTAGTGGCTCAAAGACCATCACTTTAGAAGGCATGTTTGCTTTCCTTTAAGTACAACACAGTTAAAATACTAAAATCTATGTGAATAAATATGTGCTCTATAGATAGAGAAACAAGACACTGAATTAAAATAAAATGCAAGGAGAACAGAATTCCCAGGCATTATAAGTTACCTTCTCCAGTTTTCTTCCTTTTGGGCTAAGGCGGTAATTATAAATCCAAGTTGCCTTACTTGGACCCGCTGTTTTTTGGCGCAATGGTTATCTGCTTGGTTGCACATTGAATCCTCTGGGGAGCTTTAGAAGATACTGATGCCTACGTGCCCCTGATTTACCTGGGCATTGGGAGCAAATGCTGAAAAGATCCAGATGGAGATGAAAAACAGTGAGAACCCTAGGAAGGCATAGGAAGCTGTACTCGAGAAAGCAGGCATAATGAGGTAGAGAAGATGCAGTATTGATAAGCTCAGCAGTTGCTGAGCAGGTAGAAACCAAGACGGGGAGCATTGCCATGTCACTCTAGGGGCAGAGATTCAATACACAGCTGTTGCTGAGTTAGACCATTTCACAATTTGGGGATTCTTGTGGAAGTCACATTTCTCTTATTGTACCAAGTATTCACCCGGAAAGACATCATTTGAGATAGACCATGGGACTCTGTTTCTTACAACCACAAGAGCAGGGCACAGTGGACCTTCCATTGAATAGTCTTTGGAGTCCCTGAGCTTTTCCCTCTAAGTCTCATCCCTCCCAATTGTGGGGGCTTAAGAGATTTTGTTACCAGAAAGCGATTCTGATCCAGATCCAAGAGAGGGGTATCGGATCTTGAGCAAGAAAGAATTTGGGACAAGTCCACAGAATAAAGTGAAAGCAAGTTTATTAGGGAAGTAAAGAAACAAAAGATAGGCTACTCCATAGGCAGAACAGGCTATGTTCATATGGAGAACAACCAGAGGGCTGCCGGTTGGCATTTTGATGGTTATTTTTTGATCATATGCTAAACAAAGGGTGGATTATTCATGAGTTTTCCAGGAAAGGGGCGGGCATTTCCTGGAACTGACCATTCCTCCCCTTTTAGACCATATAGGGTAATTTCCAGACACTGCCATGGCATTTGTAAACTGTCCTGACATTGGTAGGAGTGTCTTTTAGCATGCTAATGCATTATAATTAGCATATAATGAGCAGTGGGGTTGATCAAAGATCACTTTCGTTGCCATCTTGGTTTTGGTGGGCTTTCTTTTTTTTTCTTCTCTGCATCCTGGTTTATCAGCAAGGTCTTTATTACCTGTATCTTGTGATACCAGTCCTGCCAACCTCCTATCTTCTCCTGTGACTAAGAATGCCTAACCTGGGAATACAGCCTAGCAGGTCTCATCCTCATTTTCCCCATCCCCTATGCAAGATGGAGTCACTCTGGTAATTTGGGCACAGTGGATTGGTCAATCCTCCTACTGCTGCTTAAAGTTGCCAGTGACTCCCTCGTGGTCAACCCAGGCACAAATAAATCCAGTAGCAGAAGACACCAGAGTAGTGGGTCTCAATTTTGACCTTCCCTGACACAAAATGTTAGTAGAGATTTCTTAAAATTGTTTGTATGTTTCTATTAAACATTAGCTCTTATGAGATTATGTCAAATAGAGCACAATAAGAGGAATCTTGTTGGAAGAGGAAATATTGAACACTCAGCTTTCCTTAGCCCCACTCTCTCACTCTTTTTTTGAATTATGTTTATTTTTTGTTTCCACTTTATTCACCTCCCAGTTGGGAACACAGTGTAGAAAAAGGTGAAAGATGCTTAGCCCAGGAGAAAAAATACCCCACCATCTCAGAAACACAGGGTGAGTTTTCATCCATTGCTTGTCTCAAATGTAGCTTTCTGCACACTATTCCATGGGACAAGAGAAGAATTAGAGTCTATATCTGTTATTCTCAACCTTGATTGCATAATGAAATCACTTTTTAAAATATTGATGCCTGTGTTCTACCCACACAGATTTTGATTTCATGAGTGTGGGGTGTGCCCTGGGAATTGGGATTCTAAAAAAGCAACTGAGGTAATATTAACGTGCAGCCAAGGTTGGGAACTCTTGGTCTACATGCTGTCCCTAATCCATCATTTTCTATGTCTAACCACTGGCTCACAAATGGAATACTGTCAATCAGGGGTGTTTCTTTTACTTTATTTGCAAAATATTCTTTAGAAAATACCAAAAAAGCATTTAGAATACACACATATGCAATATCATTTAAACTATTTCCAAAATGTTCTCAATGAATCCAGAATTCATTTTTCCTTCATTAATATTTTTTCCTAAAGTTAGAGGGAAGCTACAGAAGTATTTATTCATTCAATGACTATGGATAGATCCCTTACTCTGTGCCTGGAATTGTTCCATCAGATAATTCTGCTGTGTTTTTCTCACACCAGCCCTGGGGTAATCTTGTGCTGTGTCTGTCACGGTTAATGCTGAATGGAAACTGTTGTATTTAGAACAGTCACACAATGTCCAAAACAAAGGATCAGCAAAACACCTGAACTTTGTACTCTCTGTGGCAGTCTTCAAGACGCTTGATGCTTGACAAATGCAGATTTCATGTATTTAAATTCTTTCTGAATAACAAAAACCATTAACAACAATTAATCCCCCTCCTTCCCACCTAACCAAATAGCAGTTTAATGTGTAATGAGCTGAAAAAATATTCCTAGTTTATTGCAGGTGTTTATCATCAAAATGAAATCACATTTCTGAGTTTTTGTTTTGAAAACTGACATTCAAAAAGATTTCAGAGATGTTTTATGATGTGGTTCATTGCTTCAAATTACCAAAATTCATTTCATTTCTGTAAATAAACTATATTATAAAAAAGTGATTAGCCATGAAGTTTTTGTGAAATGGCCAAGTTTGTTTTTAAAAATGGAAACACTACATTAAAAATGTAGTTAGTTAACTAAGTAGGTTAAAGTTAACTCGCAAGGCAGTGGGTTTACAATGCTATGTTGGTGTTTAAACTTTTTAGCATTAGAGCAATGTTTAATAATAAAGAAAATCTTCATAAGGGTATTGTTGTCTATGAGTGAGTGGGTGAGTGTCTTTAGTCTGGTCTTAGTCTAAACACTCTGCTTTTAGTTGCTCAGGAGCTATCAGTTACTAGCCCTAAGCAGGGCCTTATCTACTTTGGTTCACATTTATTCAGGGTGGTTTTGCAGACCTGCCCGTTAGAGGCTGAAGCAAATACATGTCATATGTGGGCTTGCTGTTGCTTGCAAGACTTCTCCAATTAGTCATATAATCTACATGTTGGCTGTTTTGTGTCAAACTTTAAGTAGGACTTGATATCATTTAATGCCAAGAAAGAATCCACTCTAGAAAGAATTTACCTACTTCTACCCCAAGGCATTAGTTAGCCAATGTAGATTTTACTGAAATGCACTTGTAGAAGATTAGAAGGATGATTTTATCTTTTAAGAAAATAGCATAACATTTCATAACTGTCCCTCATATCCCCTCTCCCATGACCCTTAGGCCTCTGCCAAGCATCTTGTCTTCTTCTCCCTCCTTGCTAGTACTAACGTCCTGGCTTTCAGCTGGGCATCCATATCTTTCCCAGTCGAGAGCTATACGCTGTTTATTGAGCTATTTCTCAGCACCTCACAGCCAATCTTACATCCTGAAACCCATAGAAAGCAGTAGAGCATTAAAAATAAAAAATAGCCTTCTATTACCAAAGTTGCCACATATAGAAGATAAAAATACTGCCAATGTTACCTGGGACATCCTTACACTAAAAACTTACTTGATAGTCATCTGAAATTCAAATTTAACTGGATATTTGCCTTTTTTTAACTTAAAACAACAAAAATTGATTTTTCACAATTCTGCAGGTCAGAAATCTGAAATCAAGGAGTCAGCAGGGTTTGTTCCCTCTTAGGGAGAATCTGTTTCCTGCCTCTCTCCTTGTTTGTGTAGCCCCAACAATCCTTGGCATTCCCTGGTTTGTAGATACATCACTCCACACTTGATCTTAGCCAAAAGGCCGAGAAGCGTAGATACATCACTCCAATCTATGCCTGCGTCTTCACGTGGCTATCTCCACTGGGTGTCTTTATATGGCCTTCTTCTAAGGACATCACTCATTATATTAGGGCCCTACCTAATCCAGTATGATCTCATCTTAACTGATTACATCTGCAAGGACCCTATTTCCAAATAGGGTTACATTCTGAGAGTCTGGTGGACATGAATACTGTTCAACCCAGGACAGTGGCATTTTTTCTTTTTTTGGAGTACCTAAAGATTTTTATTTTATTTTTCCGTAAGTTATTGGGGTACAGGTGGTATTTGGCTACATTACTAAGTTCTTTAGTGGTGATTTGTGAGGTTTTGGCTCACCCATCACCTGAGCAGTTATACACTGCACCATATTTGTAGTCTTTTATCCCTTGACCCCCTCTGACTTTTCCCTCAAATCCTCAAAGTCCGTTTGTATCATTCTTATGCCCTTTTGTGCTCGTAGCTTAGCTTCCACATATCAGTGAGAACATACAATGTTTGCTTTTCCATTCCTGAGTTACTTCACTTAGAATAATAGTCTCCAGTCTTATCCAGGTCACTGCAAATGCTGTTAATTCATTTCTATTTATGACTGCATAGTATTCCATCATATATGTATACACATATGTGTGTGTGTGTGTGTGTGTATATATATATGATGGAATATATATATACACGTATATACGTATACATGTACATTTACATATATACGTATACATGTATATTTACATATATACGTATACATGTATATGTACATGTATACGTATACATGTATATGCACATGTATACGTATACATGTATATGTACATGTATACGTATACATGTATATGTACATGTATACGTATACATGTATATGTACATATATACACATATATATATGATGGAATACTATGTTCCATTGGTCTGTGTGCCTATGTTTTATACCAGTACCATGCTGTTTTGGTGACTATGGCCTTATAGTCTAGTTTGAAATAGTACACATATATATATACATACCATAGTTTCTTTATCCACTCATTGATTGATGGGCATTTGGGTTGATTCCATGATTTTGGAGTTGTAAATTTTGCTGCTATAAACATGCATGTGCAAGTATCTTTTTTGAATAATGACTTATTTTTCTCTGGGTAGATACCCAGTAGTAGGATTCCTGGATCAAATGGTAGTTCTACTTTCAGTTCTTTAAGGAATCTCCACACTGTTTTCTCTAGTAGCTGTACTAGTTTGCATTCCCACCAGCAGTGTAGAAGTGTTCACTGTTCACTGCATCCACGCCAACATCTACTGTTTTTTCATTTTTTGATTATGGACAGTCTTGTAGGAGTGAGGTGGTATCACATTGTGATTTTGATTTGAATTTCCCTGATCATTAGTAATGTTGAGCATTTTTTAATAAGTTTATGGGTATTTGTATGTCTTCTTTTGAGAATTGTCTATTCATGTCCTTAGCCCGCTTCTTGATGGGATTGTTCTTTTTTTTTACTGATTTGTTTGAGTTTGCTGTAGATTCTGGATATTAGTCCTTTGTCAGATGTATAGATCGTGAAGGTTTTCTCCCACTCTGTGGGTTGTCTGTTTACTCTGCTGACTGTTCCTTTTGCTGTGCAAAAGCTCTTTAGTTTAATTAGGTGCCAGCTATTTCTTTTTGTTTTTATTGCATTTGCTTTTGGGTTCTTGGTCATGAAATCCTTGCCTAAGCCAATGTCTAGAAGGGTTTTTCCAATGTTACCTTCTAGAATTTTTATAGTTTCAGGTCTTAGGTTTAAGTCCTTAATCAATGTTGAGTTGATTTTTGTGTAAGGTGAGAGATGAGGATCAAGTTTCATTCTCCTACATGTGGCTAGGCAATTATCCCAGCACCATTTGTTGAAAAGGGTGTCCTTTCCCCACTTTATAATTTTGTTTGCTTTGTTGAAGATCAGCTGGCTGTTAAGTATTACGGTTTATTTCTGGGTTCTCTCTTCTGTTCCCTTGGTCTATATGCCTATTTTTTATACCAGTACCACGCTGTTTTGGTGACTATGGCCTTATAGTCTAGTTTGAAATCAGGTAATGTGATGCCTCCAGATCTGTTCTTTTTGCTTAGTCTTGCTTTGGCTCTGTGGGCTCTTTTTTGGTTCCATATGAATTTTAGAATTGTTTTTTCTAACTCTGTGAAGAATGATGGTGGTATTTTGATGGAGATTGCATTAAATTTGTAGGTTGCTTTTGGCAGTATGGTCATTTTCACAATACTGATTCTACCCATGAGCATGGGATGTGTTTCCATTTGTTTGTGTCATCTATAATGTCTTTTAGCAGTGTTTTGTAGTTTTCCTTGTAGAGGTCTTTGACTCCTTTGTTAGGTATATTCCTAAGTATTTTATTTTATTTTTTGCAGCTAAGGGGTTGAGTTCTTGATTTGTCTGCCTGATTTGTGTACATTAATACAGCTACTGATTTGTGTACATTAAAACAGTACATTAATCTTGTATCAGGAAACTTTGCTGAATTTTTTTGCAGCTAAGGGTTTGAGTTCTTGATTTGTCTGCCTGGTTGCTGTTGATATATAAAAGAGCTACTGATTTGTGTACATTAATCTTGTATCAGGAAACTTTGCTGAATTCTTTTATTAGTTCTAGGAGCTTTCTGGAGGCATCCTTAGGGTTTTCAAGGTAAACAATCCTATCGTCAGCAGTGAGTTTGACTTCCTCTTTACTGATATGGATGCCTTTTATTTCTTTCTCTTGTCTGTTTGCTCTGGCTAGGACTTCCAGTAACTATGTTGAAGAGGAGTGGTGAGAGTGGACATCCTTTTCTTGTTACTTTTCTCAGAGGGAATGCTTTCAACTTTCCCTAATTCAGTATTATGTTGGCTGTGGGTTTGTTTTAGTTGGCTTTTATTACATTAAGGTAAGTCCCTTATATGCTGAGAGTTTTAACTATAAAGCAATGATGGGTTTTGTCAAATGCTTTTTCTGCATCTACTGAGATGATCATGTGATTTTTGTTTTCAGTTCTGTTTATGTGGTGTATCACATTTATTGACTTGTGTATGTTAAACTGTCCCTGCATCCCTGGTATGAAACTCACTTGATCATGGTGGATTATCCTTTTGATATGTTGTTGGATTTGGTTAGCTAGTATTTTGTTAAGGATTTCAGCATCTATGTTCATCAAGGATAATGGTATGTAGTTTTCTGTTTTGGTTATGTCATTTCCTGGTTTTGGTATTAGGGTGATGCTGGCTTTATAGAATGAATTAGGGAGGGTTCCTTCTTTCTCTATCTTGTAGAATAGTGTTAAAAGGATTAGTACCAATTATTCTTTGAATGTCTGCTAGAATTCTGCTGTGAATCTGTGTGGCCTTGGACTTTTTTTGTTGGTAATTTTTAAATTACAATTTCAATCTCACTGCTTGTTATTGGTCTGCTTAGGGTATCTAATTTTTCCTGATTTAAGCTAGCAGGGTTGTATTTTTCCAGGAATGTATCTATCTCTTCTAGGTTTTCTAGTTTGTGTGTAAAGATGTTCATGGTAGCCTTGAATGATCTTTTGTATTTCAGTGGTGTCAGTTGTAATATCTCCCGTTTCATTTCTTAGTGAGGTTATTTGGATATTCTCTCTTCTTTTCTTGGTTTATCTTGCTAGTGCTCTATCAATTTTATTTATCTTTTCAAAGAACCAGCTTTTTCATTTATCTTTTGTATTTTTTGTTTCAGTTTCATTTATTTCTGCTCTGATCTTGGTTATTTTCTTTCCTCTGCTAGGTTTGGGTTTGGTTTGTTCTTATTTCTCTAGTTCCTTGAAGTGTGACCTTAGATTGTCTGTGCTCTTTCAGACTTTTTGATGTAGGTATTTAGGGCTTTGAACTTTCCTCTTAGCACTGCCTTTGCTGTATCCCAGAAGTTTTGATAGGTTGTGTCATTATTGTCATTCAGTTTGAAGAATTCTTTAATTTACATCTTAATTTTGTTTTTGACCCAATGCTCATTCAGGAGCGGGTTATTTAATTTCCATGTATTTGCATAGTTTTGAAGGTTCCTTTTGGAGTTGATTGCTAGTTTTATTCCAGTTTGGTCTGAGAGAGTGCCTGATATAATTTCAATTTTTAAAAATTTATTGAGGCTCGTTTTATGGCTTATCACATAGTCTGTCTTGGAGAAAGTTCTATGCGTTGTTGAATAGCATGTGTATTCTGCAGTTCTTGGATGAAATGTTCTGTATATATCTGTTAAGTCCATTTGTTCCAAGGTATAGTTAAAATCCATTGTTTATTTGTTGACTTTCTGCCTTGATGACCTGTCTAGTGCTGTTAGTGGAGTATTGAATCCCCCACTATTATTCTGTTCCTGTCTATCTCATTTCTTAGGTCTATTAGTAATTGTTTTATAAATTTGGGATCTTCAGTGTTAGGTACACATATGTTTAGGATTGTGGTATTTTCCTGTTGGACAAGGCTTTTAACCATTATATAATGTCCCTCTTTGTCTCTTTTAACTACTGTTGCTTTAAAGTTTGTTTTGTCTGATATAAGAATAGCTACCTCTGCTCACTTTTGGTGTCCATTTGCATGAAATGCCTTTTTCATCCTTTTACTTTAAGTGTATGTGAGTCCTTATGTATTAGGTAAGTCTCCTGAAGGCAGGAGATGGTTGGTCAGTTCTTATCCATTCTGTGGTTCTGTATCTTTTAAGTGGAGCATTTAGATCATTTACATTCAATGTTAGTATTGAAATGTGAGGCACCGTTGCATTCATCATGTTCTTTGTTGCCTGTGTACTTTAGTTTTTTTGTTTTTTGTTTTTGCTTTTTAACTCGTATTTTTGTTTTATAGGTTCTGTGTGATTTATGCTTTAAAGAGGTTCTCTTTTGATGTGTTTCCAGAATTTTTTTCAAGATTTAGAGCTCCTTTTAGCAGTTCTTGTAGTGGTTGCTTGGTAGTGGTAAATTCTCTCAGCATTTGTTTGTCTGAAAATGACTGTATCTTTCCTTCATATATGATGCCTAGTTTTGTTGGATACAAAACTCTTGGCTGATAACTGTTTTGTTTGAGGAGGCTAAAGATAGGGCCCCAATCCCTTCTAGTTTGTAGGGTTTCTGCTGAGAAACCTGCTGTTAATTTGATAGGTTTTCCTTTATAGGTTGCCTGGTGCTTCCGTCTCACAGCTCTTGAGAGTCTTTCCTTCGTCTTAACTTTGGATAACCTGATGACAATGTATCTAGGTGAAGATGTTTTTGCTAAGAATTTCCCAGGCATTCTTTGTGCTTCTTATATTTGCATGTCTATGTCTCTAGCAAGGCCAGAGTTTTCCTTGATTATTCCCATAAATATGTTTTCCAATCTTTTGGAATTGTCTTCTTCCTCGGAAATACCGATTATTCTTAGATTTGGTTGTTTAACATAATCCCAGACTTTTTGGAGACTTTGTTCATATTTTCTTATTCTTTTTTCTTTGTCTTTGTTGGTTTGGGTTAATTTGAAGACTTTGTCATTGAGCTCTGAATTTCTTTCTTCTGTTTGTTCAGTTCTATTCCCGAGACTTTCCAAAACCTTTTGCATTTCTAAAAATGTGTGCAAAGTTTCCTGAATTTTTGATTGTTTTTTTTCTCTAAGCTGTCTATTTCCTGGAATATATCTCCCTTCATTTCTTGTATCATTTTTTGGATTTCCTTGCATTGGGCTTTGCCTTCCTCTGGTCCCTCCCTGATTTGCTTAATAACTAACCTGAATTCGTTTTCATGAAAATCAGGGTTTTATCCTTATTTGAATCCACTGCTTGTGAATTAGTGTGATTTTTTGGGAGTGTTGAAGAGCCTTGTTTTGTCATATTACCAGGGTTGGTTTTCTGGTTTCTTCTCATTTGGGTAGTCTGTCAGAGGGAAGGTCGAGGGCTGTTGTTCGGATTATTTTGTCCCATGGGGTGTTCCCTTGCTGTGTAGTAGTCTCCCCCTTTTCCTGTGGATGTGACTTCCTGTGAGCCAAATGCAGTGATTGTTGTCTATCTTCTGAGCCTACCACCCAGCGAGTCTACCTGGCTCCTGGCTGGTACTGGGGGTTGTTCTGCACAGAGTGCTGTGATGTGAACCGTCTCTGGGTCTTTCAGCCATGGATACCAGTGCCTTTTCTGGTGGAGATGGAGGAGCACACAATGGACTCTGTAAGGGTCCTTAGCTTTGGTGGCTTAATGCTCTATTTTTGTGCAGGTTGGCCTCCTTCCAGGAGGTGGCGCTTTCCAGAAAGCATCCACTGTATTAGTGTGGAGAGGGACTGGCAGTTGGCGGGGTCCTAGGAACTCCCAAGATTATATGCCCTTTGTCTTCTGCTACCAGGGTGGATAGGAAAGGCCCATCAGGTCGGGGCAGGGTAGGCATGTCTGAGCTCAGGCTTTCCTTGGGCGGGCCTTGCGGCTACTGTGGGGGATCGGGGTGAGATTCTCAGGTCACTGGAGTTGTGTACCTAGGAGGATTATGGCTGCCTCTGCTGAGTCATGCAGGTTGTCAGGGAATTTGGGGAAAGCTGGCCTCATCCAGCTCCCACACAATCCGAAGGGCTGGTCTCACTCTCACCATGCCTCCCACAACAGCCCTGAGTCTGTTTCAAGGTAGAGGGCGAGATGGGCTTGAAAACTTGCCCAAGGCTTTCCACCTCCCAGCTGCGAAAGAAAAGGGCTTTAGTTCTTCCCCCTGCCTTTGAAGTCTGCATGCCAGATTCACACCCTCCCCCGAGTTCTGGCCAGGAGGTTTCTTGCTCAGCTCAAATTGTTACAAAGTTCAGCTAGAGAATTCCTTCACCCTGTAAAGTTTTACCCCCTGCTCCTCTGGCCACCCTCCTGATGGATCCCTGTGTTGTCAGGCAGGAATGGGCTACTTGGGGATCCAGTGAGCTCCCATGGCCTTTCTGCTGCTGCTTCTACGCCTGTGTTTCACTCAGCTCTGCTCTCTAACTTGACTCAGCTCCAGGTAAAGTCAGAAACTTCTTCCAGAAACAAACCTTCAGCTTCTCCAGTGGGGGTGCGTGTTCAGGAGAGGAGGGTCTCCTTTTCCCACTTCCACAGTTGGGCATTCACAGTATTTGGGGTGTCTCCTGGGTCCTTCAGGAGCAGTCCACTTCCTTCAGAGGGTCTGTGGTTCCTCTCAGGATTGCTGGTTTGTTCTTGCAGTCAATCTGGAGCTAAAATTCACAGCGCAAGCCTCTGCATGCTGCTCCGTCCGGAGCTGCAATCTAGTCTTGCCTTCCATCCGCCATGATCCCAAAATTCCTTGATGGATATTTGCGTTTTACTGGGGAACCCTAGCAGTCACCTTCGGAAGCTTTTTTGATCTACTACTCAATCTTCTTCTAGAGTTAAAAGTAGATGATTATCATCAAAATTTACCCTGAGCTAAGGATTTGCTTTTTAATAGTTTTACGTTTAGTACACATGGGTTATGGTTTTATGTCTTATTTTCCCCTCTTCAAACTCAGGTGAAAATTGGCCATTTTTAGCCTGACCTGTCTCTTGTAAAATGCAAGAGCATGCCCCAAGGAATACTCCCTCTGTACATGGGCTGAATCTCATCTTTGCAAGCCCCTCTCACCAGTGCTTCTCCGTCTCCTGCTCTGCCTTGATCTGGAAACACATCTATCTGCATTTGTTTGGATGCATCCAATGATACAAAACTATAAATTGTAAAATCAAATTAGAAAACCCTGGGTTCTTTCTCTATACACATTCAAGATCTGGATATTAGACAGCAGTTTTAAACTCACTTTTTTCAGTGATTAACACAGGATATTTGGTAAAATGTAGACAAATTTTAAACACGGAAGCATGCACATCTGCTTCTGGAATTGCCTGTGGAAATGGAAATTGTAATCGTTAGACATGGCAACTTATTTTTCAGACTTGTGTTCAGACATTTTGGCAGGGCACCAAAAATAAACTTGAGTTTAAGATTTTCATAAACTTTTCTTGTAAAAGAGGATTTTTGGTTCAGATCTCATTAAGTGATATTCTGTAAAATTCTTATGTAAGCTTAACATAAACATATACAGAATTACTAAGTTAAATTACATTATCAATTACTGTTCTTTAATGTGTTAATACAAGAGATACAGAAATTGCAATCTAGGCATGCTCTGAATCTCTGCAAGAATACTATTGATTGGGTTTTGAAAGAAAGAAACTGTTGATCAATTACAATACAAATTTTGGTTAAGGAGGTAGATATATGGCAAATGTATAAAATCCTGGCAACAAGTAGAGATTTAGATTCCTACCAAAATGAATAAAAAATTAATCCTTCAGAAATTAGCACAAAGAATCCTTTTGTCTATATGCTCATCAGCATGTAGACAAATGAAAGTCAAACTATGTTTTTGTAGCCATGTGGCAGAGCCATAATATCGTCTGGGGATAAAGGGCTGGTGGGTTGTTTTCTATAAGGACAAGATGGTGGCATCATTGCCTTGGGAGATCTCAAGGTTTGGCCTAGCCTTCTGTCATGCAGGCTCTTAAAATGGATTTTGGCAGAACACTGAGAGCTGGTTTATCTGTCCTGAGCAGACTTGTTAAACAAGCTTAAGAGGCTGAGAAATGAAGTCAGAATGACTTTGACTATTTTTCCAGCCTCTCCTGGCCTCTTCCCCTTTGTCCCTTTTGTTCCTGTTACCTGAATTTTCTTTTAATTCTTGCATATCCTGTGCTTTTTATTTCCTGTGTATATACTGAAATTCTGTTTCCTTTTTCAAGGATGTTCTCTGTCAGTTCCCACCCCGATTGCACACGCGCGCGCGTGCGCGCACATGCACACACACACACACACACACACACACACACACCCCCCCCATGAGCTTCAGTAACCTCTGCTCACCTTCTCACCTTTCAGGTTGTATCTGAAACATGACTTCCTGAGAGAAGTCTTTATGAATGCCTCTGGCCCCGGTCCCAGTTTACATTAAGCCTCCATGCTCCATAATACTCCTCATACATGGCATTTATCATTCTTATAATTATTTATTAAGTGTCTACCTCCCTGCTGGGTAACCTCCATGAGGGTGGACACAACTTATACTTGATGGCTGCACTATGGCTATGGAACTAATTGTGGGGACTCAGATCTCTGTTCTATGAATATTCCCCACTTTATGCAGATTATCAGTGAAGATCTTTCTCTTGATGATTCTCGAGACAGATTGACATTTTGCTTCTTTATTCGAATGTGCTCATTAATGATTTCTGCCCACACCCAAACACAGAAAGGAAGTAGTGTATGTTATGAGGCCTAAACCATGGCCTCTAGGAGTGAATGGTGTCACACTGATAGTTTCCTGCCCTGGGATGGCTCAGGGCTGGTCAGTTTGATGCATGCTAGTGAAAGGGATTGGGCATTATGCTATATATCAACTGGCAATCCGGTTAATTTATTATGAAAAAAAGTTATTAGGAGGCTTTTTTGGTGACTTCCTTTTAGTGCCACTCCTTTATGGGATGAGAAACCTTGCCTGGGTCAGTCTCTATCTGCTTCCTATAGTTCATTCTCATTTGTAATTTTCTAGTTAGTATAGTGGGAAGATAAGCTATGTGCTATGAAGAAGCCCAGGGTTCTTGAAATCCCAGTTGGACTGTGACTGTCTGTATAATCATAGACAAATGACCTAAACATTCTGAGCCTCAGTTTCTGCTTCTGTAAAATGGGATAATGTTGGCACTCACTTAGTAGAATTGTGAGGCTTAAATGAGATAATGTTCTTTTTTCTTTTTGACTCCCAACAACATTAAATGAGATAATTTGGAGGAAACAATTAAATGAGATATTTTTTGCCCAGATTTTAGTGTAGTTCCTGGCACACAAGAAACACTCATTAAATCGTTACCCATTTTTGTAAAATGGAATCGATAATACCTACCACCAGGGTTGTTGTAAGAGAACATACGCAGATGCCAAGCTCTGTGCCTGGCCCATGCAGCTGTCCAATTAAAGTAAGTTCTCTTTCCTGCTCTTTCCATTTCCATGTCAGACAATGATATATGTTCCTGAACACTAGAGTGGGATTCCTTCTTGCCTAGATATTTCTGAGAACACATTTTCTTGTTTTTCAAATTGTTTCTTTTCCTTCCACTGGTAAGTGATCATTATTGCACTGATGATATAATGTCCAGCTTGTAACACATACCCTATGATTTTACCACATTTCTTCCTCTTTCCACTGTCATATGTCCTTGTAATGATCTTGGTCTTGAGTGATTCTGAGTTATTTTATTTGTGGGTCTTATTTATGTTATTTAGGTCTCTGTAATCCCAAAGACAATGGAAGGCTACTCTTGAGTTTTTCTTGTCTCTTGTATCATCTAATTATGTATGCACTCCTCAATTTTTAAACACGATAGGCTTTGAAATTTCTATTAAATTACTTTTAGAGAAAACAACACTGACAATTCATTTGGTTGTTTACTTGGTTCCCCCCGCTTTTTTTTTTTTTTGCAGGGATTTGGGGACAGAGTCTCACTCTATTGCCCAGGCTGGAGTGCAGTGGTGTCATCATGGCTCACTGCAGCCTTGACCTCCTGGGCTCAAGCAATCTTTCCACCTTAGCCTCCCAAGTAGCTGGGACCACATGTGTGTGCCACCATACTCAGCTAATTTACTTATTTTTATTTTGTAGAGCTGGAGTCTCCTTACATTGACCAAGCTGGCCTCAAACTCCCAGGCTCAAGCAATCCTCCTGCCTCAGCCTCCCAAATTGTTGGGATTACAGGCATGATCCACCAATCCCAGCCTAACTTGGTTCCCTTTAAGCAGAACAAATATAAATTCTAGGCCCCCTAGGAAAATTCCAGATCAAACCCATCCTTATGTTTTATTAATAGAAAAATTTAAAGTTTTATAGCAGAGAGGCTTCTTTTATTTCATTAGGTTTTTAATACAGGATTAATACCAATATTATTTATATTTATGTTTGTGATGGTAGAGAGGTTACTTGCAAGTTTCTTTTACTTACTCTAGTATATTTGTTTTGGTTGAATGTTCTTTCTCCTTATAAGTTTTGGCCAATACGTTCCATTACCAAAAGCCATGGCCAGTTTTACAGTTCATTTTCCAGGAAATGCTTTGTTTTCCTTTCTCATAGATTTTATTTGAGTTTTTTATTTTCTTAAGAAAAGATATAAAGAGCCATCCCTTCCCCCATGTCCACTTGTAGTTGCGTTCATTACTCTCCTTAAAGAGGTTTAGAGTCATGACATTGGCTTCCAGAAATCCTCTTATGGTTGACCATGCTCTCATAGGGAGTCATGAACGTCACTATGCTTCCTTCACTAGAAACAGCCTCAAATTGCAGACAGAAAGAAATCTTGACCTCTAGCAAGACTGTAAATAATGGTTCTCACAGCAGTTATTCTCTTCTTTGCTTCTGTAAGTCTGTGTCCGTGCTTGCTGTTTTGGGAAATTCACTTTTCAGCCTTTTCATGACAATAACTTTTAAAAGATTAGGTCAAAAGGTTTTTCAAATTCTGTCTGGGAAAGAATTGTTTTTCTAATTTTGCATTGTTTCCCATTCTAAATGGAATAGATACAGCATCAAGAGAAATCCATAGAAATACCTAATGTATTTTAATACTGTGTTTTTTCTTTATGCTATCCAAGCTGCTTCTATCAACAGCTGAAAGTATTACAAGATTTTCATTCTTTTAAAAAAGGACTGTTATTACTGTTATCTGTGTAGAAAAGTTTTGAAAATCAATTTTAATAATATCATCAGTCTTTCTTATATCAATGTATCTGGCAACAGAGAACATCTCTATTTCTAGAGAATTACAATTCCTTTTTTTTTTTTTTTGACAGAGTCTCACTCTATCGCCCAGGCTGGAGTGCAGTGGCACAATCTTGGCTCACTGCAACCTCTGTCTCCTGGGTTTAAGTGATTCTCGTGCTTCAGCCTCCCAATTAGCTGGAATTACAGGTGTGTGCCAACAAACCCAACTAATTTTTGTATTTTTAGAAGAGACGGGGTTTCACCATGTTGGCCAGGCTGGTCTCTAACTCCTGACTTCAGGTAATCTGCCCGCCTCAGCCTCCCAAAGTGTTGGGATTACAGGCGTGAGCCACTGCACCTGGCCCAAGAATTACAATTCCTTAATGGGGTATTAGATTAAGTTTTAATAAAGATAACAAATTTGACCTATGGATGAATAATGTTTTAGACTTTACAAAACACTTAAAAATTAGATCATTTTGTTTTTGCAACAACCTTGTGAGGCTGAGAGATAAGAGGATATTGTACCATTTCACAGGTTGAGAAGATTGAAACATGGAGGTGTGATTTGCCTAAGTGATGAAGCCAGGACCAGAGCTTAGATCTCTTGGTCCTGATCTCATTTCCATTCAGTTAACAGACATTTAACAAGCATCTAGTCACTGGGTTATGCACCAGGAATCAAAGATAATGCAAAGTTCTTGTCCATAATGAATTTGTTGTCTAGCGGTAGATGGGTGCAGCAAGTATGTAAGACCACAAGGAAAGTGTGAACAAGGAATATAAACAAATATCTTAAAATTCACTTTTAAAGTTTTCTCAGATCAAATAAGACATGAGTATGAGTTGACTGATAAAATTTTGAGTTGGGAGTCCTTTTAGAAGGACTAAAATACGCTAATGGTAAGGAATATGGTGTATACAGGAGATGGTCATAAATTTTGAGTCAGCAATTTAGGCTGGGCTCAGGAGGGCGGTTCTTCTGGTCTCATTTGAATTTGCTTATGTGTAGGGAATGACTGAGTGTTGGCTGGGGCTATGAGGATGATTTGACTTGCTCTAACACCCTTTATTCTCCAGCAGGCTAACCTGGGCATATTCACATAGTGATGACTGAGGTATAAGAATGTAAGGAGAAATGTGCACCTTTTCAATCCTCTTCTTGTGTAACATTTGCTAATATCTCATTGCTACAAGAAGTTACAGCACTGAAGCAAGAGTCAAAGTGGGAATATTCTTAATGTTACATGGCAAACCTTGTGGATATAGGGAGAAGTAAAGAATTGGGGACATATTTGTAATTTATTATGGGGTAAATGCTAGCAGTAAAATTGCTGTGTTAAGGAACACGCCTAATTTTAAAGTTTGATACATACTGCTGTATTGCCTTCCTGAAAAGTACCAAATTATATTACAAGTTAAGCATCCCTGATTTAAAAATTTGAAATCAGAAAATCTGAAACTTTTTGAGTAATGATATTGTGTCCAGAATTGGTGGGTTCTTGGTCTCACTGACTTCAAGAATGAAGCCATGGACCCTCGCGGTGAGTGTTACAGTTCTTAAAGTTGCTGTGTCTGGAGTTTGTTCCTTCTGATGTTCGGATGTGTTTGGAGTTTCTTCCTTCTGGCAGGCTTGTGGTCTCGCTGGCTTCAGGAGTGAAGCTGCAGGCCTTCATGGTGAGTGTTACAGCTCTTAAGGCGGCGCATCTGGAGTGGTTCTTTCCTCCCGCCTGTTCATTTCTCCTGGTGGGTTCATGGTCTTGCTGGCCTCAGGAGTGAAGCCGCAGACCTTCGCAGTGAGTGTTACAGCTCATAAAGGCAGTGCGGACCCAAAGAGTGAGCAGCAGCAAGATTTATTGAAAAGAGTGAAAAAACAAAGCTTCCACGTTGTGGAAGGGGACCTGAGTGGGTTGCCATCGCTGGCTCGGGCAGCCTGCTTTTATTCCCTTACCTGGCCCCACCCACATCCTGCTGACTGGTCCATTTTACAGAGAGCTGTTTGGTCTGTTTTGACAGGGTGCTGATTGGTGTGTTTACAATCCCTGAGCTAGACACAAAAGTTCTCCAAGTCCCCACTAGATTAACTAGACACAGAGCACTGATTGGTGCATTTACAAACCTTGAGCTAGACACAGGGTGCTGATTGGTGCATTTACAAACCTTGAGCTAGACACAGGGTGCTGATTGGTGCATTTACAAACCTTGAGCTAGACACAGAGTGCTGATTGGTGTATTTACAGTCCCTGAGCTAGACACAAAAGTTCTCCAAGTCCCCACTAGATTAGCTAGACACAGAGCACTGATTGGTGCATTTATAAACCTTGAGCTAGACACACAATGCTGATTGGTGCATTTACAAACCTTGAGCTAGACACAGGGTGCTGATTGGTGTGTTTACAAACCTTGAGCTAGACACAGAGTGCTGATTGGTGTATTGACAATCCCTTAGCTGGACATAAAGGTTCTCCAAGTCCCTACTAGACTCAGGAGGCCAGCTGGCTTCACCTAGTGGATCCTGCACCAGGGCCGCAGGCAGAGCTGCCTGCCAGTCCCGCGCTGTGTGCTTGCACTCTTCAGCGCTTGGGTGGTCGATGGGACCAGGTGCCGTGGAGCAGGGGGCGGCGCTTGTCGGGGAGGCTCGGGCTGTGCAGCAGCCCACGGCAGTAGGGGGAGGCTCAGGCATGGCAGGCTACAGGTCCTGGGCCCTGCCCCACGGGGAGGCAGCTGAGGCCTGGTGAGAATTCGAGCACAGTGCCGGCGGGCTGGCACTGCTGGGGACCTGGCGCAACCTCTGCAGCTCCTGGCCTGGATGCTAAGCCCCTCACTGCCTGGGGCCGGCGGTGCCAGCTGGCTGCTCCGAGTGTGGGGCCCACCAAGCCCATGCCCACCCAGAACTCGCGCTGGCCTGTGAGTGCTGCATGCAGCCCCAGTTCCTGCCCACGCCTCTCCCTCCACACCTCCCCGCAAGCAGAGGGAGCTGGCTCCAGCCTCGGCTAGCCCAGAGAGGGGCTCCCATGGTGCAGTGGTGGGCTGAAGGGCTCCTCAAGCATGGCCAGAGTAGGTGCCAAGGCTGAGGAGGCACCAAGAGTGAGCGAGGGCTGCCAGCACACTGTCATCTCTCAATATGATGCCACAAGGGTATAATTTCTTACCTGGCCTTATGTGACAGGTCACAGTCAAAACACAGTCAAAACTTTGTTTTATGCACAAAATTATTAAAAATATTATTTAAGGTGGGCGTAGTGGCTCATGCCTGTAATCCCAGCACTTTGGGAGGCCGAGGTGGGCAGATCACCTGAGGTCAGGAGTTCGAGACCAGCCTGACCAACATGGTGAAACCCTGTCTCTACGAAAATTACAAAAATTAGCCGAGTGTGGTGGTGGGTGCCTGTAATCCCAGCTACTTGGGAGGCTGAGGCAGGAGAATTGCTTGAACCCAGGAGGTGGAGGTTGCAGTGATCTGAGATCTCACCATTGCATTCCATCCTGGGCAACAGATTCTGTTTAAAAAAAAAAAAATTCTTTCAGGCTATGCGTATAAGGTGTTTAAGAAACAAATAAATTTTGTGTTTAGATTTGGGTCCCATCCCCAAGATAGCTTATTATATATATGCAAATATTCCAAAATCTGAACAAAATCCAAAATCCAAAATACTTCTGTTCCCAAGCATTTTGGATAAGGGATACTCAACCTGTATCAGGGCTGCCTGTATGAAAGAGATCATTATTCTACACTGTTACCAGCACTTGCGGAAAAACGTTTTACACACTGGTCAACTGTTAATTTAATTTATAGAGAGATTGGCCATTTAAAAAAGTAATAGTAGTTTTATTGAGATATAACCACTGAGGTATAATTATTGAGATAATTCAAATACTATACAAATCACTAATTTAAAGTGTACAATTCAATGGCTTTTAGTGTATTCACAGATTTGTGTAACCATCAGCACAGTCATTTCTAGGACATTTTTTATCACCCAAAAAAGAAACCCCATACTCATTAGCAATCACTCTCTGTTTATCCCCATGACCACTTAAAAATGTAAACATTTAACAGTTTTCTTTTCATGGCTTCTTTATATATCAAGGATATTAAAACCTTTCCCTATTACATATGTTATAGTTATTACTTAAGGTTTTTTTGATTATTCATGTCTCCTTTTGTGACATGAAGAAGTTTTAATTTTTATTTAACCATTTATATTTTCCGTTTGAATAGGTATAATTGAATAGATATAATTTGTGGATTAGTGAAAGCACAAGGTAATGCATTTATAGATAACGTTTCTGAACTATATGTATACATTGAATGTACTGGATTTATTGCATTTAGCTAGGAGAAGAACCTAAGCCTTGATTGTTCCCTGAAGATATAGGTCCATTCCTTTGGCCTAGAATGCCTATAAATGTTGAGAATCAAACAGAAACATTTTGGGCACAATATATTTTCCTAATATTATGTGTATATTATAGTATTGGTGAACCTTGACTGCTGGGTGCAGTTCTGTTCTCTATGTGTCAACTAAAATAATTAAAATAAAGAGGGGAAATGACCAAAGGAATAAAGTCACTGTCACTTGGGAACACACTGCAAAGATTAAGACTATTCAATTGTGAAAAGTTAAAGGGGAGAATGTCTAGAATGTGATTCATGCTTATGTTGATGATTAAGCAATTTTTGCATCTTGAATGAAATAGTTTTTTTAATTAAGAATTATAGGTGGTCCCAATGAAACTGTATAGTAAAGGATCAGCTCAGCAGATTGTTCACATCCTACACAATCCAAAGAAAGGTTGACCCTTTCTCTGGAGGTAACCTCTAAGCCCTTAGAATATCCTCTCTGATAACAGTGTCTGTTTACCTAGAAGCCTTGGGGCCAGGAAATCTATGCAAACAATTCCATTATGTCTGACATTGGGCCAGGCAGTATCAATGTGACCACTAGAGGGACTGGAGACTGAAGATCAGCCATGAGGGTGGATAACTATGCCCGTATAAATGACTCCCAATAAAAACTCTGGCCTAAAGGCTCAGGTGAGCTTCCCTGGTTGGTAATACTCTGTGCATATTGTTCCTCATTCCTGCTGGGAGAGTTAAGCTGTTCACACAGATTCACTGTGAGAGGACAACTGGAAACTTGTATCTGGTTTATCTTAAAATTTGCTCTATGCACCTTTTACCATTGCTGATTTTAATCTGATTCCTTTCAATGTAGTATTACCATAACTGTGAGTATTACAGTTTCCTGAAGTTCTGTGAGTCCCTCAAGTACATTATTGAGTCTGAGGGTGATCTTGGGGACTTCTGAACACAGGAACATGCCTTGGGAGCTCTGGCATGGCTTCATGGGTAGCTATATGTCTCATTTGCCCGATTACTCAATGATCCTTCTGGGAGAAATAATAAGAATGATAGAGATGGATGAACAGGTTGAAAGCCTCTAAAGTTGATATAGAACAGAAGCATACAAAGCTATCTTCTAATTTTCAGGGAGTACTTTGAGTTGATAGGTAATTCACCTGCAGGAAGAAGTCAAATAATAAAAGATGCTTTTAAATTTGATTTTATGAGTTGCCTTTTTCATATCTGCTGTCCTGGCCCTGGGTGAATGTACTCTAAGCAACTTGAGATAGAGGCTTGGAAAAAAACCTGAAAAATGAGGATAATAAAGCCATATTTGTAGAAGTTATTTAGGAACCAGAGAGAGAAAGGAAAATGCTTTTGGGAAACTCTTAAGATCCATAAACATGATAAGAGAACTCTTCCTGTCTCAATGAAAAGTCTTGACTGCAGGATAAGTGTAGCCTGTCTGGGAGCTATGGTGATAAATGAGTGATGTCCCTGAGCAGTGATGTCATAG
The DNA here is from genome assembly GCF_009828535.3 of Hylobates moloch. NCBI lineage: Eukaryota > Metazoa > Chordata > Mammalia > Primates > Hylobatidae > Hylobates > Hylobates moloch. The sequence goes on from NW_026652289.1 coordinate 17,236,159, forward strand.
TCACCAAGGAGGGGTGGTGGTCAAGAGCCAGAGCAGCAGGGGAAGATAGAGGCCACCAGGAGGCGGGGATGAAATAAAATACAAATGCAGAATAACTGTTTAGTGGCTGCTTAAAGGAATTCTTAAGTCTCCCATGACGTCTAGGGAGTTGGGACTTGGATTTGAACAACTTTATTTCATAGACATTGGGTCTGACTATTTTAGTGAGCAGAGCTTTAGTTCACTAACTATTATGGTGGTCCCTTTGAATCTCAAGGTTAGAATGAACTTTAAAAGTTCTCTGGCTGGGTTTGGTGGCTCACGCCTGTAATCCCAGCACTTTGGGAGGCCGAGGCGGGCAGATCATGAGGTCAGGAGATCGAGACCATCCTGGCTAACATGGTGAAACCCCATCTCTACTAAAAATATCAAAAATTAGCTGGGTGTGGTGGCTCGCACCTGTAGTCCCAGCTACTTGGGAGGCTGAGGCAGGAGAATTGCTTGAATCTGGGAGGCAGAGGTTGCAGTGAGCCGAGATTGTGCCAATGCACTCCAGCTTGGGAGACAGAGTGAGACTCCATTTCAAAAAAAAAAAAATTATCTAGGTCAGTCTTCTAAAGTCACCCAAGCAGAACCCAGTGAAGTCTCATTAGCTACTCATAAGTTCATAGCTCATGGGCCTGAGTTATAGTGCTTACAATGGGAATCCAGTCTTTGTTGGTCAATGAGACTCTTCCTGCTATGGCAGGTTTCAGTTTGTGGGTTTTTGTTTGTTTAAAGTGACACAGATGATGGGTTGGCAGAGGGAGTTATATGTCTAATAAAAAATAATGTAGCAACAAAAGAAATGCTCAGGAAACAGCAGCATTAATCTCAGGTGTAGATGGCTTTTTTTTTTTTAAGCAAGAAAATTCTTACAATAAACTCTTTTTGCATACTGAAAGAGGAGCCCAGGAGCTAAGTCTCAGGGGAGTGTTTGGAGTTAAGTTCCTCCACCTTGTAAAGAAATAGACACCTTGGAATTGTCCTTTGGTGCTTGAGAAGTTGAGAACTGGAAGAAGAGAGATGACAGAAAAAAATCTAGAGAGAAAGTTCCTGGGAAACATGGCAGGAGAAAGTGACCCAAGGAGACAGAAGATCTCACTTACCCATTATATTTTTGTGGTAATATGTTTGAAATGTACTCTTAGCAACTTTGAAATATGCAATACCTTGCTGCTCAATAGATCTAAAAGCCTTATTCCTTCTGTCTAACTGAAGCTTTATACCCTTTGATCAACACCTCTCCAACACCCTCCTCCCAACCTCTGGCAATCATCATTCTACTCTCTATTTCTAACAATTTGACTTTTTAAAATCCCTCATATAAGTGAGATCATACAGTATTACTCTTTCTATTCCTGGCTTATTTCACTCCTCATGATATCCTCCATATTCATCTGTGTTCTCACAAATGACAGAATTTCCTTATTTTTAAAGGCTGAATAGTATTCCATTGTGTATATATACCACATTTTCTTTATCCGTCCATCCATCCATTGATGAACACTTAGTTTACTTCCACCTCTTGGCTATTGTAAATAATGTTGCAATGAATGTGGGAGTGGAAGCTATCTCTTTAACATACTGATTTCCGTTCCTTTGAACATCTATCCAGAAGTGGGATTGCTGGATCATATGTAGTTCTATGTTTAGTTTTTTAAGGAGCTAAGGAGGCGAATTTTAATGTCTAGCTTCAAGTCTCCTTGTCCTATGGCTTCCTTTTGGGTTGATCTGGATACCAAAACATGATGCATAAGAGGAAAAATCGATTAAGTTGGATCTCATAAAAATTAAAAACTCTAGCCCTGTGAAAGCCCATGTGAAAATGATGGAAAGATAATATATAGACTGGGAGAAAATATTTGCAAACCACATATCCAGCAAAGGCTTATGTTCTAGCATATATAAAAAATCAACTAAACCCAATATATGAAGAAAAAACTCAGGTAAAAAAATTTAATTAGTAAAGGGCAAAAGACATGCATAAACACTTCAATGAAGAAGATATAAGATGGCAAAAAGCACATGAAAAGATATTCATTGTTAGCCACTGGGAAAATGAGACTAGAAACTACATTGAGATACTAGCACATACCCATCTGGATGGCTAAAATTTGCTGATGAAACCTAATGCCGGCAAGGATGCAGAGAACCTTGATCACTTCTACATAGCTGGTGGGAATATAAAACGGGACAACCACTCTGAAGAAGTTTGGTAGTCTCTTACTTATAAAACTAACCTGCAATTGCCATAGGACCCAGCAGTTGCACTTTTGGACATTGGTTGCAGATATATTGAAACATATTCATATAAAAACATGTTGATGAATGTGTATAAAAGCTTGCTTTGCCTTCAACAAATGAATAGTTAAACCATGACACATCCACACCATGGAATACTACCCAGCAATAAAAAGAAATGGAAGACTAATACATTCAACAACTTGGATGAATCTTCAGGGAATTAGGCTGATAGAAAAAAGCCAACCCCTAAAGGTTAAATACTGTATGATCCCACTTACATAACATTTTGACAAAATTTTAGAATTGGAGGATAGCCTAATAGTTGCTGGGAGTATGAAAATGGGTAGGGTAAGGAGGTGAGTATGGTTATATAAAAGCTGAGCCATTTTTCATTGTATACAAATTTCACAACATCGTGTTGTCCACCATAAATATGTATAATATTTGTCAATTAAAAATGTAGCACCAAAAAATTTACGACAATTCTTTTGTACTACTGAGAATGTTTTCGAGGGTAAACATTTATTTTTTAAAGTAAAGGTTCTCATGGGATTTTGGAAGTCTTGCTCATAAGTAAATATGTTATTTAAATTTAGGAAATTTTCTTTTGAACTTTATTGATGTCTCATAGATACAAATATCCCATTAACTTTGTTTAATAAATAAATGAATTCACTAGCTAGGCTTTTGAAGAACCTCTGAAATCAAACACTGTTTGATGACCTTATCTTTCATCTTTTGGAGGACAAGAATGCTTTATACTCTAACAACAAAGGTCCTTCATTTGTGACCAGACCTCCTTCTCTTGCCAAATGTGTTCTTTAATTCTGCTGTGACAGTTGTTGGTCTATCCTAAGCCATCTCATCCCCTTTTCCTTGAGGACAGAGACTTGATTTCATCCTGGTGTCACCTAGTCATGAGTTCAGGGTTAGTGACAACCTCTCTGGACCCCAGAGAGTGAATTATGTTTGGGCTAAGGCAAACATGGTGGACTCATTTCCTTTGCAGACATTGATTTAGGGATGGGCATGTGACTACATCTAGCCAATAAGACCTGAGGAGAAGTCAATTGGGGGAGCTTCTGGAAACTTCCTTGCTAAAAGCAATTGAGATACAGGAAGAAATTCACCTTCTCTTCGCTGGGTATTTTTGTGTCTGCAGTTGTTGGCTGATGCTGCTGATACCATGTTTGGACTGCAAAGAGGTCACATGACATACTAAGGATGACAAAACTGAAATAGAGAAGGCACAGGGGTTCTTGATTATACTGCTTTGCTGCTTCATTGCCATATCATAAGCCTTCTTAGTGTTTGAACTACTTCAAATTGGATAGTCTGTGACTTGCACCAAAAACATTCTAATGAATTACTTAATGCTTAAGGAAAACTGAGTGAACACATTTTAGTGAAGAACATGTTCAGTAATACATAGAATAACCACTGTGATGGTTAATATTGAGTGTCAACTTGATTGGATTGAAGAATGAAATAAAGTATTGTTCTGGGTGTGTCTGTGAGGGTATTGCCAAAGGAGATTAACTTCTGAGTCAGTGGACTGAGAGAGGCAGACCCACCCTCAATCTGGGAGGGTACCATCTAATCAGCTGCCAGAGCAGCTAGGATAAAAGCAGACAGAAGAACGTGGAAGGACTATATTGCCTGAGTCTTCCAGCCTTCATCCTTCTCCTGTGCTGGATAACATTGGACTCCAAGTTCTTCAGCTTTTGGACTCTTGGACTTACACCAGTGGTTTGCCAGGGACTCTCAGGCCTTCAGCCACAGACTGAAGGCTGCACTGTCGGCTTCCCTACTTTTGAGTTTTTGGGACTCAGACTGGCTTCCTTCTCCTCAGCTTGCAGACGGCCCATTGTGGGACTTCACCTTGTGATCGTGTGAGTCAATACTCCTTAATAAACTCCCTTTCATATATACATCTATGCTATTAGTCCTGTTCTTCTAGAGACCCATGACTAATACAACCACAGTCCACAGCCTTTCTCCTACTCTCACCACACTTGTGTGAGCCTCTCTCAGAATAGGATTATACACAGCAGCCTACTAGTGGGGCAAGAATTTTTTGAATTGCACCTCATTCTGGGCTGGTGCAACTGATTCATCAGGCAGATAAGCCACTGGTTCTGTGGCATCCACTCTTATGTAAAAAGATGTCTTGACTTCAGCTGGGTTGCCTATAGAAGGCACAAGAGATTCTTTCATTTTTTCTTCATGCTTCAAGTTTTGAGAAGAAATCCTAATCAGGGCTGCTTACCCTGTTCCCAGGCTTGAGGCATCACCATTGAAACTACCAGAAGTCTACAAATTCTTCTTGATGCTGCCTGTCTTTGCTAGACTTTTCTCCCCATTCCTTGAATTAAAAAGGGATGCATTCCCCTTAAGAACTTAAGGGGTTAAATCCTGTAACTCCTCTGAAGGATCCTTTTCTGCCAATTTCTGTTAAAGACCATTGCATATTTTGTCTTCCCTCTTTTTCTTTACCCTCACCTCTCCAGTTTCCACCACTCTACTGAATCCTTTCCAATGGCATTTTAACAGTCACACCCATCTTAGTAAAATCCTCCATTTACTTCACTTTGCTCTCTAATTTATTTTCTCTTAAGTAACAATTTGAAAGGGTTGTGTACACTTAGTCTCCATTTTCTTCTCTCTCACTCACCACTTATTTAATCTTTTATAATCTGGCTTCAGTACCTATCACTCCACTGAAACAACTCATGTTATTGTCAAAAATGACCTTTTATGTCTTTAAATTCAGGTACTTTTACTGTCTTTCTTGTTGAACTTCTCAGAAGAATTTGACATTGTTGGGAGAAAAAAAGCATTATTTTTTGACTTCCATGGAGCCTCATTCTTGGTTTTTCTTCTGACACTTGGATAGTTCTCCCTTTGTCTCCTTTATATTCTATCAATCTATCATTCATGGCTATGGCTAAAGCTTACGATTTACATAGTGATACTTTTACACGTGTGTATCTTTCAACATTTTATGTACACACACACATATTTTAAATTCTCCTCAGCTCAAGACCTGTATATCCATTTCTTTTCTGGACTTTATTTTCCTGAATGTTCTGCAGGTATCTCAGTTCCAACAAGTTCAAACTCTTGACTCATCATTTCTCCTCTTCCTTCACTCTGTCCGCCTCCTCACCTATACATCATTTCTAGAGCTCTCAATTTCAGTAAATGATCATCTCTAGAGCTTTCAATTTCAGTAAATGCCAATATCAGTCACCCATTTGCTCCAGCCATAAATCATGGCTTTGATTTTCCTAACCTCCAAAATAAGAGGGTGGCATAAGATTATCTCTAATATTACTTTCACTTCTTCAAGTATGGAGAATATTAAATGAAAACCAAATAAAGGAATTTGAGATGTGTTTTACCTGAAAGGCCTCCTTCCTTATGTTGTAAATTTTCCCATTTTGAAGGAAAGTCCTTTCTTTCTGGAATATATTAGTTTCCACTTACAGGGTTCTTTTCTGCCAGGTTTTCCACATGAAATTATTAAAAACAAGATGGATCTAAATTTAGATACATCTTGAAGATAAGTTGAGGAAATAATCTTTTCAAAATTAAATAAATATTACAAAGATGCTCATCTTTTAATTGCTACATACTGCTCAGGAATGCATAATGTAAATTCAAAAGAAATAATACTTACATGTTCAAAAATAGATTTGAAATAGGAAAATATTTCTACTCTTAGTGACCTTGGTAAGGTTTTTATGAGATCATCATATCACTAGAGAGAAGGAATAAGAAATTTAATTTGCTAATTTAATTTACAGTATTTCAAGGGAAGTCTGAATAGTTCTGTATATGGGCGTTTCTTTTTTCTTTTTTTAGAAGCAGCGTTTTGCTTTGTCACCCAGACTGGAGTACAGTGGCATGATCATAGCTCATTTTAACCTCGAACTCCTGGGCTCAAGCAATCCACCTGCCTTAGCCTCTTGAGTAGCTGGTACTGTAGGCATGTGCCACCACACCCGGCTAATTTTTCAACTTTTTTGTGGAGACAGTGTCTCACCATGTTGCCAAGCCTGTTCTTGAACTCCTGGCCTCAGTGATCCTCCCACCTTGGCCCCCAGAATGCTGGGATTACAGGTGGAAGCTACCACACCCGACTTTTATGGGCATGTCTTAATATTAGTAACAGTTTTTAGTAGGTATGCTTGATTCTTAAGGTATCCTGATAGTATGTTCCAGGAGAAACCAGAGACATCTGAACTTAGAAACCACATAGTCATAGGCCTCCAGATTTGGAGTGTATCTTAGAGATAACCTTGTCAATCTCTTTTATTTTGAAGATAAGATAACTGGGTTTGAGAAGTTAAGTAGTTTGCCCAAGCTCATACAACTTGTGAAAAGCCTAAACAGAACCAAAACCCATGTCTCTGGGTTTCCAGCCAGTGTTGCAGGTGTAAGAATTGCAAATGATAAGGAAAACTTGGGATCTACTCCTAAATTGTGGCTTATTTCCTCCTTTGTGAAAATAAACTCACAGCTTCAGAAAGACTTGTACCATTCTTGATATTTGCAAGCAGAATTCTCGCCACAAATTGCAGCTTGGGAGCAGTTTTCCTGCCACAGGACATCAAGCATCAGGCCATAAGAAAACAAAATCAAACTAGATTGGTGAGGTTCTGGCTTTCAAGTAGAAACCAGGGAGAATCTGATGCAGAATACCAGTAGAGCATTGCAGCTGGGATTTTCCCAGAGATGATCCTTGTCTTTGAATTAATCTTTGCAAGTCTCTTCCCATGCATGGCTAGGGACCTTGGTGTGCATTATTTATGGGATCTCAGTGGCACATCCTGTATATTTAAAATGCAGTTACTAGGAGAGTACCTGTTTACTAGGAGAGTACCTGTTTCTCTTGGAAACAAACTCTACTTGCCCACTGAAGTCACATTCTAGGTCAATATTTTCTGTTAAACAATCTTTTCAATCTTTTAGATATTAAAAGAGAGAATCTTCTATTAATATGTTTCTACATTTGTTTATATGAAGTCAGTTCTGTGTTTTTACTGAGCTCTGTATTTCTAGTTGTTAAAGATATCTAGTATGTATTAGGTGTTTACATGTCATTAGTTGATAATGAGAGTTGCCGAGTGAGAGAGTGTCAGGGAGTTTTGAAATGACATAAATACAGAAGATCCTGCTTTAATTAATTATTAGCTAGCTTGCCTGCAATCAGCCAAATCAGGCCAAATATTCCGTGCATTATTCACCTACTTGGACTGTGGTATTTGGTGTGGTCCCAATCTGAGACAATATTTGCATCAGAAAATATTTTGTTCATGTCCTGGCACCAGTGGAAACTCAAAATTAAGTCTAGAGCAGGAGAGGCACTAGAACTACCTGTTCTAAGTGATTGAGGCTTGGGTCTCATGTAATTATTAAAATGGGCAAACTACTTCAAACAAACCGAAAGAACAAACTTGAAGCAATTTTTATTTGTTAAAACTCGTATGATTTCATGTAATTTAATCAATCGTTATTGGATGCTAATTCCAGACACCCTATCAGTTTCCTCAGGTGCAAAATGAATAACATGCTGTCTTTCCCACTGAAGGTACTTTAATTAATTAAAGAAGAAAGACAGAGACAAATATAATGTAGAGCAAAATGATTGTTACATATGCCTAGTGAAGATAGAAGCAATATGGTTGGGAGCAGAGAAGCACATTTGGTTAATGCTGATGTGGGAGTCAGGAACAGATTAATGGAGGAATTGATATCTGAATTAGATTTTGAGTGATAAGGAAAATTTTGAGAGAATGTGAAAGGGATAAAAGATATCCCAAACTTAAAGAAGTGAATGAGCAAAACTTGCCAAAATGCTATAATTTGAAAATATATTAAATGAGGCAATACTTATAACTTATTCCATATTTTGCTTTAATATGAAGCAATTAAGAGTATTCTAAGGTATAAATAACCTTTACCCAGAATTGGATAAAATGTGGAATGCTTTTCAGAGAAATGCGTGTGACCATTAATAAATCTTACGGCATTAAGACAGTATAATGAGCTGCCAAAACCAGAGACCAGCCAGGCAACACTTTAAACAAGTTGGTCTTGCTCTTATAATAATATTTTAACGGCCAATTAAAATATTTTATTCATTTGATTGCATGCTTTCAAAGTTTACATGTGAGTCCTGTAATGTAAACAAAGATGTTCTCCACTAAAGTTGCCTTATCATTCTGTGACTTTTAGGACTTGCCCAACATAGGCATGGTTGAAACATAGGTTTTATTACTGAAGCCCATGGGATTTGTCTTCTGACTAATTAGGCTTTGATTTCAGAACCACAGATGATGCATTTTCTCCACATTGTCCCTTCTGTTCCTGCAAACCCCAGATAACATGCTGTATGAGTGTGATGGAAATAATTTCACTTTCTCTGACTTATGATTAGTGAAGAGGATTTCAGGCTGGCATCAAGTTACAGGTTTGTTGTCTTCATTTTTTTTTTTCTTTTAAGATTTCTCATAGAAATGGTATGTTCCAGGGTAACCACTCTCCTCATCCCTAGCCCCTTTCTTGGGACAGGATTCCAGGAAGCAGTGGTAGTGAGCAGGATTGGATGTGTAAATGGCAGACGATTGGCTTGTTTGGTCACTGTTCCCAAAATAGTGTTCACAGAGCATTTTGTTCCAAGCAGGGTGCTATTTCTCAGGAGATTCTTTGAATGTCAGTTTTTCCTTCAGTCACACTCCCCTTGCTTCCTAAAAGGACCTTGGAAAGTCATAGTAAAAGATTAACCTAAAACGAGACTGTTAAAATGGACAGAGAGAATTAAAATCCAAAGAGAAGAATGGGTAGGGGAGAGGAAAATATGCCAACTAAACCAAACCCCTAGAGCTGGTGTCTGGATCACAGCACTGTGGACATTTTGGAGTAGGCAATTCTTTGCGGGGAGTGGGGGTGCATCTTGTGCATTATGGAATTTTTCATGGAACCCCTAGCCTGTACCCACTAGGTGCCAGTAGCAGTCCCTAGTTGTGACAACCAAACATGTCTCTGGGCATTGCCAAATGTCTCCTGGTCAGGGGGGTGGGAGGGGGATGCAAATAACCTCTGGTTGAGAACATTTGACCTAGATTTAATATGAAAATATCTGACTTTATACTTCCAAATCATCTCTCCCTGAATCGTAACTCCGAGAGTATAAATTCCAATATTGTAATATTAGTACTTGGCCATCATAAGTCCTGTTCACAGAGCACAGTGGTGACCTCAAACTGGGATTCAAACCTTGGCTTGCCACTTGCTATTTGCGTGGTCACTGTGTCTCAATATCCTTACCTATAAAATGGGAGTAACAGTTGTTTGTGAGGATTAATTGATATAATGTTTCTGAAGCAGTTATCACAGTGTCTGGCATGAAGTAACTGCTCTATAAATTCCAGTAAGTTGCATGTGTGTGTGTGTGTTTTAATCTTATTTCTCCATCCAGAGTCATGGCTAGAATAAGGAAGAGAGACAGCATTTGGTACTGACTCACAGTGGAGAAAGAGGTGGAGAATTGTAGCATGATGCTACTCAGGAAATATTCTAAGAGGAGTCTGATCTAGGTGCTCAGCGTGTAGGTCAGTTTGATGCTGCTATGAGAGAATACCACAGACCAAGCAATTTATAACAAAGAGAAATGTGTTTGGCTCATGGTTCTGGAGGCTGGGAGATCAAGGCGTCAGCATCTGGCAAGAGCCTTCTTGCTGTGTGATCTCATGGTGGAAGGTGAGAGCAAGTGAGAGAGGGAGAGCTGAACTTGCTTTTATAACAAGCCCATTCTTGAGATAATTAATTCACTCCCACAATAATGACATTAATCCATACATGATGACAGAGCCTGCATGACTTAATCACCTCTCATTAGGCCCCACCTCCCAACGCTGTTGCATTGGAGATTAAGTTTCTAACACACAAACTTTGGGGGACACATTCAAATGATAGTACTTGGAAAGGTCTCAGTATCATAAAGATACTGGACATATCCTTTGGAAGCCTCATTCCCCATCCTCTTCCCTTCACTTGGAAACAAGTTGAATTGAATGATAAGGAAAACATAAGAAGAGCCCAGAGGGAAGAAAGTAAAGGGGCTTGATTACACTAGGTGGCCATGGAGTATAGAGAAGAGGAAAAATCCTAAAGGAAAGGGTTTCTTCCTACCAACTCTTAACACAGTGACCTGTTGAGGACTCAGGATGTGGGTGAGGATTTGTGGGATGCACAAGAGTGGAGAAGCAATCCCCAAACTCTACTTCCTTGTGAAATCTTTTGTGAGATGGAAAATACAACTTACAAATTCAACGTCACAAAAGCCTTGCTTTAGGGAAGGCAAATAAAAATCATTTATTGATGGTGCATTCTGCAGAAAAAATTTAGCTCTCAGACAGTAGCTACTATTGCCTTAGAAGTACTGCCCCACAATGCTGAGGGTGCTGGCTGATGACTTTGAGGCATTCAAATTGAATTATGATGTAATTCATTAGCCTAAAGGCGGGAAATGTCTAGTCAAAATGTGACCCTTGTAAGCAATTGATTCAGTGCAAACTATCGCTTACAAAGGAAGCCTATTTAAAAATTATTCAGAATAAGAAACTTTAGAGTTAGAAAGCTTTGAATGCTTGTCCTGGGAACTGGACAGCTAAAACTTTCCAAGATAACCTAGATAACTTTAGTATGTGCAGGCTTTTCCATGTAGGACAAGAAAGCTTACACTTTGTAGATTTGGTTAAGAAAAATTTCAGTTCACTAGTTCCCTTTTGAGTCAATATAAGTAAGTGAGAGAGAAAAAGGGGCTCTGTTTCAATGGGAAATACTTAAATTCAGAGGGGTTAAAATACTTATGATTATTTTGTATCACCCTCAAGAGAATCCACAACCTTACTTTAATAATAATCTAGAAAATTTACATCTGGAGTAGAAAAGACAATGAAGTCCAAATATGGGTCTCCCAGGGCATATATCTGCTGCTATTAGGAACCAAGTATCTGGATTCATTATGCTTTGCTGAAGATTCTGGTAGGATCTTTGACGTTCATTTTGGGGGAGAAAACAAAGACCTCCCTTATGCTACTGAGCTGAGAGGTAAATTCCAAACCGTATAAGTTAGCTATCTGACAGCCCAGCACACAACTTTTGCAATAGAAAAAGTACTTACACATCATCTAGGGGTAATGCCAGAAGCTTCAGGGTAGAGATTGGGTCTTGTTTTGAAACCAGGGGGTCCCAGGTGAGCCTAAGATCCCTGACATCTGGAGAGATCTCCTGTCGGCTAGTAGACCAGTCAGGATCTTGCCAGTTTGTAAAATTCAACTGGATCTCTGTTTGTTTGCCAGGGCTGCTATAACAAAATACCAACAGTCTAAGTGGCTTAAACAACACAAATTTATTTCTTCACCGTTCTGGAGGCTAGAAGTCCAAGATTAAGATGTTGGCTGGTTAGCTCTCTCGTGAGGTCTCTCTTGTTGGCTTGCAGATGGCCATATTCTTGCTGTGTCCTCGCATAGCCTTTTCTCTGTGCATGCTCACTCCTGGTGCTTCTTCTTTGTATAAGGACAGCAGTCCTATTAGGTTTGGGGCCCGTATGACCTCATTTAATTTATTAACTTTTTAAAGATCCTGTGTCCAAATATAGTCACATCAGAGGTTAGGGCTTCAACATATGACTTTTGGGGGTCAAAATTTAGTCCATAACAGGACCTTAGAGCAATGACCTTCAATCCATCAAGAAACTGGAGGGAAAGTAACTCATCTCACTGACCATGAGATGCTCCATTTGTTGTACTCTAGAGGAGACGAACGAGGATCTGCCTCTTCCTTCTTGTCCCCTATCTAGGAGTGGGTGGTAGGCTGAACATGAGGAGAAGGGTACTTCTTGGATGAAAGTTGAGGAAAGGGAGAATAAGGTCTGATTTCCTCTGAGTTGAGTGTGGGATGATGGAGATCTGAAATGAAAAAGAAGTGGGATGATGGAGATCCGAAATTTCCATATGGGAACACTCACAGGAAATTCTTTATCTCTTTGGCCAATCCATGAAATAAGGTGAGCACAAACTGAGTGGACACTCTACAAGTGGCTGGATGCTGCAGCTATACAGTAAGAATCCCCAGTATTCTGTGTCTGTGGTGGGGAAGAAGTAGAATGTATCCTTTGGACAGGCTTCAAGAGTTAGGTTAGGTAGAGGATGGCCTTTTGCTTCCACCAACCTCCAGTGGTCTCCATGGCATGATACGTGGCTCACAGAGGGGAAGCCCAGGGTAAGAGAAGTGCATCCTGTTTGGGCAGAGGAATAACATCTCTGCAAGGAGACTACCTCTAGCTGTGAGAGGTCTCAGCCTCTCAGAGATACAATGAGAGGGAGACCCTCTTCTAACTCTTTCTCACACTTTCCCGACACCCTGATTCCTTGCTCCTCATCCATAGAGGACGCATATGGACCCGAATAACTGACAACCACATTGGAGGCTGAAACAAAAAAAGGGGGGTCGCTGGAGGGGCACATAGAAAAGCTAAATGGACTGTGGGGTCCTGTGAGAGGAGAGTTCTCACAGGACTTGCCAGCCATGAGACAGGTGACTGCGAGAGGATGTCTCATGAGCCAATGTTAAAGAACCCATGATTGTAAAGAAGTTGGGCAGAATGAATTTATGAAAGGAAAGAAGTCACTCCTGAGACACCAACTACTGCCTACCCCAAGGCACATCAACTGTTATGTGTTAGATTATATGACTTGACTATGGAGTAACGCCTGTTTCATATGCTCCTCTCGGCTCTGTGTGTGGTTACAACAGATTCCAGTAAAGTCATTTCATAATAAATTTTATAACTCCCTTCTTTCATTATCAAGGGTATTATGCCAGTTAGCATAATGTTGTTGCTCTTGCCAGTTGTATCAGATAGGTTTATGTGCATTCTGGAGTCCTGAATTCCCCTGGGTCTTGATCAGTGCCTTGTAGTCTCAGTAATTTTTCAAGAACATAATTCTTTTTTTTTTAAATCTCATGCCCTTTTTGTTTCAAATCATAGCTCTTAAATTTTTTAAAATTTCAATGGTTTTTGGGGTGTGGTGCAGGTGGTTTTTGGTTACATAGTGTATTAGTCTGTTTTCATGCTGCTGAAAAAGACGTACCCGAGCCTGGCAATATAAAAGAAAGAGGTTTAATTGGACTTACAGTTCCACGTGGCTGGGGAAGCCTCACATTCATGGTGGAAAGCAAGGAGGAGCAAGTCACATCTTACATGGATGGTGGCAGGCAAAGAGAGGAGCACTTGTGCAGGGGAACTCCCCTTTTTATAACCATCAGATCACATGAGACTTATTCACTATCACAAGAACTGCGAAGGAAAGACCTGGCCCCATGATTCAATTACCTCCCATCAGGTCCCTCCCACAACACATTGGAATTCAAGATGAGATTCAGGTGGGGTCACAGCCAAACCGTTTCACTTGGATATGTTCTTTAGCAGTTACTTCTGAGATTTTAATCCACCCATTACCCGAGCAGTGTACAGTATAGCCAATACATGGTCTTTTATCCCTCACCCCCTCCCAACCTTCTCACCCTTGAGTCCCTAAAGTCTGTTATATTGTTCTTATGCCTTTGCGTCCTCATAGCTTAGCTCCCACTTATAAGTGAGAACATAGAATATTTTGTTTTCTATTTCTGAGTTACTTAAGATAGTGGCCTCCAGCTCTCTTCAAGTTGTTGCGAAAGACATTATTTCCTTCCTTTTTATGGCTGAGTCGTATTCCATGGTGTGTATATACCATATTTTCTTTATCTATTCGTTGGTTGATGGGCATTTAGGTCAGTTCCATATCTTTGCAACTATGAACTGTGCTGCCTTAAACATGAGTGTGCATGTGTCTTTTTCATATAATGTCTTCTTTTCCTTTGGGTAGATAGCCAGTAGAGTGATTGCTGGATTAAATGATAGTTCTACTTTTAGTTCTTTAAGGAATCTCCATACTGTTTTCCATAGTGGTTGAACTAATTTACATTCCCACCAGCAGTTTAAAAGTGTTCCCTTTTCACCATATCCATTCCAATATCTATTGCTTTTTGATTTTTTAATTATGGTCATTCTTTTTTTTAAAAAAAAATTATTATACTTTAAGTTCTAGGGTACATGTCCACAACGTGCAGGTTTGTTACATGGGTATACATGTGCCATGTTGATTTGCTGTACCCATCAACTCATCATTTACATTAGGTATTTCTCCTAACACTATCCCTCCCCCAGTCCCCCAACCCCCAGCAGGCCCTGGTGTGTGATGTTCGCCTCCCTGTGTCCATGTGTTCTCATTGTTCAACTCCTGCTTATGAGTGAGAACATGTGGTGTTTGTTTTTCTGTCCTCGTGATACTTTGCTGAGAATGATGGTTTCCAGCTTCATCCATGTCCCTGCAAAGGACATGAACTCATTCTTTTTTATGGCTGCATAGTATTCCATGGTGTATATGTGAATTATGGCCATTCTTGGAGGAGTATGGTGTATCTCATTGTGGTTTTAATTTGCATTTCCCTGTTGATTAATAATGTTGAACATTTGCAAATCATGGCTCTTTAGCTAGTCATTACTCACACTTGGCTTTCTCAAATTTCTCCTGAAGCTCAAGTGTGAGGGAAATGGAGCTCACAGCGCCAAATATTTCCTGCTGTTTGGAGGCTGATTCTGACCTACAGGAGGCACAGTAAGACTTGTCAAGTTATTCCTCACATCTGGCTATTATCAGGGTCTCTCTTATCACTCACCCAAGGAATTGTGTGTTGGTAGAAATCTTTTTGGCTGATTTGGTAGCCTGTATTTCAAAAAGACAATGACAAATCCAATAATTTGCAAACCACATGGTTTATTGGTTTAAAAGTATTCAATATAATTAGCAAAATTCTTAGGACTAAAAGCCAGTAAGTCAATACAAGATTATAGTTAGTGTATTATTTAGCTATTGCTGTGTAACAATATTAGCACACACTTAGTAGCTTAAAACAACACACATTTATCATCTCACCTTTAGCAGTTTAAACCAACACACACTTACAAGTTTCTGTACATCAGGAGTTTGAGTGTAACATAGCTGGCTCTTCTAGTCCTTGGCTTCATGAGGCTGAAACCACAATGTTAAATGGAGCTGCAGTCTCACCTGAAACTTGATTGGGGAAGGATCTGCTTCCAAGCTCATGTGGTTATTGGTAGAATTCAGTTCCTTGTGGCATGTTAGGTTGAGGGCCTCAATTTCTTGCTGGTTGTTAGCTGGAGGCCACTCTTTCTTCCCAACATACCCACTTGCTCCCTCAGAGGCCATAAGGGTGAAACTTTCCTTGCAAGAAAGACATTAGAATCTTATGTAATGTAATTACATATATTCTATCAACTTCATCATACCCAATTGGTTAGAAGCAAATCACAGGTCCTGCCTGCACTCAAGGGGAGAGAATCACACAAGAGATTAAATGCCAGTAGGATATTTTGAATATCAGGTGGATCAAGGGGACAATTTATTGTGTGCCTGACAGTTAGCAATACTGAAAAACTAGTAATACTCATGTCCAGAATTAGAAGTAAATGTAGCTGTCATTATACATTTATGATTTGCTGAAATACCTAATGGAAGGAGGTGAAAGAATCACATTACCTGATTTCTGGCCACTGAGAGTGGTTGAGCCTGTCTCCCTCTCTTTCCTGACAGCTGCAGCCTTAAGTTATAAAAAAGGAGTTATCAACTTGCATCGGTGAGTTCTAGGAGGGGGCAACACTGGATAGGAAACCAGATGCCCTCGCTATTCTCTCCTGAAGATGCTGAGTGCAACTGATGGACTGCCAAAGGGACATGCTTCTTTATCTTTTATAGGACTTTTGTGTTCTCTGTGTATATCCTGATAAGACGTATGTGTGCTAGAAGTAAAACAGGTTTCACTGTACCTTTTTTTTGTGTCTCCTACATTCCTTGTTTATTATAAGGGGCGTTCTTGTTATCATCTTCTTTTGCTGATTTTTGGGCCTCTATGGAAATATTTCTTGCTCAAATTCTCTCTTGTCTTAGCAGCTTCTGCCTCACTTTAAAATTTTTACTTAAACTCACTCTAACCACTCTTTTCCACATAGCAAATACAAATGCACAACAACTTGCAGATACAGTTTGTCCTGCTGACACAACTCCCAGGCTTGGATATTAGACTACCTGCTGGGTATTTCTACTTGGCTATCTTAGGTTGGCTAAGTACCCAGTAACAGACCCTAAGATAAGGATTTGAGTATAAATAGTTTATGTGGGAAGTGATTCCAGGAAACAGCAGCAGGGAGTAGGGAGGTGAGTTAGGAAAAAAAGAGAAAACTGTTAAAGAGTGTGATATTAAGTAGGTCACTGCTGTGTACAGCTGAGGTTTGATTCTGCCAGGAGGACACTATGCAACATGCTTCAGAGTTGTTGCGCCTGCTCCTATCGCAGGATGAGGAAGCTGGGGTTTTCAGTCACTGGTTGAGGACTGCTTCTAGGGATACATTAACTCCCTAGTCTGCTCCATGTGGTCCATGTGGGCTACAATGGCCAGAGATCACCTCAGGAAGAGAGTAGTTGGTGTTGGCAGTCAAACGAGTTGGTTTGGGAGCACCAATCACATCTGCTTAACTGTACCTCACTGTGTCTCCCGAAAAGAACATGGTCATACTCATCAGCTCATTCTCTTTTATGATGACATAGCTTCCCCTTTTAACACCTCTATCTGTCAAGCATTACCACACCTCCATCACTTAGCTTGAGTTTACTGGGTTATCCTCATTCTTCTGATAAGGCTGCTGAGGCTCAGAATGTTCAAGTGTGATATAGTTAGGATGTTCGTCCCCTCCAAATCTCATGTTGAAATGTGATTCACACTGTTGGAGGTGGGGCCTGCTGGGAAGTCACTGGATCATGGGGGCTGATCTCTCATGAATGTCTTAGCACCATCCCCTTGGTGATGAGTGAGTTCATGCAAGAGCTGATTGTTTAAAAGAGCCTGACCTCCTCCTCTTGCTCTCTCTCTTGCTTCCTCTCTCACCATATGACATGCTTGCTCCTGCTTCACCTTCCATTATAAGTTAAAGCTCTCTGAGGCCTCACCAGAAGTGAGAAGATGCTAGTGCCATGCTTGTACAGCATGTAGAACCATAAGCCAATTAAACCTCTTTTCTTTATAAATTACCCAGCCTCAGGTATTTTTTTATAGCAAAATGATGGACTAATACAGAGTGACTTACCCAATGTCCCATGACTAGTAGATGACAGAGTTTTGCACTACTCTACATAGCAAGGGTGTCCCATTGGAAAAGGGCTGAAGCAACTTTGTGTGCAGAAGCTTTTACCTTATGAAGTCAGATGATCTAACCTGATGCAATAGGAGTCACAGTCCAGTGCCATTTTTCTCTGGGCTTCCTGTTTCCCCTAAGCTGGAATTGGTTCACTAGCTCTCTGTAGTTACATAGATAATTTAATAAGCCCACTGAATCTTTGTCCCATGTCTTAGTCCATTCTCTTTTGCTATAACACAATATGACAGATGGAGTAATTTATAAAGAAAAGAAGTTTATTCAGCTCACAGTTCTAAAGGCTGGGAAGAGCATGGCACCTGCACTTGGTGAAGGCCTTCATGCTGCATCATAACATGGTAGAAGGGGAAAGATGAAGAAAAACAGAGCCAAGGGAATTTGCTTTTAAAACAAAGCCACTCCTGCAATAACAAACCCACTGCAGTGGTAGCAACATTATTCCACTACTCCTTTCATGAGGGCAAAGAGATTAGGTTTCCAACACATGAACTTTTGTGGGGCACATTAAAACCATTGCAGCTTGCTACCAATTCCATTTAGTTCTGGAACATTAGTCAAAGCACATACTCTCTCTGGAGTTAATTTTTCACATTCAGTGATTTTTGGTGACCCTTTCAACCCCAACAATGTGAGACAGGTGAGAGAGGCCTTGCTTTTTATAGTGGGCTGGATATAAATAAATAAGGTGAGACTCAGCTTTGTTTTTAATGTAGACCATGGTTTGGATAACCTTCATATGTCAAGCAGAAAATATTGTAGACATTTAAAAAATATCCATGAGTATGTTCTTTGTTTTCTTGTGCAAGCCTTTAAAGGATTACAGGAATAGCAAGTGATGTGGGTAACTTGGGCCAATAATGGTATTAATAAATGGTTTGAAACATAATGTGCTAGAGATAGCATCTCCAGGAGTCAACACCCAGGCAGCATTCCTCTCTTCTTGTGTGAATTTCTGCAGGTTGTCAGCAATCTGAGAGCAACATCTTTTCTTGGGGAAAGCTAAGATATTCAGATTTACCCCAGAGTGAGTATCAAATTATCTGTGGGTGTAAGGAATACACAATGGTAGAGATTTTATTCCTAATGAGCAGAGACTGGAAACACATTTGGAAGTATATCATGATGTTTCTTTTCCTGCCTCAGTCTAGTGATCTCATTGGGTTGAATTCTCTGTGGTTTGGCTTCAAACTCTTTTCATTCAAATCTTCATCTTTTCAATTTGCTGCCCCATTTTATGGTCTACATCTTTCCTTCGAAGATCCTGCTGCTTTTCATCTTCTTGATGCCTCATCACTTATTCAACCTGTTGCATGCCTTCTCTGTGTCTTCCCTTCATTTCGTCTTATAAGGCATTGTAGTGCATTGTATGTGGCAAATGGGGGAGGAGACAGAATGAAGAGAGACCAGTAACCCTTCCCAGGCCAGTTTATACAGTTGTCCTAAGGCTTCCCATATATTTAATACTAAATTGAAAAAAAAAAAAAAGCTTTGTAGAGCAGATAGAGAAACTGAGACATCAAGTGAAGAAAGGACTCAGTCTGAGTTATGTGACACAGGTAACCAAGGGAATAAACTTCAGGTCATCCGATTTTTACTGTAATCTGTGGTACAATGAGATGCCTCCTTTCTTTACAGCAGGGTTGGCAAATTTTGACTCATGGGCCAAATCCTGCTCAACACAGGTCCTTACAATTAAAAATATTTTTAATATTAATTTTTTGCCTTTACTTTTAAAAATTTTGGATAATTTCTTACTCACAGGAAAGTTTTTAAAATAGTGCAAAATACTGAAATAAACACATGCATATATATATTTTTTTGCTGAATTGTTAAAGAGTAAGTTGCAAATATGGTGCCCATTTATACCTAAATTCTTCAGTGTCCATTTCTTATGAACTGATTCTTGAAGGACATAGATGATTCAAAAAACCTCAGTCAATAAGTTTCAGCTAATTTGTATTTGTTGAACATCACATTTTTCAAAAATAATCATATACTGGGCCATAAAAGAAGTCCCCTTAGAACAAAGCAAAACAGTAATAAAATCACTGGAATTATTTTTTCTGATTATATATAATTTAAGGTGAAAATAAATAATAACATAAACTCAATAATAAATGAATAGATATATGACAAAAAGTAAATCTGTCTATGTTTGAAAGGGAAAGACCAGATTATCCCTGAATAAAGTAGAAAGAAACAATAAACACACATTAGAAATTATTGAAATAGAAAACAAATTTGAAACAGAATGAAGACCAAATGTTTGCTTTGTCAAAACATTGTTGAGGGTGGAGCCAAGATGGCCGAATAAGAACAGCTCCGGTCTCCAGCTCCCAGCCCCAGCGACACAGAAGACTGGTGATTTCTGCATTTCTGCTTGAGGTACCGGTTTCATCTCACTAGGGAGTGCCTAACAGTGGGTGCAGGACAGACGGTGAAGCGCACTGTGCGCGAGCCGAAGCAGGGCGAGGCATTGCCTCACTCGGGAAGTGCAAGGGGTCAGGGAGTTCCCTTTCCTAGTCAAAGAAAGGGGAAACAGACGGCACCTGGAATATCGGGTCAGTCCCATCCTAATACTGCGCTTCTCCAACGGGCCTGGAAAACGGCACACTAGGAGATTGTGTCCCGCACCTGGCTCGGAGGGTCCTATGCCCACGGAGTCTCGCTGATTGCTAGCACAGCAGTCTGAGATCAAGCTGCAAGGCGGCAGCGAGGCTGGGGGAGGGGCGCCCGCCATTGCCCAGGCTTGCTT
This sequence comes from Hylobates moloch, assembly GCF_009828535.3. Lineage (NCBI taxonomy): Eukaryota > Metazoa > Chordata > Mammalia > Primates > Hylobatidae > Hylobates > Hylobates moloch. The sequence continues at coordinate 17,256,522 of NW_026652289.1, forward strand.
AGGTAAACAAAGCAGCCAGGAAGCTCGAACTGGGTGGAGCCCACCATAGCTCAAGGAGGCCTGCCTGCCTCTGTAGGCTCCACCTCTGGGGGCAGGGCACAGACAAACAAAAACTCAGCAAAGAACCTCCACAGACTTAAATGCCCCTGTCTGACTGACAGCTTTGAAGAGAGTAGTGGTTCTCCCAGCACGCAGCTGGAGATCTGAGAACAGACAGTCTGCTTCCTAAAGTGGGTCCCTCACCCCTGAGCAGCCTAACTGGGAGGCACCCCCCCAGTAGGGTCAGACTGACACCTCATTCAACCGGGTACTCCCCTGAGACAAAACTTTCAGAGGAACTATCAGACAGCTAAATTTGTGGTCTCACGAAAATCCGCTGTTCTGCAGCCACCGCTGCTGACACCCAGCCAAACAGGGTCTGGAGTGGACCTCTAGTAAACTCCAACAGACCTGCAGCTGAGGGTCCTGTCTGGTAGAAGGAAAACTAACAAACAGAAAGGACTTCAACACCAAAAACCCATCTGTACATCACCATCACCAAAGACAAAAAGTAGATAAAACCACAAAGATGGGGAAAAAACAGAGCAGAAAAACTGGAAACTCTAAACAACAGAGCACCTCTCCTCCTCCAAAGGAACGCAGTTCCTCACCAGCAACGGAACAAAGCTGGATGGAGGATGACTTTGATGAGTTGAGAGAAGAAGGCTTCAGACGATCAAACTACTCTGAGCTACGAGAGGAAATTCAAAACAATAGCAAAGAAGTTAAAAACTTTGAAAAAAAATTAGAAGGATGGATAACTAGAATAACCAATGGAGAGAAGGGCTTAAAGGAGCTGATGGAGCTGAAAGCCAAGTTTCGAGAACTACGCGAAGATTGCAGAAGCCTCAGTAGCAGATGCGATCAACTGGAAGAAAGGGTATCCCTGATGGAAGATGAAATGAATGAAATGAAGAGAGAAGGGAAGTTTAGAGAAAAAAGAATAAAAAGAAATGAACAAAGCCTCCGAGAAATTTGGGACTATGTGAAAAGACCAAACCTACGTCTGATTGGTGTACCTGAAAATGATGGGGAGAATGGAACCAAGTTGGAAAACACTCTGCAAGATATTATCCAGGAGAACTTCCCCAATCTAGCAAGGCAGGCCAGCATTCAGATTCAGGAAATACAGAGAACGCCACAAAGATACTCCTCGAGAAGGGCAACTCCAAGACACATAATTGTCAGATTCACCAAAGTTGAAATGAAGGAAAAAATGTTAAGGGCAGCCAGAGAGAAAGGTCGGGTTACCCACAAAGGGAAGCCCATCAGACTAACAGCTGATCTCTCAGCAGAAACTCTACAAGCCAGAAGAGAGTGGGGGCCGATATTCAACATTCTTAAAGAAAAGAATTTTCAACCCAGAATTTGCTATCCCGCCAAACTAAGCTTCATAAGTGAAGGAGAAATAAAATACTTTACAGACAAGCAAACGCTGAGTGATTTTGTCACCACCAGGCATGCCCTAAAAGAGCTCCTGAAGGAAGCACTAAACATGGAAAGGAACAACCGGTTCCAGCCACTGCAAAAACATGCCAAATTGTAAAGACCATCGAGGCTAGGAAGAAACTATAGCAACTAACGAGCAAAATAACCAACTAACATCATAATGACAGGATCAGATTCACACATAACAATATTAACGTTAAATGTAAATGGGCTAATGCTCCAATCAAAAGACACAGACTGGCAAACTGGATAAGGAGTCAGGACCCATCAGTGTGCTGTATTCAGGAAACCCATCTCACGTGCAGAGACACACATAGACTCAAAATAAAGGGATGGAGGAAGATCTATCAAGCAACTGGAAAACAAAAAAAGGCAGGGGTTGCAATCCTAGTCTCTGATAAAATAGACTTTAAACCAACAAAGATCATAAGAGACAAAGAAGGCCATTACATAATGGTAAAGGGATCAATTCAACAAGAAGAGCTAAATATCCTAAATATATATGCACCCAACACAGGAGCACCCAGATTCATAAAGCAAGTCCTCAGTGACCTACAAAGGGACTTAAACTCCCACACAATAATAATGGGAGATTTTAACACCCCACTGTCAGCATTAGACAGATCAACGAGACAGAAAGTTAACAAGGATATCCAGGAATTGAACTCAGCTCTGCACCAAGCAGACCTAATAGACATCTACAGAACTCTCCACCCCAAGTCAACAGAATATACATTTTTTTCAGCACCACACCACACCTATTCCAAAATTGACCACATAGTTGGAAGTAAAGCTCTCCTCAGCAAATGTAAAACAACAGAAATTATAACAAACTGTCTCTCAGACCACAGTGCAATCAAACTAGAACTCAGGATTAAGAAACTCACTCAAAACCGCTCAACTACATGGAAACTGAACAACCTGCTCCTGAATGACTATTGGGTACATAATGAAATGAAGGCAGAAATAAAGATGTTCTTTGAAACCAACGAGAACAAAGACACAACATACCAGAATCTCTGGGACACATTCAAAGCAGTGTGTAGAGGGAAATTTATAGCACTAAATGCCCACAAGAGAAAGCAGGAAAGATCCAAAATTGACACCCTAACATCACAATTAAAAGAACTAGAAAAGCAAGAGCAAACACATTCAAAAGCTAGCAGAAGGCTAGAAATAACTAAAATCAGAGCAGAACTGAAGGAAATAGAGACACAAAAAACCCTTCAAAAAATTAATGAATCCAGGAGCTGGTTTTTTGAAAAGATCAACAAAATTGATGGACTGCTAGCAAGACTAATAAAGAAGAAAAGAGAGAAGAATCAAATAGATGCAATAAAAAACGAAAAAGGGGATATCACCACCGATCCCACAGAAATACAATCTACCATCAGAGAATACTACAAACACCTCTATGCAAATAAGCTAGAAAATCTAGAAGAAATGGATAAATTCCTCGACAAATACACCCTCCCAAGACTAAACCAGGAAGAAGTTGAATCTCTGAATAGACCAATAACAGCTTCTGAAATTGTGGCAATAATCAATAGCTTACCAACCAAAAAGAGTCCAGGACCTGATGGATTCACAGCTGAATTCTACCAGAGGTACAAGGAGGAACTGGTACCATTCCTTCTGAAAGTATTCCAATCAATAGAAAAAGAGGGAATCCTCCCTAACACATTTTATGAAGCCAGCATCATCCTGATACCAAAACCTGGCAGAGACATAACCAAAAAAGAGAATTTCAGACCAATATCCTTGATGAACATTGATGCAAAAATCCTCAATAAAATACTGGCAAACCGAATCCAGCAGCACATCAAAAAGCTTATCCACCATGATCAAGTGGGCTTCATCCCTGGGATGCAAGGCTGGTTCAACATACGCAAATCAATAAATGTAATCCAGCATATAAACAGAACCAAAGACAAAAACCACATGATTATCTCAATAGATGCAGAAAAGGCCTTTGACAAAATTCAACAACCCTTCATGCTAAAAACTCTCAATAAATTAGGTATTGATGGGACGTATCTCAAGATAATAAGAGCTATCTATGACAAACCCACAGCCAATATCATACTGAATCATCAAAAACTGGAAGCATTCCCTCTGAAAACTGGCACAAGACAGGGATGCCCTCTCTCACCGCTCCTTTTCAACATAGTGCTGGAAGTTCTGGCCAGAGCAATCAGGCAGGAGAAGGAAATAAAGGGTATTCAATTAGGAAAAGAGGAAGTCAAATTGTCCCTGTTTGCAGATGACATGATTGTATATCTAGAAAACCCCATTGTCTCAGCCCGAAATCTCCTTAAGCTGATTAGCAACTTCAGCAAAGTCTCAGGATACAAAATTAATGTACAAAAATCACAAGCATTCTTGTACACCAATAACAGACAAACAGAGAGCCAAATCATGAGTGAACTCCCATTCACAATTGCTTCAAAGAGAATAAAATACCTAGGAATCCAACTTACAAGGGATGTGAAGGACCTCTTCAAGGAGAACTACAAACCACTGCTCAATGAAATAAAAGAGGATACAAACAAATGGAAGAACATTCCATGCTCATGGGTTGGAAGAATCAATATCGTGAAAATGGCCATACTCCCCAAGGTAATTTATAGATTCAATGCCATCCCCATCAAGCTACCAATGACTTTCTTCACAGAATTGGAAAAAACTACTTTAAAGTTCATATGGAACCAAAAAAGAGCCCGCATCGCCAAGTCAATCCTAAGCCAAAAGAACAAAGCTGGAGGCATCACGCTACCTGACTTCAAACTATACTACAAGGCTACAGTAACCAAAACAGCATGGTACTGGTACCACAACAGAGACATAGATCAATGGAACAGAACAGAGCCCTCAGAAATGATGCCGCATAGCTACAACTATCTGATCTTTGACAAACCTGACAAAAACAAGAAATGGGGAAAGGATTCCCTATTTAATAAATGGTGCTGGGAAAACTGGCTAGCCATATGTAGAAAGCTGAAACTGGATCCCTTCCTTACACCTTATACAAAAATTAATTCAAGATGGATTAAAGACTTATATGTTAGACCTAAAACCATTAAAATCCTACAAGAAAACCTAGGCAATACCATTCAGGACATAGGCGTGGGCAAGGACTTCATGTCTAAAACACCAAAAGCAATGGCAACAAAAGCCAAAATCGACAAATGGGATCTCATTAAACTAAAGAGCTTCTGCACAGCAAAAGAAACTATCATCAGAGTGAACAGGCAACCTACAGAATGGGAGAAAATTTTTGCAACCTACTCATCTGACAAAGGGCTAATATCCAGAATCTACAATGAACTCAAACAAATTTACAAGAAAAAAACAAACAACCCCATCAAAAAGTGGGCAGAGGACATGAACATACACTTCTCAAAAGAAGACATTTATGCAGCCGAAAAACACATGAAGAAATGCTCATCATCACTGGCCATCAGAGAAATGCAAATCAAAACCACAGTGAGATACCATCTTACACCAGTTAGAATGGCCATCATTAAAAAATCAGGAAACAACAGGTGTTGGAGAGGATGTGGAGAAATAGGAACACTTTTACACTGTTGGTGGGACTGTAAACTAGTTCAACCATTGTGGAAGTCAGTGTGGCGATTCCTCAGGGATCTCGAACTAGAAATACCATTTGACCCAGCCATCCCATTACTGGGTATATACCCAAAGGACTATAAATCATGCTGCTATAAAGACACATGCACACGTATGTTTATTGCGGCACTATTCACAATAGCAAAGAGTTGGAACCAACCCAAATGTCCAACAACGATAGACTGGATTAAGAAAATGTGGCACATATACACCATGGAATACTATGCAGCCATAAAAAATGATGAGTTCGTGTCCTTTGTAGGGACATGGATGAAACTGGAAAACATCATTCTCAGTAAACTATCGCAAGGACAAAAAACCAAACACCGCATGTTCTCACTCATAGGTGGGAATTGAACAATGAGAACTCATGGACACAGGAAGGGGAACATCACACTCCGGGGACTGTTGTGGGGTGGGGGGAGGGGGGAGGGACAGCATTAGGAGATACACCTAATGCTAAAGGACGAGTTAATGGGTGCAGGAAATCAACATGGCACATGGATACATATGTAACAAACCTGCACATTGTCACATTGTGCACATGTACCCTAAAACCCTAAAGTATAATAAAAAAGAAAAAAAAAAAAAAAAAAAAAACATTGTTAATTCAGTGTATATCTGGCAAGATTGGACTTTGATCAAAAACACAAATTACCCATGTCAAAAATGAAGGGGACATCATAAGATGGGACAGTCTACAAAATAAATGACTATCCTCTAAAAATATCAATGTCATAAATATAAAGAATGATACGGAAAGTGTTCAAGATTAAAGGGAACCAAAGAGTTATGTTGAGTTAATGCAATATGTGATATTGGATATTATTTTGTAACTAATGGATACAGTCAAAACAATTTACAAAATATACAGAAAGTCTGTCATCTGTCTAAAAGTTTTTTTTTTCAGTGTTAATGTCATTGGTACCTGGTTTATGCAATTAAATTTTTAACAGAATACAGACATAACTGTTTAGGTATTGTCTGTGTCTGCTTTCACATTGTCATGGCAAAGATTATTAGCTGCAGCAAAGATCATATGTGCCACAAAGCCTAAAATTTTACTCTTAGCCATTTATGGAAAAAGTTTGTTGAATCTAGAAAGTGATGAAGGCCTTGATATAGCATGGGCTTGATATTCCTGATAATTGACTCTAGAAATATGGTGCAAAGCCTAATTGAAACTCTCAGAGATCACCAAAAACCTCATCCATCTACAGGGATTTCCTTTTCCATCATCCTTCTCACCCTGAGAGTTGGGAGTTGTTATTGCACCCTCTTCTTCTCAGTCAAGATAGAAGCAGTAAGATACCTTGGACAATTGCTGCATTGTGAGATTTTACACATTATGCATTTATACATTGTGAGATGTTCAGTGTGTAGTAGTCTTTTCACACTGCTGATAAAGACATATCCAAGACTGGGTAATTTACAAAGAAAAAGAGGTTTAAGGGACTCACAGTTCCACATGGCTGGGGAGGCCTCACAATCAAGGTGGAAGGCGAAACGCATGTCCTACATGGTGACAGACAAGAGAGAATGAAAGCCAAGTAAAAGAGGAAATCCCTTACAAAACCATCAGATCTCATGAGACTTATTCACTATCATTAGAACAGTGTGGGGGAAACTGCCCCATGATTCAATTATCTCCCACGGGGTCCTTTCCACAACATGTGAGAATTATGGGAGCTACAATTCAAGATGAGATTCCACCCCGACCCCTCCCAAATCTCATGTCCTCACATTTCAAAATCAATCATGCCTTCTCAACAGTCCCACAAAGTCTTAACTAATTTTAGGATCAACTCAAAAGTCCACAGTCCAAAGTCATACCAAAGACAAGGCAAGTCCCTTCTGCCTATGAACCTGTAAAATCAAAAGCAAGTTAGTTACATTTTAGAGACAGTGGGGGTACAGGCATTGGGAAATACAGCTGTTCCAAATGGGAGAAATTGGCTAAAACAAAGGGACTACAGGCCCCATCCAAGTCTGAAATCCAGTGGGGCAGTCAAATCTTAAAGCTCCAAAATGAGCTCCTTTGATTCCATGTCTCACATCCAGGTCACACTGATGCAAGAGGTGGGCTCCCATGCCCTTGGGCACACTGCAAGATGAAAATGTTGGGATCTTGCTAATAAACTGTCAAGAATTTTAAGATGATAACAGCTGAGCGTTAAACCAAGTGCAGGACCCACTGGAGCACAGAGCCTTGTGTAAATGCGCAGATTGCATGCCTAGAAAGGTGGCCCTGATCCTAGGACTTTGGAGCTGAAAGGGACATCAGAGGGCACATATCCATTTATTGTGACAATTGCATTTTGAAAACCAGCTATGCCAGGCTACTCAGCTGACTACCAGGAGTGAGAGTGCAGCACACATTGGTAGCCCTGGAGAGGGGCTGCAGCAGGCATACATACTTCTCTAACTTGGAATGAATTGCTGGATTGTGTACTTTCTGGATCTAAAAAGCCTGTCTGGATCCACAAATCACTGAGCTCCAGCCTATTCACCAGCTTCCTCTGGTACCTGGAAGTTATTTTTAGGTAACCTGTCGTGGGGAGGTTTGACATGTTATTTTCATGCCTGAGGATTGGGTTTCATGGGAAGTGTTCCAAAGAATTTAATACAATGCAACACACATATTATTAAGGGCACATTGGTTTTATTCTTGTTGCCTTACTATTAAGAATTTCTCTTCTTAGTCATCTTCTCTTCTGCTCGTTGCCCTTCCTAACTTAGTTTTCTCCAACTTCATAGTTCTCTCTTGTGCCAGTTGCTGAGCTCCTCACTGCCACACGATTTCCTTTCCCTCATCTGCTGCCAACCCCTCTGGTTCTCTGCAATGGATGAGTTAGTGTTGTGGCCAACTTCCTTTTTGTCTTTTCCAGATTCCTTTCTACTTTTACTCCTTTGCTATGATCATATTTGCCTCTTAATTTCTAGTTCTTAAATCCAAAATTGACTTTCTCTTTTTGTCCCGCCCAACCTGATCACACAAAGCAACTCATTGTTAATCATGGCTCCTGCCTTTCCTGTTCTGTTGTTTTCTTGGCCTCCTATTCAGTCTTCCATCTACACTAGAATACTAAGGTGTCAGAAAATAACTGACCAGCCAGTCTGCATGCTTTAGCTCCTTCATTTTTTGTCTTAGGACCACAATCTAGCTGTATTTAATCTCCCTTCTTTTTAGAATCTTACTTAATTTATCCAACTCTTCCATATGGCTAAGAGGAAAATCATCCATTATACTTCCTCTGCCCCTAAAGTAAAAATAATTACTGTGAATGCATATTTAAAATGAATCTCAAAGCGAATTTTCATTTATAATAAACAATTGAAAGCAATTGAGATCTTTACTCAGTTTACTGAGAAAATGATGGAATAGAGAAATTCGTTCATAATGCATAGCCATATCTGCTCTATTTCCTCTCGTTGCAGTCTCTCTTATACCCAGGAAAAGCTCCTGAACAAACTCTGTTTCTGCTGTCCCAGAGTGCCCTCCTCGCACTCCTTCATGGAAACCCCCTCTTGGCCTTACACCTATGCTTATTCTAGTCAATACTGTTGTCCACTCTCTTGTCCTGAGGCACCTGACCAATTCAATCCTTTCTTCTGGTCCTACAATCTCTAGGGAATTTCCTCTGTTTTGTTGTATCTGCTATCGATTGTTGTGTAACAAACTACCCTGCAACTTCTCATCTGCAGACAACAGTGATTTAACAACAACAAATTTAAACAACTTAAAACTAACAAATCTGTATAGGGGCAGGGGAGTTCCTTTGTTGTCTTCACCTGGGCTCACTCATGCAGTTGGACCTCGGCTGGTGCTAGCATTGATTCCGTTCAGCAGATGGAGGAATGGGGCAGGCAGGAATGAGAAAATCTAACATATGTTTCTTTAAGGAAACAAACTAAAATTTGTTTCCCTTTCGTCTTTTCCTCCATTCTGCTCCTATGGTATGAAATATTCTTATAAATACATAAAAATATGCCACCTGGTTTTATTATTTATTTAAACAATTTAACCATAATTGGGTTCTCTTCATTCCTGTCATTTAATTTGAATCACTTACATGATAACTGAATTAAGCATGGATGACACCTTATAAATAGATCAACTTAGAGTGTGCTGGCATTGTTTGATATTCCTAATACTGTATGGTATAGCATCTTTACTATAGAAAATATTTAATAGACATTTGCTGAATAAATTAATGCAAGAATAGGAGTATGTATAGTGGAGTTCAAAGCAATACTAACTGTCCAGGCTATTCCATGTACAACATGATGAAACTAAAATATTGTATTTGCAATGAATGATAGAACAAAAGTTATTAAGTGAATTATTTACCATAAGTAGAAAATAGCATTGATTACATCAATCTTAGATACCCTTCTTGAGAAAAAGCTATCTAAGTCAGAACACTGTCTAGATGCTGAAGGAGACTTCTGAGTAGTTTTACATGGTATTGCTATTGGAAGTTTTGGTTTCTTATATTAATTTCATGTCAAAATGTAAAAATTCTCTTTTCTTATTTATAGTGGATGAACCATTAGTACTATTGTTTTACCCTAGAAGGACAAAGTGTTTGGGAATAAAGAGGCCTTGGTTTGTAGACCTGTTCTTTCGCTTACTAGCTAAACTCTCTGGTACTTGTCTTCTCTGTAAATTGTGATAAGTGATATCTATCTCACAAGGTTGTTTGGAGAATCAAGTGAAATGATACATATTTAATGTGTTTTATAATACAAGGTGAGACTCAAATAGGGGCTAAAGAATAAAATAAATAAGTTTTTGGTTTATGGTTGGAATGGATGGAGATTTTCCTGAGATCATTTTCTACATGGAATGAAGTAGAGAGTGAAGTGTGAAAAAAGGCTGCCTGAAGTGACAGTAAATGGCTAGAGGGTGGGGAAAGACAGAAAAACTGGGCACATGGTATATGCATGATCTGCCTCTGTAGGACGGTGCAGTGAGGAAGAGATTGGAAGTTAAACCACTAAGTGGTTTAGCCACCAGTGGTGCTGTTGGCTAAAGTTGGTTGGTTGTGACATTAGGTGGCCCCAGGGTAGACAGATGCACAGTTCATAGGGAATGCATGGTTGAACAACTCACCTGTTGCTCGGAAAAACAAAGTATATCTATGGCCACTGGTAATGAACCAAATGCCAGAACTGGCCTTGTATCTGTCTTCTTGAGTTATGGAGTTATGGAGAACACTCATGAAAACTGTGCCGATGATGAGAAATTACTTGACTTCAGCTGCTACAATTCTGGCCTTAGAAATGTGAAAATTGGGCTCACACATATATTTTAATGTTTGGTTCAATATACCTTTTGTGCTAGAATATATCCTTTATTTCTAGCTCTTCTCTTCTTCGTGCATATAGGTATAAGGGTATATGCATATAGGCATCTGGGTATAAGAGAGAGACTGCAATGCATCAGTAGATTGACCAGTCCTGTTCTCTCACACACAAAAATGGTGTTGCTCTTATTTCCGTCTTATTAGGCATTTCTCAGGCACAATTTTCATTGCCTCATACCTGTGTAGACAGTGAGCACTGAGTAACTGTTTGTTGAATGGCTATGCAATAGCGCCTGGCTGGCTCTATCTGGTAGTGTCATAACTTGGCAATTAGTCTTCCTCACAATTGCTAGATAATTATTCTTTAAGTATCAATTTACCGGTAAACATAAAGGTGATTCCTGAGCAAGCCTTCCAGATCTCTTACCACCGAAGATAGACATCACATCTCTTGTATTTACTCCCACAAACTCTATGGTAGAAACATAAATTGCAGCTTCTTGGTCAATCTATAATGAGAGGGAGATATCTAAACTAAAACCCAGGACCAAGAGTACATCAGTTGCTAAAAAAGGAAGAATTGCTATAAGGTGGCGTGCCTAGAGTGTGTTTGCGTGTACCTGTATGTGGTGGACACACATGTTTTTAACATGTTCAACAAATGAGGATTAAGCCTTGCCTCCCTCCGGCCTAATTTATCACTCTTGTGGCTTTGGCAATTTCACAGAAATGATATCCTTCCTTTTGTTTAGAGTCTGTCACACTGTAGTACATTTTCTAGGTGCCATTAGCCTTCTCATTTTGGAAAAATCCTATCCCTGATGATGATGAAGACCTCTGAAGACCTCACACTAATTATTCTACTGCCCTGGACTTCCCATCTCTGCACACACCCATGCTGCTCCCTCTGCCTAGAGCACTCCTCAGCTCTGCTTGGCCAACTCTATCTACTCTGAAAGGCCCACATCAAAATGCCACAACCCTCAAGAAGCCTTTGCCAGTCCTTAGCAGAAAATTAATTCCTCCCTTGTCCCTTTCTCCCTAGCTCTTGTTTCTTGCCTCTTCATGGTTTGCCTTGCCCAGAGCAGCTCATTCTCAGGAAATGTCTCAATGCTTTTCTTATTGCAGGCACATTAAAAATAAGAACAGTTATTTATTTGATCTTATAGTCCCTGTTAAGCCCAACAAAGTGCCTTGTGTATAATAGGCTCTCAATAATTATTTGTTAAATAAATTGTATTACATTTTATAAATGGCTACAAAGGAGAGATCATTGCCTTACATGGTTTACAAAAAAAAAATTCTGTTGAGATAAAAATAGACAAACAACAAGAATTTAAGCTGAAAGGTTACTTCTTACACAATGAGGTTGTGTCGTTTTGGATATTTGGAACGCCTCTCAGAATTTCCGCTTCCTAAAGAGCCTGCTGCTCTAGCATTTTGCCCACATGCTAAAAGGCATCAGAATAGATTTTGATAAAACAGAATATTTTTAGGTGTTGTAATCAGCCTCGCTCTGCCAAATTCCTGGCCTTTGGTATGTGCTGCTGAGTAATGTCAGACGCTCACACGTACACACACTGACATTTACAAGGCACGAGGTAGGCTCCGCCAAGTTCAGAACAAAGCCCCCCTTTTGATTGGTTCACCAGAATTTCCTCAGATGCATTTATTGTTTGCTACTGGAGGAACTGACAGTCTGCTGGTACCGATTGAATTTCCATTCTTTTCTTCACTTCCATTCTTCTCTTCACTCAGGGAAGTGAAGTTGTGGACTCATGAGGTTATATACTCAACTGCGCGAGGGGGCCCTTGGGCCTCTCTGGCATTGACACTGATGGAAGCTACACATAGGAGTGGGGCTGCATTAGATCTTTCTGGTGTGAGATTTGTAGAAATGAAAGTGAACAGGGCTTCACTCCAAACACGTACTGAATGATCTTAGAAAGTTCCTTCCTGAAAAAATACTTTTACCTAAAAAGACAAAAACAGACGAAAAGAGAGCACTATTTTATTATTGCACGCCATGAAAAAGCCAGAGTATATTTAGTAACCTTTGGAATTCCACTGCCTTTTTAGATGGAGGAGCATCCCAAAAAAGGAGACAGGAGGGCGTTGTGTGTGCACATGTGTTTGAAAGAACCAAATCTCTATCTAGACAAAAATAGTAGATAGGTAGGTTATAGAAAAGAATTTCATAAAACTAAGCAGAATAAATTCTTTTTCCAAAATAGTGCTGTTTTTTTGAAAGGTGTCTCTTTTCACATTACTGTATATGGCTAACTCTGAGATTTGTAAGTGGCTACCCTTGGAGATGAAGTTACTGCTGAGAATTCAAATCACCTGCCTTAAAAGCTGATGTAGGATTTATGATGTATTGGGCATTATTTTCTCTTTAGGGGCAATGATGATTGAGAATGTCAGTCCTTCTGCTCCCATAATGACCCTGGGAGTTAGGGGTGAACCCTGGAAGGTGCCAGACGGTCTATTCTGGCCATATGCAAGAGAGCACATGCTCTAGTATTGCAGGCACTAAGGATTCTGGAAAAATGTAAACATGTGCATTACTTCTACTTTTTTTTTTTTTTTTTGAGACAGAGTCTCACTGTGTTGCCCAGGCTAAAGTGCAGTGGTGCAATCTCAGCTCACTGCAACTTCTGCCTCCTGGGTTTGAGCAATTCTCCTGCCTCCACCTCCCAAGTATCTGGGATTACAGGTACACGCCACCATGCCTGGCTAATTTTTTTATTTTTAGTGGAGATGGGGTTTCACCATGTTGGCCACACCAGTCTCCAACTCCTGACCTTAAGTGCTTCGCCTATCTTGGCCTCCCAAAGTGTGCCTTCTACTTCTTAACCCTGAAGGACCATTCTTGCTTAAGAGCCGTCTCACCAAGGCATCACCACAGCCTCATTTCCGTAGCAGGGACTGCAGAACTTAACAATAATGGTTCTTCAGGGGTAAGAAGAACCATTCGTGGTTCATGATGCCAAGCACAAATGGAGAAGGATGGGCTCACTGTGCACACAGGCCATCTGTTGATACCTGCCCCGTATCCCCATGGGCCTCTGCTATGGCCCTCTGTGTCATGACAATGGGGTGCTCCTGGCTTCACCCTTTGCATTACAACAACAATAATACTTTACATTTTGTAGTGCTTCTGCTTTTCAAGAGGCATGCAGAGCTGGCTTTATCCCTTTCTCTCTCATTTCTGCCCCCATCAGATGAGGACTTGTGGTGCAGAGACTTGCTAAGGACACAAGGCTGGGAAAAGACTGAGTTGAGAGTGGTCCCTGTTCTCCTGATGGCTAACCCAGGGCTCTGTTCACTGTGTGTGGACACTCAGTATCCACAGCTGGAAGGGTCTGTCTTTAGGTGAGACTGAAACATTTCCATTTTTTTCTGACAGTGGAAGAAAACATATACTATATTGCAAGCATAATAGTATTCAAGACATGACTGTGGAAGAAGCATCAAGATTATCATAGGACATTTCCATGTCTCTGAGGTATGTTGGAAGCCAGGCTTACAGATCTAGACTAGAAACATCTTAGAAGGACTTTGTGATGTGCCCAGTCAAGTGAGGTGCTATTAACTGGAACAACAGCTGTTTGTTTGGTCCTTTGGACTATCCTGGGATCAGTTGATTCACTCTCTGGTTATGATGGTGACCAGATAACCAGATGATGATGCTCCTTCCAGTTATTTCGATTTTCTATTTGTTTAGCTCTGTAAGATTGGACTTTGTTTGGTTTGGGGATAGTTAGTCTATTCACTGGCAAACAGGAATTGAGAAAATGTACATTAAAAACTGGTTTCATGACTTACACATGATACTTTAATTTTAGAGATGTTAAAACTTAAGTGGGAACCAGACTAATCCAATTGTTTTTAGACAGTGAAAGGGTTTTACATTCTGTTCAATTTATTCTTTCCCAATTTCTTGTCTATAAAACCAACATTTTTTTTTCTTTTCTTAAAAATAAATCTTGGCCAGGCATGGTGGCTCACGCCTGTAATCCTAGCACTTTGGGAGGCTGAGGCGGGTGACCAGCCTGACCAATATGGAGAAATCCCATCTCTACTAAAAATACAAAATTAGTTGGGCGTAATGGCATATGCCTGTAATCCCAGCTACTCGGGAGGCTGAGTCAGGAGAATCGTTTGAACCCAGGAGGCAGAGGTTGCGGTGAGCCGAGATCATGCCATTGCACTCCAGCCTGGGCAACAGGAGCAAAACTCTGTCTCAAAAAAAAAAAAAAAAAAGAAAGTCTTTTGCTTATGTTGGTTCTGAACAAAACATAGATGTTAAAAATTGGCTTTGAAATTTTTCTGTCTAAATCTTCATTTGCACCATCTCTTCTGCACTTAACTGACTGCTGGTTTTAGACACATGATTTCAAAAAGAAAATGAAAAAAATTCTAGTCTACTTCTGGAATAACCCACAGTGGAGTTTTTAATCTGCACATTAATGTGCTCTGACATTAATCTTCCTCTGTTTAAATTCTAAGCTCAACAAAGTTACTTTGAACAGTAGATATGTTTCCAAGCAACAATCAGAATGATAGTGGGTTCTTTTCAAGATCATTTAAGAAGAATTCATGCATTTGATAAGAAACCCACACCCCTTAGAAGTATTAGGTAGTGAGTAACTTAGGATCTCTCTGTGTCATGAAAGTGAACTAATGTTATCTTTTTTTTTTTTTTTTTTTTTTTTTTTTTTTTTTTTTTTTTTTTTTGAGACAGAATCTGGCTCTGTCGCCCAGGCTGGAGTGCAGTGGTGCGATCTTGGCTCACTGCAAGCTCCGCCTTCCAGGTTCACCCCATTCTCCTGCCTTAGCCTCCCCAGTAGCTGGGACTACAGGTGCTTGCCACCATGCTCGGCTCATTTTTTGTATTTTTCGTAGAGATGGGGTTTCACCGTGTTAGCCAGGATGGTCTCGATCTCCTGGACCTCGTGATCTGCCCACCTCGGCCTCCCAAAGTGCTGGGATTACAGGCGTGAGCCACCACGCCCAGCCGAACTAATGTATCTTAATGCTCTCTGAAGTTTCTAAACATGGCGAGTGGAGAAGAGATGGCTGAAATGTTCTGTATCGTAACATTTTAGGCCCAACTGCATTTCTGTTGCCAACAATTCTTTCTTTCATTTTTGTGAAAGACTGAACCAGGTTCTAGAGTTGGCTCTGTGCCTAATGAACTGTATGAGCCTGGGAATATTGCTTAACTTCTCTGAGACTTTGTTTGGCTTTTTTTTTTTTTTTTTTTAATTTTTTTGAGATGGAGTCTCGCTCTGTCACCCAGGCTGGAGTGCAATGGCGTGATCTCTGTCACTGCAACCTCCGCCTCCTGGATTCAAGCAATTCTCCTGCCTCAGCCTCCCGAGTAGCTGGGATTACAGGTGTGCATCGCCACATCCGGCTAATTTTTATATTTTTTTAATAGAGGTGGAACTTCACGATGTCGGCCAGGCTGCTCTTGAACTCCTGGCCTCAAGTGATCTACCTGCCTTGGCCTCCCAAAGTGTTGGGATTACAGGCATGAGTGACCGCGCCCGGCTGAGACTTTGTTTTCTACTCTATGAAATGGGTTTGGCCTAGTTGACATCTACGGTTATTTCTGAAGTTATTAAATTATTAAACTGTGTGTCTGTACTGTGATGTTCCACACAGTGGTCTTAGAATAGATTACTTACAGCTAAAAATTAAATGTGACAAGGGAAGTTAATTTCAAATTTAGAAGATTTTTCTCCTCAAATCTCATTCTACAGGAGATTCATGAGTTTCTTTTTTCTTAATTTAACCTAATATATGCCTGGGTTTCTACGTATATTAGTGTATTTATTCACAGTGTTGTGAATACTGTTGGTTAGTCTACTCTCTGCGTATTTCAGAAGCATTTACTCAGCTATTAGTCCTAAACTTCAAGATGAGTGACTTGTCTGCTTCTTGTAAAAGCATTGGCCTGTTCAATTAGATTGGTGAAAATAGCAATGACAAAACAACTGACTTAATAACGGATTATTTTTATTTTTCAACTAGTGGTTTTGGCATGTCAATTCACAGTTTGCTGTCCTTTTAGAGAATATAGCAATTTTTGGAAGTGAATGTCAACATTACACAGCTATAGACACTCCTTTGATATTCTCGTAAGAGATACGCTATCTCTTTCTGGTGATGTTCATTTTAATTTCTTACAGACTGATCTGTTAAATTGGCTGAGAGCCATGTCCTCTTAGCCTTCAATTGCAGTGCTCATCCTGCTCCTGAAATTGCTATCCTCTTGTGCTGTGAGCAAAGACCATGTTAAAACAGATTGCCTTTTAGAGGATCATACTCTGACGATCAAGTTCAAGTGCTGAACAATATCAGTATTCACACTTCTTGATTGGATTCTTGCACATTTAAAAAAGTGACAGGGCTGTTAGGAATTTTGTGTGGAATTTTGACTGTGTGTCCTTCATGGCAGAAGACAAGTTTATAGTTTCAAATTATCTTAAGATGGGCAGGTACTTTGGATCCTCTGACTTCGAGGTAATCATTTGAACTTTCTCTACCTCAATCTCCTCCTCTAAAAATGGGATAATAATAGTATTTACCACATAAGTTCTTGTGAGAATTAAATGAGTTAATTTGAGCATGGAGCAATGCTTGGCCTATATAACATAGTAACAATATAAGTTGTGCTATTAGGATTATAAAGAGATATATGTATATATAATGATTTTCACTACTGAGAAGAAAATCGTCTCCTTGTTCCTAGTCATATTTATAGTCTCATAAAGTTTTAGGGTTCCAAGAAATCATAAAGAGAGGGTAGTCCACTCTTTTGGCCAATGCTGGAATCTCCTGCAATCTTATAGTTACGTTAGGAGGTAGAGCAAACTCGTACAGCAGAATGCAGCTCACCACTGGTTAGCTAAATTAACTCTGCTTCTGGGGATCTAAGGAGCCATGTCGCCAATGTCTGATAATATGTTAAACCCAGATCATAAAGTGTGTGATGTTTATTGGACAACAAGATTTATCAAGAATCTAGATCAATTTGCTCAAATATGGGTCAGTTGGTGGGACACATATCCTCGTGAGTTTGGTAATATGAATAGTTTAGCTGACCTCCAAGTCTTTGGAGAAAGCAAACTAGAAAATGGAAATTCTATAAAAGTTCTAAGGAACGGGGCAGGAATATTACCAATCTTTGTAATCTCTCTCTGACAGTGGAAAGAGGAGCCAATTTTTAAAATGAAGGTTAGCTTCATATAATTGATAATGGTGCATGTTTTCCCAGAAGATGGAATATTTATTTCCATGTCTCTGTTTCCTGTTTGTGTATGCTTTGTCCCAAATCTTTTGGTTTCCCGGAATTTTCTTTAGAAAACCCAGATATCATAGCAATAATCCTCAAACCTCACAGAATCCTTCAAAAGTAACTTGAGGGAAAGAATCAAGCCCAAGTGGTTCAATACTTGATGGAAACTTGTGTACAGAGCAATGTCACTGCCAAATGAAAAAGAACTTACTCCAATCTACTCCATGTTTATTTAAAAGCACAATGATACTTTTGTTATCTAGAGGACTTTTTAAACTGAACTCATAATTATTTTTTACCAAGGTATAGTAAAAGGTGAATATCATTGTTAATTTATATTCTTATGCTTCTCTTTTAAAAATAATTTCAATGTTTATTTTATATTTTTCAATGTCCATTTTAGATTCAGGTGGTACATGTGCAGGTTTGCTACATGGGTATATTGCGTGATGCTGAGACTTGGGGTTCGAATGATCCTGTCACCCAGGTAGTGAGCATGGTAGCCAACAGGTAGCTTTTCAGCCCTTGCTCCTGTCCCTGTCTCCCCACTCTAGTAGTCCTCAGCATCGTTTCCATCTTTATGTTCTTGCATACACAATTCTGAGCTCCCACTTATAAGTGAGAATATGTGGTATTTGCTGTTCTGTTCCTGTGTTAATTCATTGAGGATAATGCCTCCAGCTGCATCCAGGTTGAGAAGAGAATGTCAACATTACACAGCCATAGACACTCCTCTGATGTTCTCATAAGAGATACCCTATCTCTCTCTGGTTATATTCATTTTAATTTCTTACAGACTGATGAGTTAAACTGGCCGAGAGCCATGTCCTCTTAGCCTTCAATTGCAGTGCTCATCCTGCTTCTGAAAGCATGTTGGTGCAAAGGATAAGATTTCCTATCCGTGTTGGTGCAAAGGATACGATTTTGTTCTCTTTTTATGGCTGCATAGTATTCCATGGTATATGTGTACTGCATTTATCTAGAGGAATTTTGACTCCCAACATTTTCAGGATTATGTAACATAAAAGTCTATTTTAAACAGGCAGTGGGGTAGGAGTGTTGTAACTCTGAAAGATAACTTCATCTTCACTTCTTGATATTTCCTTTGAGGGTTGAATAGAACTATTTTGTTTTCTTCTGCACAGGATCCCCCAAATTAATTTTCATATGTATTTTCATCATTAGCCATTGGCTTGGAAGGTTTTAAAGTCATTCTGTGTCAACTTCAGTTAAATCCCACGAGACTCGGAGAAGCTGATCTGGCAGGGACTTGCTCCTGCATTTTTACAGATAAGTACATTAGGGCTCCGTGAGGTCCAGTAGCTGGACTACGGTCAAACAGGAAGACAGAATGGGCTCCTCCATCTGGGCCTTGTAGGACAACTCTAGATTTGCTTCTCACCACCCAGAAACTTTCTGCTCCCAGGTCATAGCAATTCCCATATCTAAGCATGACTTTCAGTTCATCTTTTCCCTTCTGTTCCACATTGAAAACATCAGGTACACCTGTAGACTCCATGGCCACAACAAACCTGGATCTCCTAGATCTGTCCATTTCCATTGCTAGTCAAAGGTGGTGTCTCTGGAGCCTCTATTGCACGTGATTTCTCACTGGGTATCTTGCTTTTATGTTCTCTGCTCCGTAAATTCCTGTCTCCATGGAGCAGCCGGAGTGATCTTTTTGATAGGCTCAGAGCCTTTTAAGAACTTCTCTTCCCACCTGGTAAAAAACCTCATTGCACAGCTCTGGCTTATCAAGCCCTCCATGCTGTGGCTGTGTTTGGCTCGCAGCCCTCCCTCTTCCACCCTCTCCCTTCCCTTCTTCACCCCTGCCAATGGCCTTATTTGTGTTCTTTAAGTATGTTGAAATGCTTCCCTTCTCAAAGTTTTTGCACTAGCTCTTCATATCTTTCTGGAATGTTCTCCATAGATTGTCATATAGTTTTTTTTTTTTTTTTTTAGATTGGCCCTACTTTAATATCACTTCTGCTTGTACAATAGCCTCTCAGTCACTTTCTATCATGTCACCCTATTTTGATTTCCAGTGTAGTTATATATTTTATAAGCTACATTTATCACTCATATATTCCCTTAAAAATATTTATTTTCTGTTGCTCATCTCCCTACCTGCACACATTGTCGTGAGCAAAGACCCTGCTTGTCCTACTGATCTCTGCATTCTCAGTGCTCGGTGATATTTGTTGAATGAATGCAGGACAATGCTATATCTATGCTTTGTCATTATCTTCTGACTCACTGCAAAGACAGGAGTCCCTCACGGGCAAGGAACATCCTAAGAGTAGTATGTACCTCCTGTTGTTATTGAGACATTTCAAAACATGTGAACATATTTACAGTGATGAAGTATACAGAATACTGCCTGCCACAGAAAAAGCTCCAAATAAGTATCAGCTGTTGTTATTGTAGGATGTATACATATTTTTATTTATATTCATATAGGTTTGTTATACATATAAAACAAAACATTTTATCAGTTTTTATTACTTACACATATCTACATTATATATGGTGTTAGGTATTGTTATTCTATTATTTGATAGAGTGTCCAATAAAATATGTTACCAGATTTTGCAAAATACCATAAACTAAATACCGACCACTTCTTTCTCACTGGCTCTATTTCAAGATTCAGCCAGGTTTCTCTTTCTGGGAGTGTTAGTATTTCTTAGCTAAGCAGCTGCAGTACCTGCGGTTACTGAAATCGTCCTGAAGGTGGCAGCGGAGAGCTAAGGTTTGGAAAGTGCTCCCATATTCTTGTATACATGCTAGGATAGGATTTGAAGGGGGTGAGAAAAGTTATTTCATGGGCCTGTTTTTGCATCTTCAAAATTCCTTTCATCATTATTATTGTTGGGAAGGGGTGTGTCATATGTCGGGAAGCTGCTCAAATGCAAATGATATCTGGGAAGTGGCAGCCCGCTGTTATTCATGAAACCTCAGGCAACGTGAGAGCATTAGAGCATTCATCCAGATGCAGGGAAGTGGAACTGCTGGTGAGGTGAGATTGAGGGCAGGTAAAGGGAAGAAAAGGGCTTGGTTTTGGATGGGCACTTTCTTGGTTCCGAGGACTTCTTGATCTGTGGAGAGGGGTACAGGCAGGGGAGGTCAAAGCTCAGCCCTCTAACTGGCGGGGCCAGGGTAGGGCCCCTCTCGTCCGGGTCTAAGGCAGTAAACTCCTGGAACAACCTCATACAACATCCATCTGCTTATTTAAATAACAAGCGGATTCTATGATGTCTATGTGTACAAATCAGATTCTCTGGGGAATAAGGAGACTAGAAACATCGTGAACGATTTTCAGACATTTTCTCCAACTAAATCTGAAATACTTCATACTGACCACGAGATGACAGTATTGCACCACTAAATGCTTACACCGCAAGATTCCATCTCGTAAGCTCTTAGAACTCTAACCCCAAATCACTGTGCTTCCCACTCGCAGCAGTCATTGGAATTATGCTTATAAACGGCAATTATTCTTTATTTGCACTTTTTTTCATAAATAAGGAATACTTTTTTTGCCAATAGTGGCTACTGTATGTATACTTTGGTTATTGTCTTGGGAAAACGGGTGTTGAAAAAATTGAATTGTGTGTGACTCTGCACATTTTATAATCTAAAATTTGTGAATAAAATTAATCAGCATGTGAGTTAAAGTGCACTATTCCTTCAGCTAGAACTGCAAGACCAAAAAAACCCCATAAAAGTGTTTGGTTTATAATTTACTGTTTTTAATCTATGGTCTATAGTAAGATTTTCTTTTTTTTTTTTTTTTGAGACGGGGTCTTGCTCTGTCGCCCAGGCTGGAGTGCAGTGGCGCAGTCTCGGCTCACTGCAAGCTCCGCCTCCCGGGTTCACGCCATTCTCCTGCCTCAGCCTCTCCGAGTAGCTGGGACTACAGGCGCCCGCCACTACGCCCGGCTAATTTTTTTGTATTTTTAGTAGAGACGGGGTTTCACCGTGGTCTCGATCTCCTGACCTCGTGATCCGCCCGCCTCGGCCTCCCAAAGTGCTGGGATTACAAGCGTGAGCCACCGCGCCCGGCCAAGATTTTCTAAAAGCATGAAACAGAATGGTTCTAAAATATGGTTTTATATAGTTTACATATTTATAACCATGTCTATCTAAAATAGCTCTCTAATGCATTTATGTGGTTGAAGAGTTTGGAAATGTGATTATCAAATGAAATAATGTATGTAAAATATCCAGCTCAAGCCTCACACATGGCAGGAATCATAATAAATAGAGGCTCTTGTTTCATTTATTAAGAAGAAATCATAAATTAGTGGATAAGTGCAAAAATCCTTTGCCGCTATGGAACAGGAGAGGCCAAACAGTGAAATATCATAGAGTGAGTTGCCTCTTATGCCTTTCTGGTTGAGTAGTCAGAGAATAAAAACTACTTAAGGTTCTACCCTTCCACAGACACCGCAGATGAAAGTGTTCGGCAATTAACCGTGAATGACTTTCAGGAACAGCAAATCCATGCCTTTCTATGTACTCAACTTGGATTACATCTGTAGTGCAAATTTAAAAGAACACTTCTGGGGACAGTTTTTCCCAGGATCTATTTACTGTCTCATTTTTTTCTTTTTTTAATTGTTAATTTATTTTATTTTTGAAAAATATTTTAATGTTTATTTTAGGTTCAGGAGTACATGTGCAGGTTCGTTATATAGGTAAACTCATGACTCAGGGGTTTGGTGTACAGATTATTTAATTACCCAGGCACTAAGCATAGTATCAGATAGTTTTTTCTCCTCTGAACCTCTCCCTCTTCCCAGCCCCCACCCTCAAGTAGGCCTCAATATCTGCTATTTCCCTCTTTCTGTCCATGAGTTCTCATTATTTAGCTCTCACTTATTAGTGAGAACATGTGGTATTTGGTTTTCTGTTCCTCTGTTAGTTTGCTGAGGATAACAGCCTCCAGTTCCATCCATGTTTCTGTAAAGGATGTGATCTTTTTCTTTTTCATGGCTGTATAGTATTCCATGGTCTATATGTCCCATGACTATTTTCTTTGATAGCCTCAGAACAATAAAACATTCAGTACCCACTGCAACCCTTGTAGCTACCAGACTCATTTGCGTGATCCAAGCATAACAGTTAAAGATGAATGGCCTTAATGCCTGGGGTCATCCAACTTTCACCATTTTCTATTTTAGACTTTTTCCTCCTCCTAACAGGCATAGATGGGATGAATTCCTTAATTAAACAAGATCTCTTGTTTGAACCAGTTTAGACTGCAATCATTCATCAAACTTTTCTTTCCTCCCTCCCTTCCTCTCTTCCATTCTCCCTTCACCTTCTCTCCTTCCTTCTCTCTCTTTTTTCTTTCCTGCATCCCAATGTCTTGTTACTTACTGTATTCTGTTAAGTTTAGGTACAAACAACAGAAGCAAGTGCTTTATTTAACTCCTTATTTCCTGTTATGGGCTGAATTCAACCCAGTCAACACCTTAATCTTGGACGTCTAGCCTCCAGAACTGTGAGAAATAAATTTCTGTTGTTGAAGTGACGCTGTCTCTGATATTTGTTATAGTAGCTCTAGCAAACGTACACATCCCCTTAGATTCTCTCTCTTTTTTTTTTAAAAACGCGGAACACTTTTAGGAATGTGCATGTCATCCTGGCGCAGAGGCCATGCTAATCTACTCTAAATTGCTGCTGAAGCAAGCACTCCTGTTAGATTTTTCAACCCCCCACATTTTCCAAGACTTCTTAAAATACTGGCTTTTCAGACCTTTGGGTCTCATCCCTGCTGTTGCTACACTCCACCACTGCAGCGCATTTGACAATAGTGACTGCGTTTGTGTGAACGTTAGCAGATACTACATCCCAATATTTTTGAACAGTTTCATTGCACTCCTACCAGGTACAGCACATTCATTAATTTTAATATTTACTATCACATTGGAACCTAAGAAGTTATCAGGAAACGGAATAAACTTAAAAATGGTGCATAGGAGAAGAAGACAGAAGACTGTGACCACAGAGAAAATTTTAGCCTAAAGCCTTCTTATACTGTTGTGCTAGCAAAACATTTCTCCCTCAATAAATAGATATGTGTCTATAGGACTTCTTCAAATTCTGGTGTTTGAGTGAAAATATTGAAATACTGTAGATGGCACCATGACATTGCACATGACTGTTTTAGAACAAAACCACTGTGTCGTTATCTCCCTCCCCCATTTTTTTTTTCCTTTTTTTTTCTTAGTGGGTAAATTACCGGAATCTTTCAAAAATGATCATTTATGATTAAAACTTGGAAAAGGAATTATGCCCATTTTTTTCATGTTTACTCTCATGGCCTGTGCTACAAAGCACTAGTGAGTAACCTCCCCTTGAAAAGTCTTTGGATACGTACATCATTATTCTAGCTACCAGCACTTGGTGAATCCCCATGTTAAACTCAACGTGTTTTGAAATTAAACCTCAGAGATGTTCCCAACCTTCTTTTATGTCCCTAGAGATAAGTTTACCAAATGTTAACAAAGAAATAATTGTTCTCGGAACTTATGGCAGCAAAGTGATGAGATGTAGAGTTGCTTTAAGACCGAGGCACAAATGGTGCTCTGTGGCAAACATAAAGAAACTGTTCAATAATTACTGTTTTCAGCAAATGTAAAACTCTAAACCAGGGGCCAGCAAACTTTTTCTGTATGAGTCCATCCAGATAGTAAATATTGTCAGCTTTATGGGCTACACGGTCTCTGTCCAAGCTACTCAAAGCTGCCATTTTACCCTGAAAGCAGCCATAGACAATATATATACAAACGGGCATGGCTGTGTTCCAGCAATACTTTATTTACAAAAACAGGTGGCAGATTTGGTCCTGAGCGAGAGTTTGCCGTCACTTCCTCAAACCCAGGCTTGCTTTCCTTCTAAAGAAGGCTCTCTCTTGTGGTGATTCCTCAAAGACCTAAAG
Source organism: Hylobates moloch (assembly GCF_009828535.3). Classification (NCBI taxonomy): domain Eukaryota; kingdom Metazoa; phylum Chordata; class Mammalia; order Primates; family Hylobatidae; genus Hylobates; species Hylobates moloch. Next base: position 17,281,207 of record NW_026652289.1, read on the forward strand.
ACAGAAATACCATTTCACCCAGCAATCCCATTACTGGGTATATACCCAAAGGAAGAAATATGTATCATTCTATTATACAGACACAGGCACACATATGTTCATTGCAGCACTATTCACAATAGCAAAGACATATAGTCAACCTAAATGCCCGTTAATGATAGACTGGATAAAGAAAATGTGGTACATATACACCATGGAATACTATGCAGCCATAAAAAGGAATGAGATCATGTCCTTTGCAGGGACATGGATGAAGCTAGAGGCCTTAGTGTCCTTAGCAAACTAACACAGGAACAGAACACCAGATACCACATGTTCTCATTTATAAGTGGGAGCTAAATGATGAGAACACAGAGACACATAGAGGGGAACAACACACACTGGGGCCTAGTGGAGGGTCGTGGGTGGCAGGAGGGAGAGGATCAGGAAAAATAATCAATGGGTACTAGGCTTAATAACCTGGGTGATGAAATAATCTGTACAACAAACCCCCATGACACAAGTTTACTTATGTAACAAACCTGCACATACATCCCTGAACTTAAAATCTTAAAAGTTAAAAAAAGAAACCTCTTTCTGCATTAGGTTTGAATGCCTAATACACACATTTTCCCTCCCCTGCCTTTTAAAACTTCATGCTGATGCTTTCCCCATATGTTTCAAGCATGATCTTGTGTCATCTTTTTTGGAGGTAAAATGTTGGGTTGAGTAGGTTAGGAAACTGACTTGTGAGTGTGACATTGGAGATGGATCTAACCATGATGTTGGCCTGGACATATCTCATTTCTTCCCATGGGACCCATCTGATTTGATTCAACTTTAGGAATAAGAGTTCAGATTTGGGATTGTGCTTGGTTTGGAGCTGGCCTGGTAAGCATGAAAATGCTCTTCAGTTATCTTGGAGCTAACGCATGGGTATATTAACCAAACAGAAACCAACTTAGGAAGTAAATTATAGTAGTAATTGTATTAGAGGTAAAGCGTATATACAGTTATGAACAGTGCCCTGTGTCCAAAAAAATGCATTACATAATTTTCAAAAATGTAATGCATTTATTAACATATTTATCCATAGTCAGGTTCCACAGGAGCTAATTCTGAATATGGTTCACTCAAGGCCACTCTGCCAAGGAAGTTGGGCAGAAGGGATCAATTCCCTTAAGAGGCATTGATCTGCTAGGTTCTTTCTTGCCTATCTAGACTTGAGCAGACTCCAGAAGAATAAAGCCAATAATTTCTAGGAATTCAATCTTGTAAACTTCTGGGTCAGGTAAAGATAGCAGGTTGCTGTTGATAGTTTTTGGCCTCATTTGAATTCTAAGCTTATGAGAACACTGTAGTTGTGAAATACTTTAGCATGAAGCCGAGGCTGGTGAAGGAAGGGTACCTTTTCTCTCCCACAAAAATCCTCTCCAACTAGATTTGATATATTTTGCATGGATTAATTCATAAACAATTGTTATTGCCCATATGGAAGCCATGATAGCCAACTGACTGAAAAGTAGGCTGAAATCTGCAGTTGGCCCTCAGGTTTTGACCCACTGTCATTTGAATTCCTGCTTTGTGTCAGCTCTTATAGGAAATAAGACATTCCAAAGGGTTACCCACACAATAAAGGACTTTGTCCATTTTCATGTGTTTTGGCCAGTTTGAAAATCTTATTGCGTGGTCTGGGCTACACAAATAGACAAAAGTAAATAGAGAAACCTTCTTCATGGAATAGCTTTGGAAACTGTGGTTGCTAAGATATAGATAGGCTTTAAGTAGAGAGAATTTCCGTTATAAATACACTAAAAGGATCAGAAAAGTGAATTTACATGAAAAACATACACTGAGTGTTTGGAAAGTGCTTTTTCTATAGATGGTGTGTAAAACGCGTATCAAGGGAACTCTTTGGGGGAAGACGAGAATTTGCACAAGGTGTTGGGGTGAAAAATATTGCTAACTTGTTTTAATTATTGGCTGAAACTTGATGGAAAGAGGAAAAAATCCTCCAGATGATACAAAGTAGACCTTTCTTCTCACGCTCCATAGAGGTCTTTCGGGAAAAATTTCCCATTTCTACTCATGTTTGGAAAACCTTGGGTGTGTATTTTCACTGTGTATTTAACCTTTTTTCCTGGCTTCTAGAACTGTGCTGTCCAATATGGTAGACACTGGCCATGTGTTGCTTTTGAGCACTTAAAATGTGGCTACTGTCGCCGAAAAACAGAATTGTTAATTTTATTGAATTTTAGTTAATTTAAATTTGAATAGGCACCTAGGGCTAATGGCTATAGGGACAGTACAGGTAGAGGACATTTCCATCATCACAGAGAGTTCTGTTTAGACAGCGCCCTGCTCTAGAGGGTGACCAGACAGTAATTTTTGCTCATAAGACTTGTTTTTAATATTGAAGATTTAATTTTCTCCCAACTGATGAAGTTTAGGGAAAAATGCTAAGAAGATGGCATTCAGATCTTATTAACATTTTCTCACTACTTATTTTTTCTCTCAGTTCTGAGTAATTCTGTCTATTTTTATCTATACCATATTATATTTAGTTCCTTCTAATGTAATTAAACAAAAATATCTTAATTTCAGAAAACATTTCTTTAATTAGTTGTGCTTGAAATGTCCTTACTAATCCTTACTGTAATAACTGAATGGCCAATTTCATAGCCTCAGTGGGAAAAACAAAAAAGAGAAAGACCTGTGTTCTTGATCTGTGCCAAACAGGAAAATACTGTGGTTCAGCAATAGAAAATGAAGAGGGAGGAAATGTTTCAGGTCATCAAATGGGGTCAGAAATACGCATGTCAATGTACTTTTGCTGCTCTTGCGAATTTCTCAAAAGGGTATCTGTAAATACCTAATTCAGGTTTTTTTGGTTTCACTTTAAGTACATATGAACTTCTGGAAAGGGCGACATTTATATATTTTTTTCACTGTGGTTTACAATCCGGTGTAGGTATATTTCAGGATGTCACTCGTGATTTCAATATGGTCATAGAATTATTCAGAAAAAGCTAATTGAAAGCAAAATGCTTAAAATGACTAGGATTAAGCTTCCCACAGACACCAACTGTCTGTTTTGTCCCCACTATAAACACAAGTGCCCCAGAAGTGCTTGTGCTGAAGTTGGCCTCTGTTGAATGAATGCATTTAAATGTGAAAGTTTTTGTATTATTATAGGGTAAGAAATGTTGCAATTGCAAAAATGTTGGGGACTAGAGCCATCTCTGGGAGGTTTTCCTAGGACGTAAGCTCTACTGTTTCGGAGTTCAGGGAGTGGGGCAGTGACCTGCATAAAGAGCCCCCAGGGTAAAGGCCCAGGGTCCTGGCTTCTCCTTGGGACTGTTTCCTGGGTCACAGAAAGGCTTCTGAAAGGGAGACCCAAGTGTCAGAGATGGGCAGCTTGAACTGTCCCTGCTGGTGTTTACAAGAGACACTTGACTTTGATGGAAAGCAGAGGGAGGACAGCAAGAGGGAGCCGTTCTCTGTGTCCACATCAACACGCTTTCCCCCTTCCTTGCCCTTTATCTTGTCTCATCCTTACCTTGTTGGAAAAACACGTTGGCAACATCACACCCCACTCAAAAGGTTGCCAACACCTTCTCCCAATAGCGATCAACATATATAATAGACTTCAGCTGTCTTTGGGAGATCTGGCAACAAACTTAACTGAAAAAGGTCAGATTTTTACAAAGAAACACTGCTTTATTGCTTAAATGTGGAAATAATACAGAACACCAGCTAAGCTAATAGCTTTCTGCGAAAGAAAGTTCAAAGTGTCCATTGCTACTTCAATAACACATACATAAGTGGAAGGTGACAAAAAAGATGAATACATAAAGAGGGGCCCTCATGTGTCGGCAAATTGTTGCTATTCTGAGCTCTCCACTTGCAGCAATTATCTGACTGTTGTCGGAAGAAGCTAAGAAACAATCCTCCAGCCCTCCCATAATGCCCTCTCCAAACAAATGAAAACACAGTGCAATTGGCTTTTCAGTGTTTGCTCCCAACCTGCCCCTTCCTGTGTTTCTCCCTGAACATGATTCTTTACTTCGTAGGTCATCCTCTCACCCTTGCATTCTTTGTGTATATTACTGGCTAGCTGCCAATCAGCAATGGACACCTCCCAGAGTTCTGGCAGACCTGGCTTGTGAAGTTAAGCAGGGCTTGGTGAATTTAGCTCATTTGACTGAGATGTGAGAGCAGTGAAGTGATGTATATAGAGAAAGGCACACTTCTCCAGAGCTCTTGAGAATCCTTAAAAGAAATATATGTTCCTTACAATTTTTCATTGTAAGCCTGGTGCACATTTCTAAGGCGGCTGGGGAATCATACAGCAGCTCATCTTTTTTTCTTTTTCTTCTTTTTTTTTTTTTTTAATAGTCTATGGACTAATTAAGCTCTGAAAACCCATTAAAACACAAGTAGGCCATGATTTCAACACTTCTAAAGAAAAAAAAGAGGCAGATTTTTGAAGTCTTGTTTTCTCTGGCTCTGCCTCTAAAGCCTCAAAAACATTTTATAATAAGTGGATAAAACTCCACTGAGGGGTTGGGCGTGGTGGCTCATGCCTGTAATCCCAGAACTTTGGGAGGCCGAGGTGGGCAGATCACTTGAGGCCAGGAGTTCAGGACCACCCTGGCCAATGTGGTGAAACCCCATCTCTACTAAAAATACAAAACTTACCTGTGTGGGGTGGTTCGCACCTGTAGTCCCAGCTCCGTGGGGGCTGAGGCCCAAGAATTGCTTAAACTCTGGAAGCAGAGGCTGCAGTGAGCTGAGATTGTACCACTGCACTCCGCCTGGGTGACAAAGTGAGACCCTGACTCAAAAACCAACCAACAAACCAACCAACCAACCAACCAACCAACAAAATTTCACTGAGGACAGAAAATCCACCTCCTCAACCCCAATCATTTTGTATTTACTGGGACCCTTGTCTCTTTTTACTTCTGAGTTTATGGGGAACCTCTTTTAAATCCCCCCAGCTACTCAAATTTTATATAGGGAAGGGAGGTGGGAACTATTCAGTCTTAGAAGAATAAAGTTTAAACCCCTGTGAATCTCAAATTATAAATAAATGAAAGGACACCTATCTGTCAATTCTGAGTTTCCCAACTGGATCAGTTGTGACTTTTATTTCCTTTGCACCTGCCTCTCTCCTCCTTTTTTTTTTAAATTGTATCCAAATACAGCCAGCCAGGTTTCTGAAAGGATATTATTTTTTATTTTTTGAGATAGAGTCTCACTCTGTTGCCCAGGCTGGAGTGCAGTGACATGATACCGGCTCAACGGCAACCTCTCTCTCCCGGGTTCAAGTGATTCTCCTGCCTCAGCCTCCTGAGTAGCTGGGATTACAGGCATGTGCCACCACACCCAGCTAATTTTTCTATTTTTAGTACAGGTGGGGTTTCACCATGTTGGCCAGGCTGGCCTCGAACTCCTGACTTCAGGTGATCTGCCCACCTCGGCCTCCCAAAGTGTTGGGATTATAGGCGTGAGCCACCGCGTTTGGCCACTGAAAGGATATTAACATATTCAGGCTTCAAGTTTGTGAACAAGCAGTTCCCCACTTCTAGGCTCACTTAAGAGAACTGTGAAAGTATCCTGATTTGCTGTTCTATTACACTGATGAAAGAGCAGGAGGCAAAGATAGCTGGGCTTTGTGAAGTGGAGCAGCTAGGAAATAGAGGTGGGTTAGCCTACTTCACAGACAGTGTGGGCCTGACATTTCTTGCTTGTCCTTCCATATTCTCATCCTAATAACTAGAAGTGGGCTCTCTCTGCAGGCCACCTTGTTGCAGCAAGAGCTATCATAAGGCATTGAGCTGCCTGGATTTTTTAAGTCTCATATATCCTGTCTGTAGCAGATTGCAAAATCTGGTGTCAATCCTATACCCCTTCCTTGTGTCTACCCTCCTTGTAATGTGCCCTTGTAGCTCCTTCCATCAAAAGGTAGAATCTGTTTTCCCACCATTTAAATTTGGGCTGATCTGCTTTAGTTTTTAGTATGGGGTAGAAGGACCAATGAGCCGGTCAAGCCCAGGCTTCTGCAGGAGGCTGAATTCCACCATGACCGTTACTCTTGGGTAATTTCCTTGCCTTCACTGTGGTTGGCACTTGTGAATATGATGAGCTATTACTCCTGTGATTATGTTATATTATATAGCAAAAGGGATTTTGCAGATATAACCAACTTTCCAAATCCGTTGAGCGTAAGATAGGGAGGTTATCTGGGTAGACCTGACCTCATCACATGAGTTCTTTAAATCTGAGTCCAGTGGTCAGAGACAGAGGCAGTCCAAGGTCTGAAACCAATCAACCAACAAAACTTCACTGAGGACAGAAAATCTGCCTCCCCAACCCCAATCATTTTGTATTTGCTGGGACCCTTGTCTCTTTTTACTTCTGAGTTTATGGGGAGCCTCTTTTAAATCTCCCCAGCTGCTCAAATTTTATATATGGAAGGGAAGAACTTGACATACCCTGACTGTCTTGGAGATGGAGGGAGCTTTGTGATAAGGAATGTGGGTCATCTTTAGTGGCTGAAAGTGGCCTCTCACTGACAGCCTGCAAGGAATCAGGGACCTCAGTCCTACAACCACAAGTAACTGAATTCTGCTAACACCAAGAATGGGATTGGAAGCAGATTTTCACCCCCAGAGCCTCCAGCTAAGAACTTAGCCCAGGTGACACCATAATTTCAGCCTCATGATATCCAGGGTAGAGAACCCAGTCCTATTGCACTAGACTTCTGAGTTATAGAACTATGAGCTAGTAAATGAGTGTTGTGTTAAGGTGCTAAGTTTGTAGAAATTGTTATGCAGCAACAGAAAACGAACATAGCCCCAAAAAACCTCATACACTTCTGTTCTCTCTCTTGGAACCTTGGCAAGATCATGAAGCCATGCCCAGACTAGACTTCCGGGGAACGAGAGATCAATGAAGCAGCACCGAGGAGCCCCCACTGAAGCTGGCCAACTTCCAGAAGCAGGGCCACCTGACTAACCCACAGTTGATCACAGATGCCTGAGGGAGTTCAGCCGAGTATAGAACCACACAGTTTATCCCATTCTGACTTGCTGACTTCCAGAACCATGAGTTATGCAAGTGATTGTTGTTTGGGCCATTAGGCTTTGGGTTGGTTTGTTACAGAGCAATATCCAATTGATATAAAGTCTGTCTTTATAAGCAGACACCAAACTTGTCTTAATGCTGAGCGTGCACACTGCCACATTTAGAAAGGTTGGAACTGATGATTCTTCAGATGGAAAGCTTTTGTTGACTCATGATGAGACCCACCCATTTCAATGAGGTACTTAGGCAGCACACCGTCACAGAGCTGATCAAAGCTGTGGCATGGGATCAGTCGGGATTATTCCATGGGTCATATCAGAGTTCCTCACTGCCCCTTCACTTCGTGTAAAAACAATTCATTTATAAACTTCTTTTTATAATCAGGAGCTCCAGGTAAATTATTTTACCAACTCACCTTTTCACCATTATAAATATGATTGCAAACTATAAATAAAATATTTTTAAAAAGTTGTCTTGCCAAATTTCTGATTATAGTTGAAAGCAGACATGCCGTGGCAGACAACAGATATAAAAAGCAAAGATGAAAACATTTCAGTGGTGTACTCATGCTGTCAGAGTTTAAAACTTATATTTATAAATATATGCAATATGTCTCTGTGTGGAGTCTAAACTGTTTTCAGTGAACTCAGCCTGTTTGCAAACTTGGATTTCTTCTTCGGGGGGGCTACTGTCTACTTTATATTCCTAAGATAATCAGGCAGGTGTGTGAAACAAATGTGAGTGGCTCAGTTTCATTTTGAACTCCTGATATGGATATTAGGGATCTTGGACTTAGAAGGTTTGATTGCTATAGTATTTCAGTAATAGGAGGTCTGCAATGGCATCCAATGTTAATACCCTCTCCCAGGAAAGATGATAATGGCTTTTCTCCATCCTTAAATGAACCAAGAAATGATAGAACAGACATCTGTGGATGGAGGTTGCTGCAAAATTAGTGTGAAGGAGAAAAAGAATCAGCAATAGGGCTGTTGTTGCTGGGAAGGGGGTGAATGAACCATTCCTAAATGAACCAAGAAATGTTAGAACAGACATCTGTGGATGGAGATTGCTGGAAGATTAGTGTGAAGGGGAAAAAGGATCAGCAATAGCGCTGCCGTTGCTGGGAAGGGGGTGGGGAGAGGCTGTTGCAGAGGAAGACTAAACAGTGACGAGTTAATGGGTGCATCACACCAGCATGGCACATGTATACATATGTAACAAACCTGTACATTGTGCACATGTACCCTAGAACTTAAACTATTATTAAAAAAAAAAAAACCAGTGGCTTGCAAAGGACAGCAATCAGGCTACCAAAAGGTTACATGGGCAAAACTCCTGTGTGTGAGAAAAATGGGGTTGCAGGGAGTGGGTAGGCAACTTAAGTCAAAACATTAGTGACCCACAGAGAAAAGGAAGAGCAAAATGTAAGGTGTGGGTGGAGGAAATACATGTTCAGGTTCAACTGTAGAGAGGTCCACAAGTGCATCACTGGTTCCTTTATCATGAGACCTGCATGTATGTCCCAGGAAGAGGCAGTTATTGGATGTTTAGGGTACATGATGGGATTTTCAGCTGGAGACTGTTGTGGATGCTTAGCCAAGAAACAAAGCCAATGTTATCTAAGAGGAATTCTGCTACAAACAGGGAAATGGAAGACCACACAATTTGTGTAAACAATATCGCTGCTTATTCTTATTGTTTTTGTTTGGGAGGCATAATGAGTAGAGCACAAGTTGACCCCAGTGAAGCTTCAATATTGCGCAGTCCTTATTCTGGAGGTACCTGGGTATTACCGACAAGCAAAATTTTATCTAGAGGCAGGCAGAGGATTTTGAAAGACATTTGGGAGAAGGGAATAATGGTCAGGTCTGAGACTCAGCAAAAATCAAAGTTTTTCTTGTTCAGGCAGAGTCTTTCCCTCTGAGGAGTGGAGAATCTCAGATGATTTGGGTGCACATACTGGATATGTGCTGGTGATCCTTTCTGTCATCTCCTTGGGAAACCTTGTTTACACAAGTTCCCTTATCCCTACCCGTGGCCCCCCTGCCAGTCCCTTTCATGCTTACATCCACTCCTCCTACCTACAGCCTTCTTTTTTTCTGGGCGAGGGAAGAGTAACTTAGTAAACTGGTTCCCAGAGAGGGAAGTTGATAGTGATGTCCACAACCCACAGTCTTCTGCCTTTGTGAATCCCCTTCACATATGCAGTCCATCCTAGGAGATGCTACGTGACCTGGGACATCCCTTGATGCCAGCACATGCTGTATTATCTTTTGGAATTCACACTAGACCGTGTGTGCTCCTGCTTTATTCATCGGTGACCCTCAGCACACATCACAGTGCCTGGCACACAATGGCACTGAAATACTATTTAATAAAAGACACTAACTATGACAGCACACGTAGAACTATACAGCCATTCAAGTAAATATTTTTCCCATTCTCTTTAACACAGGACATGAAATCTTGAAGAGACAATAGTCCCTGGGCATTCTACTTCTGTGCAGCAAGTAGGGCTAGAAATAGCCATTGTCCAGCCCTGTACCTCAAAGGCAGCAGGAAGCCAAGTGTCACCATCTGTGATTTAGCTCACGTCCTAGAACAAAACGGCAGGAGAGGCTGGGTGGCTGATGAAAGCAAGTATCTTGTCTCAAGTTCAAAGCAATGCTTTTCCGACCTGCTAGGTTTCTAGGAGTGACACGTGCCACCCAGGGACTCTGGACAAGTTGCCTTGCATGTCAGCACCTCTGTGTGGGCTACCAGCTACTGGCAAGGTTCATGGCTGCAGGCACAGGCTGTGCAGTCCTCGGGTGCTCTGCAGAGTTCCCAGACAGCTTGCAGGTGGCTCCAGGGACTGCTCACTTCTCTTTTTTTCTCGTTTCTCTCTAGCCCTATGTCATGAAGGGACTGCTCACTTCTAAGCCAGGTGTGTATTTTGTTTCCTGGCCAAGCCATTGTTTCATAAAACTTTAGATTTAGGGACATATAGGGACACAGAGAGAATGAGGCAGCATCATTCCTGAAACGGGATATTTTCATGGGCAGTATAGATGTCTTCATCAGATAGCTGCTTCCAACAGATTCTGAGTATGGGACATAGAATTAGTACACAGAATATGGCACTTTTTCAGAAATTGGATATTTATAGATTCCAGCTCCATTACATAGTATCTATGTGACCTTGGGTTGCTCAAGCTCTATAAGCTTCAAGTTCTTTATATGTAAATTGAGCATCATAATATAAACAGGGTATTGTGAGAGTTAGCGGGTTCTCATTCCTTACTACTAATGCTCCTTTCTATTTGAAAAGGTTTGCTTCTTCCCTCTTCTCCCTTCCCCCAACTTTTTTAGCCTAAGGCTAAGCCTCTCTCCACCACTTCCTCCCTCATTCAGGATTTATTTATGCAATTGATGGGTATGACACAGCATGTGCCGTGTATCCCATCCTCTGTCATTTCACCCATAGACGGGCTTCTTATAGGGAGCATGAGTTTTTTTCTGCTGGGATGGGGTAGAGGGAGGCCTCCAATCCTCCCAGAGCACTGCTTGACTTGTCTGTCATGGTGGGCTGCCTCTGAGAAGGGCCCCTATAATATTTATACACATGTATAATCTCTTCCTCTTGAATGTGGCTGGCCTTAGTGACTTGCTTCTAACAAACAGAATGTGGCAAAAGTGGTGAGATATGACTTCTGAGATTAGGTTGTAAAACATTGTGACTTCTGGCTTGCAGTCCTCTCTTTCTTGCTGTCTTGGAGCCCTGCTGTAGAAGGAAGCAAGCTACCATGTTCTAAATAGCCCTATGGAGAGGTCCACATAGCAAGGACTCAACGTCTCCAGGCTAACAGCCAGCAAGAAACTGAGGCCTCAGTTCAATAGCCTGTGAGGAACTAATTCCTTCCAATAGCCACATGAGTGAGTGTGGAAGCAAGTCCTTTTCCACTGGAGCCTTGAGGTGACCACTGCCTGGCCAACACCTTGATTATAGCCTAGTGAGAGGCCCTGAGCCAGAGAAGCCATGCTGTACCCAGATCCCTGATCCATAGAAATTGTGAGAAAATAAACGTGTGTGTGTGTGTGTGTGTGTGTGTGTGTGTGTGTGTGTGTTTGAGACAAGGTTTGTCCAGGCTGGAGTGCAGTGGTGTGATCATGGCTCACTGCAGCCTTGACCACCCAGGCTCAAGTGATCCTGCCACCTCAGCCTCCTGAGTAGCTGTGACTACATGCTCATCCCACCATACCTGGCTAATTAAAACTTTTTTTTGTGGCATTGGGGTCTCAGTATGCTCCCCAGGCTGGTCTTGAACTTCTGGGCTCAAGTGATCCTCCTGCCTTTGCATCCCAAAGTGCTGGGATTATAGGTCTGAGCCACCACGCCCGGCAATGTTTGTTCTTTTAAGCTGCTTAGCTTTGAGAGATTTTGTTACAAAGCAGTAGATAACTAGCACAGCTGGGTAGGTCTGGCTAATCTCGTGTTCAGTCTGAGGAAGGCCTTTGCCCCTCAGATGTAAGTGGATTCTCTGACCTTTTATATTGGGTCATAAAGATGACAGTTTGTTCTCCATGTGTGTTTTGCATTATTTCCCAATTATTTTTTAATTAGAAAAACTCAGCAAGGGAATGGTGTGCTGTTTATCACTCTCCAACCCCTCTTCTAAAAACCTCAACATGAAAACTCTTCATAGATATTAGTTTCTTGCAAGAATTTCTGTTGGCCAAGCTTGTCCGACCCACAGCCTGTGGGCCACACGCAGCCCAGGACAACTTTTAATGCAGCACAAAACAAATTTATAAACTTTCTTAAAACATTATGAAATTTTTTTGTGATTTTTTTTTGCTCATCAGCAATCGTTAGTGTATTTTATGTATGGCTTAAGACAGTTCTCTTTTTCCAGTGTGGACCAGGGAAGCCAAAAGATTGGACACCCCTGCCATAGGCATTTCTGCAAGTGAGGTAATTGGGATCCAGCTTTGCCTGAGACAGTGCTCTTCCAGTCCCTCTGCTATCAACAAAAATGCCCACGCTCTTTCTAGGCACTGCTATAGGACTTGGCAGAGGCTTATGTGCTTTGAGGTCCCTTTACCTCTAAGCCCATTCACAAACATTTCCTAGGCCACTGTCTTGGTTTTGCCATTTGCTCCTATTAAAACCCTTCCCATTCAAGGCCTAGATCTCAGGGACGAACATCTCAAGTTCATGCAAAGCCAGCGTAGGAGGAATTTTGGGGCTTAAGCAGCAACTAAATTTTGAGGTTACTTGAAGAGGAGAACAACAGGCTTTCACACCTGCCCATGTTATTTTGGGGAGAAGCAGAGACAGAGAAACCTAGAAGATTATTAAATGATTAAAGACTTTACAGAAAGCATTAATAAGGCCACAAGCATTTGGGTGCCCTTTGCTTTTTCTCACGCATTCTCAATTCAGGGAAACTAAGTGAGTACACTCTCAGTCCCAAAGCTTCAGTGTTCCTGGCCATGTTTAAAGCATGGTCTAGGAATGGACACTATATGAATAGCCCCTCACCGGGAGTCACAGCTCCCTGGAGGGTGGGGAGTGGGCACTGCTTGAGCCCTTCTGGAGGGAAAGAGGGAGAGATCTGTGTCCTGGCAGCTTGAGAAGATTAAAATGTACTGTCTCAATTTCTTCCCTTGTGTCCTATTTCAGAATCTGTTAAAAAAGTATTTAAATCAGAAAAACAGCATTTGGATTTTATAAAATACAACAGATCAATTCCTACTTGTGGTTTTACCCTGGAGCTTGGCATGGAGAACAGTTTTAACAGACATTTTTCAAAAATCATTAGGCTCACCAAAATTCTAGCTGGCCTATGACATATGGATTGGATCCATTTTTTTTTTAAGCTAACACTTTTCCACCCCTTGTGGTCTGTAACTTTTAATCATTCCCTCTACATCACGAGTTTAGAAGAAAACAAGTATTTGCCTACTGAAGGCATACTTAGAGTTCTTCCATGTTCATGGATTTCTGGGCAAACATAACCACTTGAATAGGAAAGAAAAGCACAGTTGATAAATTTCCCATCCTTTAGGGAGGCCCCATGATTTCTAATAACTCCTGATTTCTACTGCTCAGCCCTGTCAATTTCCTTTGGGCCTAGCCTGGTGATACACTTATTTTCATATCTGTGTTAGATTACTTAGGGCAATCAAAAGTCATAGGTGATAATTATTAAAATGGAATTTTATTTTAGAGGACATTAAATACTTTTAATGTAGGATGATTATGGGATGTGTCTACATAGTTAATTTGTAAAGGCATGTCATTTTATTAGGGCACTGAATTAGTTTCCTATTGCCACTGTAGCAAATTACCACAAACTTAGAGTTTAAGACAACACGAATTTATTATTACCTAGTTCTAGAGGTCCCAAGTCTGAAATGGGCCTCACTGGGCTAAAACTGCACCCTCCATTCCTTGGCTCATGGCCCTGAATCACTCCAATCTCTGTTTCCGTTGTCACGTGTATTGCTATAATTAAGTAGCAGCAGACTGCTTCAGATTATTGTATGTATGCATACACACACTTCATGAAAAACAGAAGCATTTTAAAAATGAGGGATATGGGCCCTATTTTTTTATTGGGAACAGAAGAATTTATCGGTTTATTTCAAGCAAACCGTCAGGCTTACTTGAATGAAACAGGTCTGGTCTGAATCGATTTTCTTCCCAAAGAAATCAGGCTTATAAACAAGTGGTCCTATTTGAACATAAAATTTACCTACACATTGCGAGTTATCTAATGAGTCCATGCACAGGCATTTTTAACATCCCCACAAATTAATCTATTATATGCGCTTCTTTTCTTCTCCAATAAATCTTAAATCTACAAACTAAAGGCCCAAATCAAATGATTGAACTTCGTGAATTCTACAGCATCCGTAATGGATGTGACTCCTTTGTTATTTTGAGCATGCAGGGTGCAACTTTGAAAGGTTAGCTAATGTATTTTTTATTGCTAGAAACTGTTTGTTCTCTATCCTTCCCTCCTTTCCAGGCAGCTGCCTGGGCATTAGGTTTTACTAACTTCTCCTGAGGATGATATAACCAAACCAAAGAGTTAATTCTTAGTTTTTGGGTTTCAAACGCTTGGCCTTTGAATTTCATAAGGCAAAACTAAGAAAGACTTTGGGACCATACAATTATTCCAAAGCCACTGAAGTATAAATGTGTGGGTGTCCTGGGAATGCATCGACTTCCCAAGGGAGTACGTGGGGACTGAGACAGTGTCAACAAAATCAACCTCCAGATCCTCAAATCCCCTATATTTTCTTTTCTCAGACTCATCTCTCTATAGGCACCCTTATGACTTGCAGAGTTTCTTGCTTATTTTTTTCCCCCACACTTGCCCTTTTCATGTTCCTACCTCCATCCTTTGATTCACTCCTTATCTTGCTATGGTGGAAAAACCCAAGCAAAGGGACCCTGTGAACTAGTACTGATATTGAGAAAACTAATTGATCTGATAACTGGGGACCACATTCTTTTACAATGATTTTTCATTCTTTGCTCAGAACAAAATTTGAAAACCTACTTAGGATATTCCAAATAATTTTTTTTTTTTTGAGACAAGGGTCTCTCTCTGTTGCCCAGGCTGGACTGTAGTGGTACAAAGATTCTCCTGCCTCAGCCTCCCGAATAGCTGGGATTACAGGCACCCACCACCACTCATGGCTAATTTTTGTATTTTTAGTAGAGACAGGGTTTTGACATGTTGGCCAAGCTGGTCTTGAACTCCTGACCTCAAGTGATCCACAGGCCTTGGCCTCCCAAAGTGCCGGGATTACAGGCGTGAGCCACTGTGCCCGGCCTGAAAATAATCTTTGACGGTAGACTACTATGCAATGTTTAGGATGTAACTCTAAAAAATCTCAAAGAATTGAAAGACACTGCTATAATAAAATCGATTCTATTTTCAACTACTTAAATAAATTCTTTTTGGACAAGTCTTTTCAGTGCTATTTTTTAAACAAAGAACAACATTGATATTAACCTCTGTCTCATTCTTTATTTTTTTAATTTTTTTTATTTATTTTATTTTATTTTATTTTTTTATTTTATTTTATTTTATTATACTTTAGGGTTTTAGGGTACATGTGCACAATGTGCAGGTTTGTTACATATGTATCCATGTGCCATGTTGATTTCCTGCACCCATTAACTCGTCATTTAGCATTAGGT